>NW_019392904.1:508254-1078254 GCF_000648675.2 Cimex lectularius | reverse complement strand
ACACAAAAATATAAAAAGACAACGAGGGAACAATGGAACTCACTCATTAGACACAAACATTGCAAGAACCTTGTAGCAAACTTTGGAAGAAAAAAGGTATAATAAATTGTTAATCCTAACAGCATTCTTACCAGGATAGTGGAAACTAAAGAGGCATCTGAAGAAGATGGGCATAACCTAACACGGCAAGTGAGGGAAGAAGTAGAGGAAACACCAATGCACCTAACAATCTGTGGTGCTACATTTGCCCGCCGGAGGAAGTACTTTGGGACGTACAATATAAAGATGGAAGATGGGGGTGACGGTGGCGCAATGGTTTAGGCGTTGGCACGGCGCTCGTCACTGTAAGGTAAAGGTCCCGGGTTCGAATCCAGCGCCCCTACCTTCGAACCGGACATTTTTTAAAAACACCGGCACCCCGAGGGTTGATATAACCTCTGCTGTTGCGAAGCCTCGTTTAAAAAAAAAAAAAAAATAAATAAAAGGGCCCAGTATAGTGTACACCCCTACTAAATACCTAAATGCTATCAGATAGTATACTTAGTATATATAATAAGTACAAGGCTTATTTGCAGCCAAACAAAATGTTTAAGCTGTACGTACTTTAAGCACAAAGAAATTTAATTTGTATTCTGTGGACAAAACTCTAACAAAACCCTAGTCGAGAAAAGTTTTCAAAACCCCCACCTAAAAAATTCAGCTATCAATGTAATAATATCTACTCTGTGACCAAATCCGTTCTTTTTTAGTCCGTAACCTGAGAGAGTTCAAAAGAAAAGATAAAAGTTCCAAATAATCTCCCAACAAAGTCAGCCAAAAAAAGTTGTGATATCTACATTGTTGCCAACCTCACTTCACTCTACCTTATGAGTAATACTGGTCTTTTAGTTTTATTGCTTAAGACTTTGCCAGTTTCTGAATGAGAATTAAAACCTGTTCACATAGAAAAGAAAGGTGAAATGAAGGTAGAGAACTCAGGCGGAAATAAAAAAATTCCAGACTCCTCATTGCTCCTTCAGAAACTGGTTATGTGTTAATCGGTAAAATAAAGGAAAAGGGTTGCACGGAAAAGTAGGCGTGAAGTGAGGTTGGCCACAATGAAGATATCACTACTTTCGTAGGCTGACTTTTTTGAGAGGGTGTCTGGAGCGTTTATCTTTGGTTTTGAATTCTCCCAGGTTATGGACTAAAAAAAAGGACTTAAGTTTACGCTGGGATATCATACTTTTTGTTCGCTTCAGTATCGTGGAGGTTATCTTGGTTTTTTCGAGGCATGAGGGCGACTATGCATCATAGATTTTCTCTTGTAAAAAGAGAAAATTGCAATTTTCAGATTATTACATTTATTTATAATATAAGGCATACATTTGTATCAAATATCACATTTTTACATATACAGAATGTGTCTTATAATTTTGACGATGAGATTAGCACCTTCCTCCTAAATAATAATTTTGAGAAAATTGCTAATTTCAGAATTGTTCCTTTACATGCTGTATAAAACACATATTTTACCGAATTTTAAGTTCGGAAAGTACCTTACAATTTTGATGATAAGAGTCAGTAAAAATATTCCAAATTTTGAAATCCCCCCCTTTCAAAAAGGCTTAATATGCTCAAATATTTATAATGTCCTTACCGACCTAAACTTAATATCTGTTTCAATTTACAAAAGCCAATCTTAATAGGAAGCAGAGATATGAGTGTGAGAAAAACCGGTGAATTGGTTCGAGCCGTGCATATATGGCATCTTGCTGGAGCTTGGCCAGGGCACTACCATAGAATTATCTAACTGTCTAAGACATGGCGTTAAAACTAACTATATTTGTTATTGAAAATATATACTGCTAAAATTGTTCACGACGCATTATTAATACAATTATGTACAGGATATATTCGGTTCCGCACTACATTTTTTTTTTTCATGGGGCATTTATATGAAAAATCGCACACGTAGACATATTTTTTAATTTCTGTATTGTATAGTTTTGAACTATCTCTCAACGATAACGTATACAGATAGGAACCAGAGGAATAGAAGATATAAATACAGAGAGAAAGAACAAATGGAGAGAAATGGGGAGGAGAGATAGAAAGAGAGAGATAGATAGATAGATAGATAGATAGATAGATAGATAGATAGAGAGAGAGAGAGTGAGAGTGAGAGAGAGAGAGAGAGAGTGAGAGTGAGAGTGAGAGAGAGAGAGAGAAAGAGAGAGAGTGAGAGTGAGAGTGAGGGAGAGAGAGAAAGAGAGAGAGAGAAAGTGAGAGTGAGAGAGAGAGAGGTAAAAAAAGTGAGATTGGGAAATGTCACATGTTATATTGAAAAAACACATAGAGCTACCTACGTATCATATATACATTCAATTTAATTTTCTCTTTCATTTTATTATTATTTTTTATGTTGTGAGACTGTGCTGTTGATGCTGTAGCTTGGTTATTTTCGATTCTATTTTTATCTACCATCCCATCAAGATATTTGTTTAACATGGAATATACATGAAATTCTATAAAATGATTTTCTTTAATATGTCCCAAAATTTCCTATTCGTAAATTTAGGAATTTAGGGCCGCTGTGTTTGCTGTAGTTAAGTATCCGGTATAGAAGAGGGAAACTGCGTGTTTTATGCCAACGATTTATTATTATCCAATTAGGCTTTAATCATGCCTAACTTTTTTTTTGTATGGCTTCAATTGAGAACCTATCCTACAGAGATGACAGTTGGTAGGACCAGCTAAAATAATACACACACCATAAGAAATTTAAATGAACGATAGTTTTTATAAATTAAGAAATAATTTAGAAATGACAGGCTAGACCGAGGTCTGGAAGGGTGACGGAATCCTCTGCCGGACTGTGGCCCATACAAACATCCTGCCATATGTTAGACACAAATCAAACTGGACGGAAGCCACTTCCCCGCAGCATGTAGCATCTATGACGAACTGACAGAGCTGGGATTCTTAATTACAGCCCCCTTTACGTCCTGTCTGAAAATCTAGAAAAACAATAAATGTTCCATAATTACATATTTATGTGAACTTAATTTCATATGAATCAAATTTTTTTATACTGCTATATTTATTACTATGAAAGCAATGTAGGGATGCTTTGATCAAATTAGTCTTGAAATTTGTTTGTAACTATTGTTTAGCAAAACATCAATTCATCAGAAATTCGACAAAATTTGCTAATAATACCAAGTCTACCTCAGCGCTAAGTCAGTGAATGTATTCTTGATCATGCTTTATAAGGAAGGACGATAAATATTCCAGGGTTAAGTAAAATATACTAGGATAAGTCATTACTTTACTAAGCATTGATCAGTGGGAATAACTACATATTTTAAATTGCTTTCAAGAAAACTAGATGTATGCAATTTTTCTGCAGTATCTTTAAAAAATAATGTCACAGATAAATCACATTTATAGCGTAGTTGCATGTTGGGTGGTAAAGTAAACTAAATAGTGGATAGATAAACAGGTACATATTTATTACCATTTATGATACATCGTTTATACGGATCTGTATAAATGATTGTGATTTCAGTCTAAAAACCATATTCATAATAGTATAATTAAAATGAAAAATGTAATAAACGGAACAAATCTGTTTCAGTTTATAGGGAAACTACAAATGAAACCTAACTAACAAGAAAGAAGCCAAAATTTATAGTAAATTTTTTTCTTCCCTTTGAAGTGCCATACCAAATAGTTTGGTGAATTTTCCGTTCTGATATGTAAGTGTTCCTATGCCGCTTACCAAGTCACTTGAGCTACTGTCCCACATGTATTTGAAACAGATTTTACGTACGAAATACCTAATTTTCCAAAGATTATTATTCTTGTCCAGGTCGGCAATTTTTGTCTTTCGTGGGTGCCTGCATATAGACTCAAGAACTTATTTTCCACTATTTGCATTTTTTGCAATTGTTCGCGCTCGTCAAATGCCATGGTGCACGAGTTGGTGTGTACAGGGCGTACATCCCAAGACGGTCCACTTTACTTAATAGTAAATAGAGCAATTTGTTTTCTATTTGCTACTAGAGTAGTGTCTAGGGTGAAAATTAACCTGTTGTATTAACATAGGCCCAAGTATTTCACTGATTGTGATCAATATCCTACCACGCCACGACAAAATACCGCTAATTAATGGGCTTCTCATTGTAAATAGAATACCTATATTGTCTTGTTTTTTCTTTTTGGTTTGGCCAAGTTTTTTATTTTCGATTTAAAGAGAAATTTCTATCAAGTTTAATTAGAGCTGCATTTAGCATTTTAATAATAGAACATGTGCGCAAACACGTTGTGAAAATCACCGTATCATTAGCATACAGTTCCTTATTTACATTAATTTAAACAAAAATGTTTTTCATATATATAGCAAAGTAGGTCCAAGGAGAGGTCCTTGGTGTAGTCCAGCTGACGTGTATTTGACGGCACCTTCAATACCGGTTTTTGGGACAGGCCATATTAATTTTATCAGATGATCGGGAAAGTGTTTTTTACTAATTCATAGATAATTGTGACATACTTAATCAAAAGCCTTGCTACTGTCTAAAAATACTGCCCCTGTGCGCTTTTTTATGTTGAAATTATGTTCGAAACTGATCTAAAATATGTCACTCTCGTTTTGGATGGGGTTGTATCTTTCATAAGCTGAGGGTATTGCCCGCCGAGACAATGGGACAGCGGTGGGCCAAAACAATGCGATATTACAGGGCCCAGGTTGCCTGAGGACTGAACGTGTCACTTAAATTATGCAGGCCGGACTAAATGATTTGTCCCGTCGGAGTCCGTGGGCGGTGCTTTATCGGTACTAATAAGACTCCTTTATGCAGTTATAAATAATGCATTAAGTCCGAGCAAATGACCGATTTACTTTTTCTTCATTCCTTTTGCAATTAAGTCCCCCGGCCGCGTTTGAATTCCGACTCGGCGGGGCTAAACGATTCTGTCGTGGGCTATTTGTGTGTTTTATATCCTCGCGGCGACTCTCTTGAACTTTACGGTGTATAACCACTTGGCCTAACGCTTTTTGAACTGCGTATAAGGTGAAACTACAATAAAAGCTCCTCCAACATGGACAATTACTTACAGCGAATGTGGGCTTTCTCTATATTATGTATTATAACCATCTCGTATTGTTTCAGTGAAAGATGGGGTAAATCTTTTCTCTGAATTAAATTTTAATCAAAAAGAAGGTCGAGATAGGCTCATTTTAGACATGCGTATATTTGTGTGTGTGTGTGTGTGTGTGTGTGAGAAAGAAAGAGAGAGAGAGAGAGAGAGAGAGAGAGAAAAAGAGAGAGAGAGAGAGAGAGTATGAGTGAGAGAGAGAGTATGAGTGAGAAAGAGAGTGTGTGTATATGTATATACATACAGTGTGCTCGGACCAATCCTCTACATCCTTTATGCTGCAGATATTCCCACTAAACCTACCACCCTACTTGCATCCTTCGCCGATGATACAGCTGTACTATCCTCCAATTCCGTTCCTGCGGTTGCTTCGGAAGATCTGCAGGAACAGATCTCGTGTATAGCAGATTGGTGTAGACAATGGAAAATGAAGATAAACGAAAGCAAGAGCGTCCATGTCACATGTACACTCCGAAGCAAACCTCCTCTCACGATATACTACAACAACGTTCGTATCCCCAAATCCGACGGCGTTCGCTACTTTGGGCTTCACCTAGACTCACGACTAACGTGGAATCAACATACACGACTGACACGACAAAACCTAAACAGACGGTATGGTCTACTGCACAGACTTATAGGACGACAGTCTAAACTATCGACAAAAAACAAACTTACAATTTACAAAACACTACTACAACCGATTTGGACGTACGGAATAGAACTGTGGGGAACCGCTAAACCTTCCAATATCCAACGTCTCCAATCCTTTCAATCTAAAGTCCNTATATATATAAATTATCTAATCAATTTGAAACCGTAATTTTTTAGTTTAAATTTGCCAGATATGACACATGCAGTTCCAAATTGTTTAATAAATTTTAAATCGTAATTAATAAATTTTGTTATTTATCTATTACATATATATACAATTTGTTATTTATTTGTTTTATATATATGTATATATTGGTGTCCGAGTGTATCGAAGTCACTATAGCTCAAGCTAATTTAGCCGAAGGTCGTGGGTTCGAATCCTCATCGTCGCACTTTTTCATTTCGACCAAAATCTTACATAAAACAGATTAATTAATTGAAAGAACTAATTTGGTCAATATATATATATATATATATATATATGGGTAAATAACAAATTTTATTAATTTCAATTTGAAATTTATTAGACAATTTGGAACTGCTTGGGTCATGTCCGGCAATATAAACTGAAAAATCAGCATTTTAATTTGGCTTATCGAACTTGGTACTTGGACAAAAGAGTACTGCTAGTACCACAGTTTAATCGGAATATATTTCTCGTTAGAAAATAGAAATGATTTAGGAAAAGTAGCCAGACCGGTTGTTAAAAAACTAGCAGACGTAATATGCCTAACTTCTAGAAATTTTATTGTGAATATTGTGATATTGTTATATAATCCTAGGGTGTTCCCAAGTTATATACTAAAGGAGAGCTAGTAAAATAAATAGAGACCTAGGAACTAACTACCAAGTTTTCAATTATGTTGAGTAAAGCGTACTTGTGTGCGAAAATATTAACAGAAAGACAAGCTGTAGAAAATACTCCTTGAAAAAAAAAATGGGTACATTATTCTACATTCAAAATAATTATACGTAAATAAAAATATGAATGGCTCTGTTGGCTCCAGGGTATGAATCAATTTTTCGTTTGGGATACGGCCGTGTTTGGTGCGAGTGATCAAATTTATTGGATGTATCGTTTATGACGGAAAAACTGTTGTCGGAATGGTTATGGCGCTTTTAAAAACGTATTATTCAAATAGACAAGCCGTGTTTTTTTGTTTGTGAGGGATCGTGATTTTTGAAAATTAAAAAAATTTTAATTAAGGATGTTCATCACAATAACGGTAAAGCCAATATCTCCCCGCTGGTTGTCTTCACAGGCGTAACCCAGATGAGTACGCCGGCCATATTTCGCGGCGATAATATTCATAACTCACCCACCCGCACATCTCGCGTGTAAGCTAATCGAGTCAGCGACGAAAAAGGAGTTTTTAAATCCAAGGGGGAATGGTAATTTCCAAATCTCGGGGTCAAAACCCGAATCTCGGGGCCGCCCGTTTCCCTCTGGGCCCATTTGGAATTGTCAACCTTTGACTGAGAGGTCATGGATGGCAGTGAATCAAAGTCAGATCCTGTGTGGTCCGCAGATCCTTCTACATCCTGATTAGGCCGTCACCTAGGACGGGACGACGAGGCGCGACTCACCTAGCGATTAATCGTTTTCATCTTCGATGTCTAAGAGGTCCACTGTTAATCGACTACCCACAGGGAGTTTACGAAATTTAAAGATCGTTTCTCGGAATCTGACATTGCCTTTACCCCGGTCTCCTAACATTATGGACGACGTTTGGAGAACAAACACGACTTACTTAAAAATTACGCAATATTTACGTTTTGTCCTCAGTTGAGTAGGACGTCTTGAAACCATTCTCCTAGTTGAACCGTTGGTGTAGAAACAATACTCAACAAAATTGGAAATATAAAAGTTTAAACAGAGAGATGATGGCTTCTGATATCATACGGAAAATAAGAATAATACAGAGTTTTTTCGTATAAATTATGCACAGGCAATTTCAGAGTTTTGAGTTGTCGGCAATGTCAGTAGCTATTGTTTTACGCCTTTTTCACCTATTAGTACACGTTTTAAGAAGATTATGACAACCGCGCTAAGTGTTAAATCGAATTGGATACGATTTCAGTGGTGTTAATTTTGGATGAAAAGTAAAAAATATTTATTTAGAAATCGATTAACGGTCACTAATCACCCACACACAAGTAAAAAATATTTTACAGATTGTTGAAACTATTCTGCCTACTACAATTTACATTAGGTTTATTTATTTTTATATTTATTAAATTCATCGTACAGAAATAAATTAGCCGAAGTTACCCCAACGCCATATCAACATATCCAATCAAGTCGTATTTTATTCATTTATTAGGAATTTATTTATTTCCCTGTCGGACTTAGAACAGTCTAATTATATATAATAGAAAGAAAGACATTATTCATTTATTGTTGAATTTGAAATTAATTAATTAATTTTGTAGGATTTATTGACTGTCAGTTATGGCTATTTAGAGATCGTGAGATGCGGTCTGGTGTGACGTAGGTTTTAGAAAAACGTTTTCTTTATCGTGCCAACGTTTCAATCTTTATTGAGATCATCTTCAGGGCCTGGGATTTATAAACATTGTTTAAATTAT
Organism: Cimex lectularius; assembly: GCF_000648675.2. NCBI lineage: Eukaryota > Metazoa > Arthropoda > Insecta > Hemiptera > Cimicidae > Cimex > Cimex lectularius. The sequence continues at coordinate 1,069,872 of NW_019392904.1, read as the reverse complement.
ACAATTACATGTAAGATATGGAAATGAATTTATACAATGATCTAAATACTATAGAAATTTTAGGTTTGATCAGAGAATTTTTACTCACTCAAAGTGTGTGTTGTCTGTGTAGATGTGTCTCGATCGTGTGTCATGAGATATCCCACTAACACTCTCAAGACGACACATTTATTAATTTTAATTTTTAATTAAACATTGTGGATTGCTTGTTGGTTGGGGCAGCTCGATTTTGGAATGAGGTAGCTAATAGTTTCCGAACGTGGCTACAAAAATGGCATCGAGATGAGTTACCGATGAGAATGTCCAAAAAATGGCAAACTGCGGTGAACAAACGGCCACAAGACACATGGGCAGTGTCAACCGAAATGTGGTAGAAGTAGGATACTAGTGGCATTTCATTTTTAAATTGTCTTAAATGTATAGTTTTTACTGACCGTCAATAAATGATCGTGAGATGCGATCTGTTGTGGTGTAGGTTTAGAAAAACATTTTCTTTATCGTGGCAACGTTTGAGATCATCTTCAGGGCCTGGGATTTACAAACATTGTTTAAATTATACAAATAAATGCAGGATGTCAAAAAAACGAATTTATACAATGATAGAATTTTTAGACTCAATCAAAGTATTTGTACTCACCCAAAGTGTTTGTTTTCTGCGTATATGTGTATGACACTCTCAACACGACACACAGTAATGACCCAGAAAACAAACACTTTGAGTGAGTACAAATACCTTGATTGAGTTTAAAAATTCTATCATTGTACAAATTCATTTTTTCACATCTTAGATATATTTGTATAATTTAAACAATGTCTATAAATCCCAGGCCCTGAAGATGATCTCAATAAAGATCGAAACGTTGGCACGATAAAGAAAATGTTTTTCTAAGCCTACGTCACACCAGACCGCATCTCACCATCTCGAAATAATCTTATCTAAAGTAATGAGTTAAAGAGTAAAGTTAATTTGCGTTTTATTTAGTTTTCAATATCTGTTATTTTCCATTTTTTTAAATCATGAGATGTGTTTTGTGACTAACTTTCGTCATTTATTTTTCAAACCAATTAAACGAATGAACATTTTTGTACGAAGTGAGAGACTGTGAACCTCCATCTTTATTTATTTCTTAATTTTAATTTTTTTGTGATTTCCGACATTTATTTTATCTATTATTTTATTTTTTAAGGACTTGAAAACTACATTGGATATCGCCAGTCCTGTTTTTTCGTCGGTTGAATCACACTAATTTTTTCCTATTTCTCTATCCAAATTATGATATGATAGTAACCGAGGGTTTACTTTATCATATTGCTAGCTTCCCTGTAACTCAAGGTCTTGTAATGTCTAAAGAAGAAAACACGAATAACAAATAGAATAATATATATAAACAGAAACAAAAGAAACAAAAAAAAACGTGACAGTTCGTATTCACACATCCCCAGAGTTTTCGATACTACTTGCGGTAATTGGTAATAAGATTCTTCCATTCACGAAAATAAATACATTCGTTCGAATAAATACTCAAACCACATGGATCTATAGGCAGTTTAAAAATTTATGGCCTTACGTTATTGGACAGCGATCTGTGCCTGCTACCGTGGCCCTAGTCTGCGGATCCTGATCGTATGGTATGTCGTATTTATTTTTTTCCTGACTTAGTTCTTTGCCTCAGTTACAAGGAGTCTACCGAGATTATTTCTTCACATAACGGGCACCTGCTTAGCCCTACCACCATTATAAGGTGCTGGTGTGTTTTCTTGGATGACCTATGTGCCTTTTGGTATGACGTTTCCCCTTCTAGACCCAGCCTTCGTACGACAGGGACCGATGTCTTTTGAAAATTTCATCTATTTCTTTCGGTTCAACACTTTCTAAATTTATGTGTTTTATTACATTGATAATAGTTTTTCTTAATTCCGCCGTACGAACAGCGTCGGGGTTGGTCGTGCGGTCCCATCATCGCTAACTTTCCTGTCTTATCTACGATTTTGCTCCCGGTTATATTGATTTACTTGCGATCCCATGACCTTTTTTCCACTATCATCGATCCTTTTCAGTCGCTCGTGTATTTCACGGATTAATGAGTCTTCGGATTCTCTTTTCCTGAATTGCTGGGACGCGCTTAGAGAATCTGTGCATATTATATATATTTTTTTGAATCAGCGATCTTTAGCACTAGTATTGGCAATCATAATATTAGCAGAACTGTGTGTGAGACCTTTTCCCTAACACATTTACTTTAATATATTAATTATTCTTTAATCAAAAATTGTACAAAATGTTTTAAATTGTTATTAAAAAAATACTAAATGATTGTTATTTGTGCTACAATTTTCACTCCATTTTCTTTTAAAAAAAGTATGTTAAGTTGAATACAAGATAAGGAACGATTCAAGCAGTTCTTTTTCGGTCGGAATGACTAAATTTTAAAATCCTACAAGATTGGAGGAAATCAGAAGTTCTGAGGTGACTTTAAAATCCAGTCGCAACAGTACAATTCCGAGGGGGAAAAAGCGCTCAAAGGTCTGGAAAAACACCCATTTTCTATCCCTCTAAGGGAACGGCGGATTAGAAGAGGATCGGGCCAGGGATCTCGTGTACAGAGGGAGTACACGGTACTTTCTACCATGCCCTCGGATAATTGAGATTTATGGTGTACCGCCAAGGAGGAAGAGAGTGCTGTTGGCATAGCAATCGGGCGAATCCTCCTACGTGCGCGGCTTAGCCCCTGGAGTCACCTCTTGGGCGTATTTTGTTGTTATCATCCAAGCCCCGAGCTTCCGACTTTCAGATAAAGGAGATTCGAAAGAAGAAGTTCTCGCTACTGGACCGGAATCTGATATTTCAGATCGGAGCCGTAATTGACAAAGCATTACGGTTCTTTTGCTAAACTGCGATTTCTCGTTGTTTAAATAATGTTTTTTTTTTCCTGTTAAAGTTTATTAACAACAGGAACCGGCTAATTCCGTGTCAATAGAAATTACACAGGCCTACATTACCATTAGTATAGTTTTTTATAATTAACTTATTTTTTTTATGCATTTACAGTATGTCGTCAAGGGAACTAGTTCGTATAATATCTTTGTAAATAGCGTCTTTCTGTTCTACCGGTTTCCTTTGTTCTACCGCGTTGTTACTGGACCTTATGGAATTTTTTTCGGTGGAACAATGGAGAAAATGCGATGGAAATTAGGTGTAGGAAGATGGGGAGGGGAAAAAAGCCACGCCGTCACCCCATTGACGCCGGGCTGTAAGACAAGTAGGCAAGTTGCCCGTAAAAAGGTGAAGCTAAAAAGTGTTTGTTGACGGAACATTTGCCAGTGTAATGTGTGAGTACACAGAGTAGTGTTTGCTGTCGTGGGTAATGACCACGGCCTGCCTCCCCTCGGCCCTTCACCCTTTTACACTGGAAAAAAAAAAGAGTAAACGCCGGATGGATACGTTCAAATTGAAACGTCGGCCTAGCATTGGACTCCTACGTATTGTCAGCACAGATTGAATGTCATTTACAGCACAGCCTGTAATGAGCACTGGCGGTGTCTCGCATAATACACGACATAAAGTGATGTGGAAGTATTGAAACAAATTTTGACTACGGCATTTGATTAAAAACATCATTGATTTCATAGTATTTCCCATATAAAAACAGACTGATTACTATATATTCGAATGATTAATTATTTACATTTATATCTACTGCAAAAGGAACATTACATTCAAGTGAAACAGGTTTCTACAAAACGACAGACTTGCATACAAATAATTACATTTTCACAACCGTGTCTTTGAAAGGTTTAAAATTTGAAATAGGATGAAGAAAATATTGAAAGAAAAATTGACATTCTTAAAGAAACACATTGCGGAACTCGCTCAATCACTATTTCCTCAGCTCTATCATTCATTCCGTTAATCTTGTCACTCGCGGTTTCTCTTTATCTCTCCTTGTTCCGCCGTTTTCATTCATTCTTTTCACCGGGATTTTTCACATTTGTTCTTTTATCTGCCTTTCTTTCAGTCTTTCTATCTGAAGTCTGACAGTATTTTTTTTATCCCTTTCACCTCTATTCTCTCTTTCACTCTCTCCGTCTCTATCTCTCGCAATTTTTAGCATTCTCTCTTTATCTATTACCGTATCAACTAGTATTATATTTATCTAACTTTCTCTATATAATCTTTATGTAAGTTATTGGATGAGATAAAAACGTCAGTGTCACGAATGGGATTCGAACCCACGACCTTCGGCTAAATACGCCGCTGCTCTACCACTTGGGTTATCGTGGCTTCGTGGTAGAGTAGCGGCGTATTTAGCCGAAGGTCGTGGGTTCGAATCCCGCTAGTGACACTGACTTTTTTATCTCATCCAATAACTTACATAAAGATTAATTAATTGAAACAGGTTGTTTGGTCAATCGGCCCACGAACTCTAATAGATTTCACTATATATTTTTATCTCTAACTTTTTAATCTATATTTCGGCCTCAATCTACGAATTTGCAAAAGCTATATTAATTGTTATCCAAACGTACCACAATAATTATTACTTTTTTTTAACACAAACAATAATTCGTCGATATCCGGACTGTCGATCTACCTTAATTTCAATATAAACAATACACACACACACACACACACACATACCAAAAAACAACAACATTTTAATTAAAAAAAAAAATAATGCAATAAACAATTTTTGTGTTTTAACATTATATTTAAGTGAGCATACTATATTACAGTTGAAGTTGGGAAAAAAGATTTTTTCGGAATTTTTCTACGAATTTGGTCACTAGCACATTGGAGATTGGTAGACTTTTTCCTCCTTGGATGGCTACACTTTGAATTGTCTTCTTGCTTGTCGGACTTTGGACAGTTCTACGAATTTAATAATTTATATAGCAAAAGCTATATTAATTGTGTTCCAAACGTACCACAATAATTATTACATTTTTTTAAACACAAACAATACTTCGTCGATATACATACGGTCGATCTACCTTAATTTCAATATAGACAATAAACACAAAAGAAAAAAAGAAAAATTTTAAACCAAAAATGATGCAATAAATTTTTTTAAGTGTTTTAACATTATATTTAAGTTTGCATACTATATTACAGTTGAAGTTGGGAAAAAAATTGGAATTTTTCTACGAATTTTGTCACTAGCACATTGGAGATTGGTTGACTTTTTCCTCCTTTGATGACTACACTTCGAATTAATTGTCCTCTGGCTTGTCGAACTTTGGACAGTTCTCGATTAGATGCAAGACAATTGCAGTTGTCGTGTTCTCGTAGTCATTATCAGTTTTTAATTATGCTTTATTTCTGCCATTGTCTGGACAATTTAAAAGTTATATATATTTTTGATCTCTTTGTAGTATTCATTATAGAGTAAAATTTGTTCCCGTGGATCCCTTTTGTTGTGCCATGTATTTTTTTTATTTTTTGTACCCTGAGGTCGATCATATGCTGTACTGATTGCTTGACTTTTAGCTGTATTTTTTGTCTGGAGTTTGGCTCCTCATTGCCCGCTACCCAAATGCCTTACGTGGTGTCTTTACCTATGGAATTTCTAATTTCCATCCAATAGATATCTGTCGCAAGAAAATTTATTTTTAGAACTGTTTTTGTCATTTTCTTTTTGGTTTGTTGCCATTCAAGTTACATCATGTCAGTGTATATCAAAGCTGATTTTTCTCTGATCGCAATTTTACTGTTCTGCAATCCATTCCAGAGCTTTTAAAAATGCTAATAATTCGAATTGCTTATTAGAGGAGAATGCATTCATTTCCCAATGTTTGAATTTCTTTGTCTTCTAAAACCACACACGAAAAACCGACTTCCTCTCTTATTCTGCTTCCATCTGTGTAAAAGCTCAGTTTGTAGTTGTCTTATGGCCATGGTTTCTTTAATGCTTTTAATGCCTCAACTTCGCCACTTGCTGAGTAATACAGGAAGGGCACCTTCTTGGTACTCATCGTTGATATATTTTTTGTTCTTTTAAATATTTTTGCCATTTCTTTTACGAGTACAATTGGTAATTCATTACTCAGTTCATAAGCTGTACGTACAAGATAGTTCAGTATCCTCTTAACGCTATTAGCATGAGGGTTGTACTATTCTTAATTTTTTCACTTTTTTAAAAATCCCTTTTCGCCCTCCCGGAGGCAGAGCATAAGTAAGTAACGGCAACATTGGTTGATAGATGAGAGAAAAATCAGCTTTGATACACACTGACATGATGTCAATTGAATTACAACAAACAAAAAAGAAAATCACGGTCAAAATTTCATTTGGAAGCCTGTTGACTGTTTTTTGCTTCTTTTTTTAACAGCAGAGCGTACGCTACAGCAGAGGTCATATAAACCCTCAGGGGGGTCATATGTCGAGTGTTCCAATGATGGATGATGGGCCGCTGGATTCGAACCCGGGACCTTTGCCTTACAGTGATGAACGCCATGTCAACGCCTAAATTGTTGTGGCCACCGACGCCCCCGCCGGTGGGCTGTTGCCGAATGAGATATATTATGTGTATTATTTAAGCTTTTTTATGTGTGTTCTCCATGACAGAGGTTCGTCAAATATTAATTTCTACTTAAAATAAACACACACACACACACACACACACACACACACACACACACACACACACGTACGCACGCATTTCAGTGTGGGCCACAGGCATCGGGGATTGCAACTCTAAATTCATTGACTTTAATTAAGTTTAAAAAACTCTCAAGCCTTATCTTGTTGATTTAGTGGTTTTATCAACTCAAACTTTGTACAACCCTGGATTTCAAAGAAATTACAAACATGACCATCAATAGTTATTTCTTTTCTTTGGCTCTTTTATTTGTTTGTTTAACTGGTGTCGTTTTCATCCAAGTAGCCCGAACGTCTCGGCTGACTGTTCCCGGTGTCATACCTGTTGGCCAAACGATTAGTTAAGGGGCGTTTTTCACCTCGTCTGGGAGGAAATGAGCTGCCCCCAAAACGGAACAAGCAATTTGAAAGAGAGAGATCCGAGGAACGCGTTTCGAAAGAAAAGAAACACAGCGCGTCGAGAGAGCGTGCAAACAGAACGGTTCCCCTACAGCCCTATTTCAAAAATAATGACTTATTTGCCGTTTTCTTTCTTATCTTATCTCACTCGAAGACAAAACACGTAAGGAGATTTTCTGAAATGGATCATCGTTGTTTTGAGTTTTTACGATTGCTTGTAAATATTGCCCGAAGGATCACAAAATCCTTTTTAGAATTTTTAACACGCTGTATAATTCCATTGGCCCTTGATGATCTGGTGATATTTGACTGAAGTTTTCATTCTTAAGTCATGCGTTGAAATCAGCTAATTAACCATTAAAATCTAATAAACTTCATATATCCATTACAGTTCGTGGACCGATTGGCCAATTAACTTTTTTCAATTAATTAATATTTATGAAAGGTATTGGTTGAGATAAAACACTCGTGACACTGACTTTTTTATCTGAACCGATACTTTCATAAATATTAATTAATTGAAAAAACCTCATATATTTTTATTAATTACTGGTAGTGAAGCGTTTAGTCGAATAAGGGTTTATATTGTAGATGTAGATATGGTTCCAGGGTGTAGTATATTGCGCCCTTTGAGAGCTATTGTATCTCTCGTGCTCTGCCTAAAGCACATCGGTGAGTCCTATTTCATCAAGAAACTTGATTAGTAGGGTTTCAATGGTCTTCTATGGTCACATTATACATCCCAAAACATTTCCTCCTGCGGGCTAGTGGGGCTCCGCAGTTTTTTAGTAAATGTGTTGGTGTCTCGTCTGCCTCCTTGCAGAATCTGCATGTGCCATCTTGGATTATTCCAATTTTCTTTAAGTGTCCATTTAATTTGCAGTGTCCTGTTAGGAATCCTATTAGGATTAGCAGTTTGTTCCTGCTTCCCTTGACAAATTCTGTAATTTCTTTCATACAAAAATTGGTTAGAAAATTCTTGGATTGTCTGTGTCGAATGAGAGAATTCCCAAGTTCCCTCATTTTCTTTTTATCCTTCTGTCTGAGATGCTCGTTAATAGTGAGGATTCCTATGCCACAGAAGGGTTCAGGTCCTATCAGCGGTGTAGCAGCCCCTTTTCTTGCAAGGGTGTCCGCCTTCTCGTTGCCTTCTACTCCCATGTGTCCTGGGACCCAGCAGAGGCTGTCTTTATTCTGCGTACCTAGTATGTTTAGTTTGTTTTTGCAGTTCAGCACCATCCTTGAACTAATGATATTTGAGCTTAGAGCTTTGATGGCTGCTGGGCTGTCTGACATGATAGCTATGTTCTTGTTTTTGTACCCTTTACTTAGGTTGAGTTGGGTACATCTTTCGATTGCATGAATCTCAGCTTGGAAGATGTTGGTGTATTTTCCCATGGGTTCTGAGTATTTGGTTCCAGGTCCTGCCCCTGTACCTTCTTGTATTCTAGAATGGTGTCATTTTTAAAAGAGTTGTTTCCCTCTTTTTCCCATTCTTTTATGGTACCCTGGTTTATTCGGAAGTTTTGGGTAAATTCAAACATCCTGTTCATGTCTTCTCTTGGAGCCATGAAGAAGGGGTTAAATTACAATATTACATGCAGTACTTTGGTTTATTTTATTTTGTGGGGATAAGGTTTTAGGATAAGAATAGGTAAGGATAAGGTTCAATATTATTTTCAATAGGTTTGGTCAATTAAAGTACATTGATATTAGCTAAAAAAACCGACTGGAAATTGAGTTGATTAAAATAAAGTAAAAAATGGATGTATGCATATCTGAGACTCTATGGAAAATTACTGGTCTATTTTAGTGAACATTTTCCGACGTCCTTGCCCTCGACTCGTTTATTGCTTTATGTACGTTTATGGATTTATAATAAAATACATTCCGAGTTCATTATTTTACAACGTCGGATGTATAACTAGCAAGGGAAAGGCATGAGAGATTTTAATAAATAAATTTTCGTGATACTAGGCCAACAATTTTATTGTATTCTCCGTGTGATCTGTGGGATGATGATCGTGTAATTCGGTTCTTACTGATGATTTTGGTCATCTAGGCACGTTTCGGCAATTTGCCGGCAGCCCTGCAAAACTTTTCTGTAACTACCAATTTATATAAAATTTTAATAGATATAATAAAGTTGGGGTGAGTTTGCCGATTCACTTGTAAATGATGGTTTTAGTCACAGATTTTTATTTGAAATTTCGCGAGTAGAACTAACGTTTACAAAAAGAGAAAAATTTTATACTCTTTTCCGAGCTTTTTTTCTAAAAGGCCCTAAAAGCCCACTTTTAACGATGGATTTTTCCTTTTATTATGCATGTATTTCAAGGTAATTACATGTATCTTTCGATTTATTTTTCTCGTAAGAGTATTCCATACGTTTTCAATTCAGGATATAAATTTTATCCGATACATATTTTTCTTATACGAGAACAATTTCTTTACAGTGACCTGTCAGGATGATAAATGAATTTGTCCATTATTGTGTTCCCTGATGTATTAGACCATCCTGTAATTTAGCGCGGCCGACCGTCTAGATGGCCCGTTGCCGAAAACAATGGTTTACCACTGGCAATGGGTCGATTTTTGTTTGGCCTTTTAATCCATGATATATTCACAAACATACCATGATATACGCCAATGGTAAAAAAACAACTTTTAAGACGTCGATATTAGTGATGGGTCAACATATTTAGATTCTCAAAAGCATCTCTACACAATCATGTATGTAGAGGAGTAAGTTGTTGATTTTCGGCACAATGTTTGCCGATACGTTTGAATTTTGAAAAGTTTATCCAATTTATTTGTACAATTTGTTAAGGGTATTGTATAAATGTCTGAATTTTTTATATAATTGCATTCCTGCTTTTTTTATTATTGAAGTGTGGAATTAAATTTAAGAAAATATCCTGTTCCCAAAATCTTTGTTTATTCTGGTTCCCAATATGGAAAAACCATTGACACCTGTATGTGCCACCCCATCTGCAGAAACATTCACTTTTGCTATAAACTAACAACTCAGAAATTTATTAAATTCACTAGTTTTCGTGGTGAGCTTGACCAATTAATATCTTTAAATTAATTAAGGATTTTAGTTGAGATAAAAAAAGTCAGTGACACGAGCGGGATTCGAACCCACGATCTTCGGCTAGATACGCCAGCTTTGAAAAATGGCAAAAAGGAGGGAAAATTCAAAAGGTGGGAAGTTAGTGTTCGTGTAGATATAGGTTACGAAGCTCAAGTGGTAGAGCAGCGGCGTATCTAGCCGAATCGTGGGTTCGAATCCCGCTCGCGACATTTACTTTTTCATCTCAACTAAAAACCTTAATTAATTTATCAGCAATTTATGTTAAACCTACCTAAACAGAGTTTCGGTAAACGTTTGGAAAAATTATCTATATTGGCCATGAGAAATTGTGATAATGCTATGTCCTGATGGCGAAGTTAGATCAAGTCGACCCCATTGTCTTTAAAGCAATGTTTTGAGAGCAGCTATGGTTGCTAATCGAAATAGCATAACCATGCTTATATACCATACTGTGAACTCCATCTCACAAATGTACCTGTAGTAACAATCCTATTTTATTCAAAAATATTCACTTTTACGAACAAACTAGCTATTATAAAATTAATTTTTTAGGTAAATAAACAATAGTTACAAAGAAAAAACTATTAGCATGTCCTTCATTTTCATAAATAATGGGTTTAAATTACGATAAACATGACCAAAGGGTTATGTACGTAATAATAATATGTATTCCATACTTACCATACTAAAACTATAAAATTTTTGAGATGTATAAAAAACTCAAATAAATCAAAATAACACTAAATAAACATTGCCCTCAACTAACGCAAACTCAAAACTTCTTTTTTAGACTTAAGTGACTGCAAAAAGTTGATCTTATTTTAATCCTTGCTGATTTTTCCAATTATCATAATTTGCTTGACCTATTTAACGCAATATTTAATTTGTTTAATAGCTTAATTTGTATATGTATATTATTTTACTTTGTCACTATAGCACTACAGCTCAAGTGAACTACTAACTGTTCCAACAGGGTGTTAAAGTTGGAAGAACTTATCTTATCTAAACTTTTGTTAAGTGATTGCTAAAAAAAGTAGTACAATTGTTTTTATAAGACCTGATTATGCTGATATAATAAAAGTGATAAAAGGTTCTGTTCTCTTAGCTGTCATCTCATTCTATTTTTATATTTAAATTATATTTTAAAAATTTTCTTCTTCTTTTATATTTCAACATACATGACTACTGACATACCAAAACCACGGTCAACATAAGAATTATACAGTACAGGGAGGTACACATACCCAAATAATTTTTTGCGCAATATGACAGGAGCTTTGGAAATGTATTATCAACAAACATAAACAACGTATGTTAGTCGTATAAAATAAAAACGCGAGTTTATTGAAAATAATATATACCCTGCCTAGGAATTTGAATAGAAAATACATTTCATACTTATAAACTTTGGTGCCTCATATGGAAATAAATCTTACTTTTTAATAAATAAAATACATTACTACAAAATTGGTTTTAGGGATTACTGCTTTTTACATGTTTAATTAGTCAACGTTATCGCATGTTATACATGTTATAATTATTAGTTGAGTTGAAAAAGTCAGTGTCACGAGCGGGATTCGAACCTACGATTTCGGCTCAATACGCCGAAGCTCTAACCATCTCAACCTACAGCCTTTCGAATTTCTACCACTTTTTGCCATGTTTTCAAATACTTTGAAATCAGGATTCGATTCTCGGCGTCAGCGAAGTAAGTACTTCAGTAATTAGTGATCCCTCCGATGATGAATTGGTGTCCGAGTGGATCGAAGTCACGATAGCTCAAAAGGTCAGAGCAGCGCCGTATTGAACCGAAGGTCGTGAGGTCGAATTCCGCACGTGACAATTGCTTTTTCATATCAACCAAGACATTACATAAAATGTATAATTAATTAAAATAATTAATAGGTCAATAATGTAACTAAATACATATATGGGTTACGGTGTATCTTGTACAAAAGAATGTAATTATTAGCGTGATCGCGGTAGTGGAATATTGAGTAATTTTTTTCCATAATATGATAAAACTCTGGTGAATAGTAGTGTAGACTCATATTCAATTTGATGGTACATACATAACTAATTGAACTGATTGAGAGTATAAGTAAAAAAAACTTTCCTTCTTCCTAATACTCTGACTTTCGTATATTAAACAGTAATGATGAAATTACACGGTGATTTCCCGGAAAATTTATCATTATTGGTCAAGTCAATCATCATTTCAAGCTTTATGCATGATCTAACATACTGTAATTGTCGTTTTACTTTTTGTCGATTCGTGATTTAAGAAACCAGACCTGATTTGTGGTGGGACAATCTGTTCTTATGCTTTTCCTTGTCAAGTCTTTTGCATTTTTAACAATAGCCATGATAGCATTTTTATAATAGCTATGGGACAATTAGGTACGACTATGACACTAGTTTACGGGAGGGAGGAGCTGGAAGAATAACTGGTTCTACTTAGTATTCTGCATCGCTTCTAATTTACCGGCCGAGCTATGTTGTATCGAGAATTATTGTCCCGAACCCGGATCGTATTTCAGTTTCGGACTTATACATAATATCTCCTGAGAAGGATCAGCGGTGGGAGTGAGTCGTAAGGGACAAAATGTGACCCGAGCCCCCCGCGATTTCCGGCGACCATGTATGCCCAAAGTCGGCTCTCTGCACCGGGTCACGTCCTGCATCATGACGAGCATCCCAACCGGTATGACCTAGACAATTGTCCCATCCGTTTCGAAAGAGAAGAGCGCCTTCCCTTCTTTGGCTTCTTACTTTCTTCTTCTTCCAATTACGGCAGAAGAGCACAGGAGAGCCGAAAGCCCCTGTTATATAACAGGGCCAACCGAGTCGAATTGTTTTCTTTTTCCATGTCTTGACGACTCTAAAAAATGGCAACGCGACAAGGATCAGAAAAATCGCTTTTAAATGTTAAGGAAAATTAATCTATAAAATAAATAACGTTTAACAGCATTAGTACCCTGACTCATTCAATGATCTCCAAACATTTCTCAATTTTGAATATTCTTTCCTCTAAATTGTTTTTATATAAGTTTGCTTTAAGAGTTTATTTCAATTGTTAATGCAAAATCTTTTCAAAATAATACCCTCAAAACATAAACAAGTGAATTTTTGAACCTTTCTCATTGAATCGGTCTTTTTATAGTAATTCAATCATATCACTTTATCGTTATGTACCTTGAGGTGTGAAATCATGACGCAAAATGACTTTAATTTTCGTTTTTTTTAATATGATCTTAACAAAAAAAATATCGCCCGTGAGACCGAATGTTTGGTAATCTGAAAGAACTAGGTCGAAGCTGTTTTTCTGGACGAGGGGGAAGTTAGAATTCCAGTTCTTTAATTTATAGGGTGATCTGAGATGAAATGTGTGTCCTTGCTTGTTGTCATGCTGCAGGAGAACATTTTAGCAGTTTATCAAAGGTTGGTATTTCTCGGCCAGAAAGGCTGACTGCTATTTAGAACGCTTGACCATCAGAAAGAGTGCTGGAAATGCCACAAAAAGGTCGTTTTGGGTCTTTTAAAAAGTCTTTACTTGGAAAAACAGAGTCGCGTGCTCAGAAATCTATTTTTCAAAATCATTTGGATAATTTGTTCCATAAAACGAATATCTTTAGAACATTTTACTGTGTCATTTGGACCATTAGCATGGCAGATGCAAATTTTGAAAATCATTCTGATATAATGCATTTTTTAAAAATTATTAATCATCCTAAAATTTTGCGGCATTTCATAGACAATTTTATAGGTGTTCTCAATACATTGACAGCGCTATCGCGGTGTTTTCTATCATCGCCATCACGACCTGAATTAACATGGTACGTTCCCGTTATTGTAGGTCTGACTTTTGTAAAAAATCATTAACCCACTAATTCTCATGGTCAGTCTGTATTATTTGCTCAGACTTTCTTCAAACGTTTTCTTTTAGCTATGTTTATTTTAAAGCTGCTAATTTGTAGTAGTGAACATTTGTGAAGAAGGTACAGGTGCCTTTGGGAGATAATCACGGTTTGGCATTTAATCATGTTAATGCCATTTTGATTCACTTAATCCACCAATTTTCATGCTCATTCTTAATGATTTATTCAAATGTTTTCTGGAATATGTTTATTTACCTTTAAATTGAATTTCAGTTTAGCTGGTTTTATAGCGTTATCACAAAGGACATTAACCCACCAAATTTCATGGTCAGACTTTGATTTTTCAAACAGTTTTGTTTACCTCTCTTTCAGTTTATTTACCTTCAATTCAATTTCAGCGTAGCTAGTTTGTAGCAATGTTATTGGATTTAGTGAATATTTTTTGAAAAAATATGGTGGCTCCTACCTACCCCCTAAGTACTCTTGGGAGAAGGCCATCACGGTTGGGACAATTTTTATTAGCAACTATAAAAGACAATGGTAGACTTGATGTAGCATTGACATCAGGGCTTAGGCCGACATGGCATCATCATCTTATTGTACGTGTAAAGTATACAAAATAACCCCACCAATTCACACGGTCCTTTTGAATGATTTTTTCAAATTTGTTCTACTCATTAACTTTTAAAATTAATTTTATGGAAGCTACCATAATTTGTAGCAAAAGTGAACATTTTTGGACAAAATACGGAAGTATCTACAGGTTCTGTCATAGAAGGATATCGTGATTTGGCATTTAAGCATGACTGATGTATTTCAATATTGTGAAACAGATTGAATAATTATTCAGAATTCGTGAGATGCGGTCTGGTGTGATGTAGGTTTTAGAAAAACTCCCAACACGACACGCAAGAATGGCACAATTACACAGAAATCAAACACTTTGAGCCCTGAAGGTGATCTCAATAAAGATCGAAACAATTAATTAAGGTTTTTAGTTGAGATGAAAAAATGTTAATGGCACGAGAGGGATTCGAACCCACGACCTTCGGCTAGATACGCCGCTGCTCTACCACCTGAGCTATCGTGACCTCGATCCACTCGGACATCAACTCCCCATCTCAACCCCACCTTATGAGCTTTCCCTCATTTCAATTGTCGTCGAGAATCCAAACCGATTACACGACATTTGAAAAATGGCAAAAGGACCACGAAATTTGTGAATTTAAAGATCGAAACGTTGGCACGATAAAGAAAATGTTTTTCTGAAACCTACATCTCACGATCTCACACCAGACCGCATCTCACGATTTCTGAATAATCAGCGATTAACGGTCACTTATCTCCACACAAATTGAATAATGATAAATTTAATTCTTTTTTTGTATTCTTTATTTGCCTATAAACTGTCCGACTGAAAGATACATTTTTGCAGGTATATTTTATTAAAACTGAACGACAATTAAAAAACGTGACGAAAGTATCTATAGGAAAATTTATATTGATCCAATATATGTAAGAACAAAAAATGCATTGGTTTTGACGAAAGTAACTCAACTTCTCACTTTTTCTGAGGGGATTCTGAAAGTCAAAATTTTGGTGTAATATGTAGACTGAATTCATGATCAGTATTGAAGACTGTCGTAATGAACATTTTATCTTCTAGCAACAGTCTATTATAGTTAGTATGCGAGTTTCTCCACAAACAGAATTTTTCTTCAACCTACCACCTATTCAAGTGTAGGTGATAGAAATCAAAGGGAATTTCAGTTGGAAATTCTGGTATTTCGGAATGGAGGTGAACCTCACGATTTAAAAATCTATACAACACCATTAATAACTTTTGGCTCTACAAATTGTCTTACAGACAATTTAACCCCGATTTAAACTTAACTCACTCTAAAAACAAAGACATTCGATTGACTGCCAAAAAAGCCCAAACAACTTGAGTAAAAACGAAAACATACAGACACAACAAAGAACTGGACTTTGACCAAGCTATCATCAGCAGCCTACTACTACTCCTCCTAGACGGACCGAATAAATAATCTTTAAAATGATGTTATTACAGATATTGCAACATTAGTCAATTATGAAGTTTACATTTTTTTTATTATACTATAAAATAACCTGAATAGTGATTCTGAGTTTGCTTTTTATGGATGTTTTTGGAAGATTCATTAACCACTTAATATTTTTCATGAAAAAAACTATATGATTCTTTGTTGCAAATCTGCTTCTCTTAGAATAAAAGTAGCACAAGGACTTGTGATGATTTTGATGAAGTTTTAATAACGACAAAATATCAAGTCCATGAGCTTTCACAACTAATCTTTAAGAGAAGGGTTTTTCTATCGTTAACCAATAGTATACACGAATAAGTCAAATTTACACATGTTAAAATAAAACGTTTTTCTGTTCAAATAACCGTATAATATTTTAAACCTATGTTTTAAGCGCGCAGTTGGCTCACTTGCACGCTTTCTATCGTTGTAGCAACCGCCTGATGACCCACGGATAATTGCCCACGTGCCCTTGTGCATTATATTCAAGGAATGTCAGGTCCTGCCCAACGTTGACCAATTTCATAAGAATGCCAAGTGGACTTTATGTTAAAGAGCTTTACGATTTTGATTGTTTGCAAATGAGGAGACGGACGGGGCGAGGGGCCACAAAGCCACAGTGATTCATTTTACATTCATTAGGAGCAAACGCCATTGTTACACGTACCAACTAATTACAACTGTAAACATAACCTTATGCTAATTAAGAAAATCCATTACGCGATTTGAATATGACATACGGCTTATTTGTGAGTTCGGATTTCCACTCCGTAAATAGGGCCCACGCCCATTACCCGTCGTAGGAGGAAGCCATCACCTGAGCTTTTGGGGACAACATCTTAGACTTGAACTTCATGCCCCGACAAACTGATTTTTAATCTTAGTGTTCATTTGTGAAAATTCATTACACAATATACATCAAAGAAGTACAAGTTTTACATATTTTTTTCCTAATAGTTGAGGCATAGGCAAACAGAAAAGGTAAGTAGATCATAGATTATTTTATAAATAATAAATTTGACATGTTAAAGAAAGTTATAATTTTAAAAATTAAAATAAAACAGAATAATCCTCTTTGTGATTGGCTCTACTAATTTTCAAATAAATCTGAATAAAATTGCGAATTACAAATGTAAAAACAATTAAAATCATAACTAACCAATTTTTTTAAGGTGTAAATAATATTGGGGCATCAAGTGTAGTTGGATAAAATATAGTGACAATCATTTTGAACTATACAATTAAAAATAGAAGAGCACATATTATGTTAATTTTTTATCTCACGCTTCGAGAAAATCATTAAAATGAACAAACAACTTTTCTCGCACGGTATGACATGAAGACTGTAATTATCAACTAAGTTTTTTCGCTAATTTTCCCAAAAAACAAATAGTCAACAACATTCAGCATTAATTTTTAATGTTAATTCAGCAAATTAAAAAATGAATGATTAAAAAATGGATTTAACAAAATGTGGGGAATTACAAGAAAGGTGGAACAATAACCGACAATCCAAAAGACACGTACACGGTTTTGATTGCACATTTACAGAATTTGTTATAGAAGATTTATAGAATTTTTGAGCCATTCAACATGATACACAGAGTATAAAAAAATTATATCAGAAATATAAAAATTCATCGATTCCTTCTGAAGTTCTTAAAGTTTTTCTGCCAAACACGATCAATTTAATTCATAGTGTAATTAATGTTGTTTAAAATTAGGTATCACAAAATCAACCCAAATCAAATTTTCATATTACATTTAATTCACTATTTTCCTATTCAACAAATAATATGTAAAAAAGTAAAAAAAAATTAAATACAATTTATTTGAAATTATCGAGTTTTGTAGCAACATTTTAATATCTCCAGAATAAATCAATGAACATTTCAGAATTCAAAAAATCAACAAAAATTAAATTTTCATATTTCCTTTAATTCACTATTTTTCTATTCAATAAACGAAATGTAAAAAGTTTAAAAAAATTAAAAACAAATAATTTGAAGTTATCGAGTTTTATAGCAACATTTTAATATCTCCAGAATAAATCAATGAACATTTCAGAATTCAAAAAATCAACAAAAATTAAATTTTCATATTTTGTTTAATCCACTATTTTCCTATTCAATAAACGAAATGTAAAAAAGTTTAAAAAAATTAAAAACCATTAATTTGAAGTTATCGAGTTTTATAGCAACATTTTAATATCTCCAGAATAAATCAATGAACATTTCAGAATTCAAAAAATCAACACAAATTAAATTTTCATATTTCGTTTAATTCCCTTTAAATTTTCTTATTCAATAAATAATAAGTAAAAGGTTTACAAAAAATTAAATACAATTAATTTGAAATTATGAAGTTTTGAAGGAATATTTCAATATCACCAGAAAAAATCAATGAATATTTAGGAATGAACTTTTTTTAGACATTTTGAATGTCCTTTCCATTCTAAACAAATGATACCAGAAACTTAAACATTTCTCGATTTCTTTGGGATTTTATGAATTTTTGCTTCATAACTCGATCATTTCAATTTATCGTGAATTGATGTTGTTTAAATTTAGGTTTTACAAAAATCAAGGTGCATTACATTTTATTAGTTTATTTACTTACAATGTCTTTTGGTTTTATTTTTTAACAAGTTACACGATAAATTGAAATTATCGAGTTTAGAAAAGAAACTTTAATTTCTCCAGAATGAATTGATGAATTTTTTGAGAATGAGTTGTTTCGCAGGCTTTGAATACCCTTTCTATTCTAAAAATGGTAATGGTAGTAGTAATGGTTGTTATTTAATGTTAGGCTTAAAAAATTAAATGTTTATATTTCATACAAATCGTCGGGTTTTTATTATTTTTTAGAATGGAAAATACTGTAGAAATGTTAAAATTTGTGAAAAAGTAGGACGTTACCTCAATAAGAAAGTTGATCGCCAGGTCGGATTAACGCGCTTACTTATTAAAAAATACTATTGGAACCAAAGTTAGGGTTCAAACGAAATAGGCAGCGGAAAAATAAAAAGCCACGCACTCTAACAAAAATTCATACGGTACAAACAAAATATTTGAAACAAATTGGAGTACCTACGCCTGCCTTGAGGATATGGCTTGAAGTCAACGTAGTGTGATAATTTTTGGTAAAGTTAAAGTAAAGTTGGTACATCTCATTATTTCATTTAGACGTTAACTAGAAGCTGAAGTTCTCACTTTGTACCAAATGCTGTATATAAAACCAACGAAAAAGAGATAATGAAGTCAAGGTAAAAATAACAGTAAAATTTATTGCATTACATTTAATAAAGACGTATACTTAAATAATCGATACAGCAAATGAGCAAATGCATTAATGAATAGATAAAATGCCACCGGACAATTGCGGACCGGAGAGCACGGTGTAAGGTACACTGTATTAATCACCAAAAAATATATGTAGAACTAAATGGCAAAACGAAAAAATTACTGCAGAAATTTGAATAGGTTTTATTCAATTTCTTCATGAGAAATGCGTAATGAAATGGTCAATTTTTAATGCAAATAGTGCTAATGAAGCATACCAAATAAACGTTGGAGTTTCTGAGTACAGCCACACTCAATCATGTCTTCCAGTATAGAAACAAAGAATCAAATCCGACAACCTCCAGCTGTGATAATCATTAAATACTCGCTTAGGAAGACATAGGCATGCACGGCTCATTCAATTTGAAGAGAAAAATGTTACTTCCAGAACATCTTAATATTTGACGTACTTATGCATTCACACCATATGACAACATACACTCAAAGACAAGAACCGGACACTCGTAGTTATTTGTTTATTTTCCATAATAAATATGTATAAATATTAATAGATGACTAAATCGTAAACACAAAACTTCACTGTTTTCCGTGGTCCGCTTGACCAATTAATATCATTCAATTAAGTTTTTTATTTGAGATAAAAAAGTCAGTGTCACGAGCGGGATTCGAACCCACGACCTTCGGCTTGATACGCCGCTACCCTACCGCTTGAGCTATCGTGACTTCGTAAGCATAACATTAATAATTTGTTTACCTTTATAGAGTGTTGCTAATCATTTTACACTGTCTTGATTACTCATAAAGAAGATCAGCCAACTTTGGCATTCTTGGACGAGCCAAATGTCCGGTAAGTTTATTTGGCATTTCCGTTATATATCCCAAGTCCTGGGTATGCCGCGCTCTACCATCCAAGATTGTCTACAGCAGTTTAGGGCCATTGGAAAACTCGATCAAAGACAAGGTATTGATCGACCGTGTTGTACGACGGCTAAAGGCGTCGTTTTATTGCTCTTACACTACAGAACTGTAATTTAACGGCTTCCTTGATAGTTAGCAGACTTCAAACGATCGGTAAAGTCAGGACGAGCTCCAAATGTCATTAGACAGCGTCGTGAAAAAAGACTAGTCTTGAGATGTCCCACATCAGGTTCTTTACTATTGGAGAAGCAACTGGTAGATAACTCCATTGATTTGACTCTTGAAAAAAGTGGGCAGTTCTTTTTACAGATGAGTGCTGGTTTGGTTTATGACAATCAGATGACTGGGACCGTGTGTGGACTTTGCTTCGGGTGCCAAGCATGAGTATGTAGTACCGAAATGCATACAGAATTTATTTTTGACCGCACTAAGGTACATTGAAAAAGTTCTTCTGGAATCTGTGGTTCCATTCGCTCCATTCATTAGGGACAACATCGTGTTAATACATGATAATGTTCGATGGCATGTAGCTCGAGTTGTCATCCATTGCTTGGAGGATGTAGAGATTACCATAATGAACTAGCCAATATGTTATCCTTACATTATCCCATAGACCCTTAATGAGACGAGTTAGACATCGTTGGCAGCCCCCAACAAGCGTTGAACAGCTTCAAATCGCTCCTGTTGAAGAATATGAAATCTGATTTACTGGACTGCTACGAGAGTTTCTCCGCGACGCCACAAGAGGTAGTATGCATTTTTAAGATCAAAACTAGATAACAAAATGCTAATAAATTGATAATAAGTAAAAAATGTAAATTTTAATGGAACTCTAAAGGATTTTCCTGTGTTTTTGTGAATTTTCTTTCAAACCATATATCATAATAAAATTTTTTTATTGAAGTCCACGAACTTTTGGCATCGTTTAATTAGGCATTAATATAGGCATATGCTGTTAAAAATATAACTTCAACTTATGAACTATAATTCATATAATTTGACATAAAAAAAACAAAATAGGAATGACCAATTTTTTGTATTTCAGAATTATTAAATAGTAAATCTAAGTGATTTGCTGATAACAATCATGTTAATTACTTGTATTTACGTACTATCAAATTTAACTAATAAAATCAAAACATGTAATATAAATTAAAATTAATTAAGGTTTTGAGTTGAGATAAAAAAGTCAGTGTCATGAGCGGGATTCGAACCCACGATCTTCGTTCCGTTGTTTATACATCCTACAAAAAGTTAGGTGTTGAAGTACAATTTTCCATTCCATAAAAGTAAACACTTAAAGCCTCATTTTTCTTCATTCCTGTTGAACTGACGAGAACGTACATTTATGTCAAAATAATTGGCTATTTTTCACATTTGGAATAGTAAAGATCGTTGCCAGATAGGAAAATGCTTCTACAATATTCTTAAGCACGGTAAAAATATAGATGACATTAAAATTTTTATGATCATCAAAGTGTACATGAAAATCAAATTTTACTGGATTTTAAATCATTCCCATTTCAAAATGCATAAGTTTTTCATTCGTCAGTGCAACGGATAGAAAAATTTCGTATGATTAAGAAACAACTCATTATAACTAATTGATTTCTCTTTAACCCTTCAAACAGGATCATTACGATATTAAATCGTTATTCAAGTTATAGTTAACAAGTTGTCGATTTTGTGTAAATAAAGTTTTCACATTAATACCTGGAATTTACTTGGTATCTTCAATCAGTGAGGAATAAAAGGTTTGAAAAACTTTCAAGAATGTATCGAAACGATTCGCCGGAGAAGCCAGTCGGGTCTTGACATTTCTTTGCGGCCCGTCCGCAGTTTTTGCCAATTTCACCTTAACGAGGTCAACGAATTGCATCTTTGCTCTTGTTCTTTTTGAATAATTGCGAACCGCCGTTGCGGTACAACGTCCTCCGTTGCCCCGAGCACTCTTCCGTCACTTTCACACCGTCATAATTAGTGACAATCGCGTCACCGGACCGTCAACGATTTTACAGTTAGCATCAACACATACGCGGACAATTCTGCTCCTTTCGACACGGAAGTGCAACATCCATACACCAGAACAATCATGTTCATTATATCTATGTGTACTACTGGACGAGTTCGTTACAACCTAAGTCATTTGTAAAGTCAAGACCAATTGTCTTATTGCCACAAATTAAAAATTTACTTTTTTCAAAAATTAATTGATGGATTTTTTATAATTCTAGTGTTTACTGCAAAACCAAAAGTTTGGTGCATAAGCGGCTAGAGATTCTAATATGTATGTAATTATTTGGAGATCCTGAGATGCAGTCTGGTGTGACGTAGGTTTGAATAATCATTTTTTTATCGTGCCAATGTTTCGACCTTTATTGAGATCATCTTCAGGGCTCAAAATGTTTATTTTCTGTATAGACGTGTCATTATTGTGTGTCGTGTTGAGAGTGTCCTAAACACCTCACACACACACACATTGAATTAATAGTCCCATAAAAACATCAAATCACAGGAATAATCTCGATAATCAAGACAAAAAGCTGCGTCAAATATTATATTTGACATTATTTTAGTAGAAATTACTATGTTGCAGTTTGAGTAAACAAAAACATTCTTCAGAGTGAAGAAATATCTTTTAAATTATGTACCAAAGTTAAAACATATTTTTAAACTTTTACCATTTGTAGCATAATAATATGGCCAGTGGGATTAAAGCAGTGCTTATTGAACTCCCTAAAATGCTGAATATCTCATTTCTTGTACCTTACCAAGGGAGTTATTGACGGCAAAGAGCTCGGAGGATTAAATTTACTAATATCAAACTGTCTAGGGGCTTTATTAAAACGATCCAACCCCAAAAATGCAACCAGTTAACATTGACAACATGGCACTGTTATTGGTAACCTGTCTTTTGTCGAAGTGATGGTAACATGTATGTGAAAATTACATTACGTTGAAAATAATCGAAAAGTTGTGTGTTGCATCATACATCATTTACTTTTTACAACAGATCTTTATCTTTTATTATGCCTACCATCTCTCCCAGTAAAATGTTTGATTTGCATATACATTTATAACTCAAAAAATATGATACCACGGTGCGACAAATTACCCGGTGGTTACTGTTTTAGCAGTACTACATCTCACTACCGCTCCAACCTCCACGGAGGATTGTTGGATATTGTACGGGATGTTAAGATGAATGGGTGGGGACTAATGAAAGAGATTTGTGGCGTTTCTATACAGGGATTTTATGGCATCTTTCTCAAAATAATGCTATGTTCATTATAGAAGTTACGCTTAGACACCTATAACGGATCTTTTACAATTTTTTAAACGAATTTCGGTTCAAAAATCTAGATGCAATGATAGTTTTGGATGCATTTTTCCAATATTTCCAAATTGGTTTTATAGTCCAGTAAATTCTTACATTTTTACCCTAGTGTTGCAATACATTCCATGTTAATCTTTGACTCATTTGTCAATGTACAACCTATGTGGTTAAATATAGGAATAGATATATTATGTGGTAAAAGTGTTATTCTACGCAGAAGACTAAAAATTATGAAACTCTTTAAGTCTCTCTCTCTCTCTCTCTTTCTCTCTCTCTCACTCTCTCTCTCTCTATCTTTCTATCTATCTATTTATCTCTATCTCTAACTATCTATTATATATCTCTCTCCCTGCCTCTCTACTATAATAGTATTATATTAATATACATACTATATCATAAAATCTATTCTCTATTCAAATATTCTATTCTATTCGACACAAAAAAAAAATATATGAGCAATAATCTATACTAATAATATTTAATAACACTTGAAAAATTATGATACAAATATTTAATATAATACTACTAATAATAATATATTATATTAGCAATACTACTTTCTAGTTTTTTTACTTCCAAAGAAAATATCTAAAATATCATATGAGATAAAACATAACTTGTAATCCATAATGGAAGTTGCATTCACTAGAAGGTTATAATGAACACTAGAGTTAAGAAACTAATCATTTAATTGACTAATCAATTAACTGAAGTAGATATATTTGAAGACATGTCTAAGAGAATTTCTTATTAAGGTTTCATCGTTTATTTTGGTTGTAAATTGTTTTAATCGTTATTCACATAGATAGTCAAATATTTAGTAAAACATTTATTCTTTTATTTTTTCTTCTTCTTTACATATATGTGAAATTGTAAAGACCAAAGGAGTCTGCATAAAATATATGTACAGAGGAAGAAAGTGCCAATAGACCTAACCTTGCGTAATTAAATAAAACGGTTAAATCAACCAATCTCTCTCTCTCTCTCTCTCTCTCTCTCTCTCTCTCTCTCTCTCTCTCTCTCTTGCACTTCATCTCTTTTTGTAAACACTCTCCTGCATTTTTTCACCAACAAAAGCAGAGTCGATCAACTCAACTCAAGTTCGTTCCTTTTGTATATAATATATTATGTATTTTGGTGCTCTTCATTTTTCGATCAGTTTTTTTAGTAAGATGAAACATTTTTACTTTATATATGAATTTTTAAATAAAATAAGATTTAATCCGTACTTTTTCTAGCCTAGTACATGGATTCTAGGTTGTTAGTCTTTGGCGATATATACCAGGAAGCAGACGTGGTGAATTACAGCGAGGGATGTGCAAATCGTGGATGCATTATTACAAGTCAGATAATAAAGTTTGTGTGATGACTTCTTTTCATTTATTTTGATTCAGTTTTCCACTCAAGGCTCTATATTGATCATGTGTACCTGTATGAAGCTTTGTGAAGAGACAGGTTCTTTATTGGTGGATAGTATTACAGTACAGTAGTGTAATTGAAAATTTCATGATTGGTAGAGATGTTAGCGGGTTTCCAGGATACTATCCATTGGGTCTCTATGGTTAACAGGATAGCATATATAATGCTGGATAAACTGAAAGAAGAAGGCAGGCATGATCAGATTATGAGGTAAGCGAAGATAACGGTGCTCTTGAGGCCATAGTAAACCTTGATGCCAGACGCTATCATTGACCTGAACTACAACAAGGACACCAGAGTAGTACTATATCAGCTGAAGGGTGAAAAGATTGCGACTACACCACGGTGCTATTGCTACGTTGTATAGTGGTATTGACGATAGTCGATAAAATTAAGAGAAGGTGTAAGGTATAGGGTCTTGGCGATCAACTCCTCTGTGAAAAAGGAAAAGTGAGTGCTTAGGTTAGCATTATTAAAGTATGTTATGGAGAAGGAGACGTTTTTTTAGCGATAAATAAAAGGACTGTAGATAAAGTTGTACTTAGATGTTTGTTTTTCATGATAGACCGAGACTCTGAAGGATGAAAAACTTTTAGGGGAAGGAAAATATGTAGTGATTGGACTTGCTCTTTTTATAAGATTTCTATACGATCAGAATCATCGATATTAACAACTTTTTTTGACTTCAGGACTATTTTTCAAAAAAACATTGCTATAAGATCAAACGTATTTTTTTTTAATTGATAAAATATTAGAACACGTTTTTTCTTCTATTAGACAAAACGTGCTTTTTTTAAACAGATCAAAGTATCTAAAACTTTTGCAAAAATCCTTCATCACGAACAATTATAACACGATTTTACAATTGGGATAAGAAATTTTTTCATTAGCATTAAATCTGCATAAAGACAAGAGACGGTTTATAATTAATTTCCGACCTGTGGTGTTCACTGTGTTTACATTAGCAATGCATGAAAAAAAGAACAATAATTATATCGTTCGAATTAAAAAGTACAAAACCATTAATTATAAAGTAATGAAGGGTCGCTGCCTGCCGGGAATGTTTCTTGCAGTTACCCCCATAAAATAATCCTGGGCATTTACGACTTCTCGTCTTTTTGAATGGATGAAAACCTATTCCGGAAAAGAAACATTAAGTTTCCTAATTTATTCTTGAAAACAATCAAATTAGGTTGTATGAGAGAAGGAAACACGAATAAGGCGCTCAAGCATGGAAATATACTTCGTATGATGAGAAGACGAAAGATTTTATGGATACATTAAAAACTGTTTAACAACTTCATTTTACCTGAACAAAATTTTAAACTCGATTCGAGATGTTGAAGAACGTTTCGAAGAAAAAGAAACATTCGGACTCAAGACCGAATAGAGCGAATGCACATAAAAAATTGCTGAATGCAAAATTTCAATATTGTCAACATATCAAAAGCCGATAATTCTTACATTCCTGGTTGTAAAATACTCTTTTAGCCTAGGGAACCTGTATGTTCGAGCCGCTTTTAAAATGCCAAGCCCTTCAAATAAGGTCTTGCCGGTGTTTACTCTCGGTCACTGCTGGACAAGAAGAATTTGTGGATATCTTGATCTTTATTCAACATCTATAGAAAATATGGCCTTTTGTGTATATGTTTAAAGTGATAAATTGAAATAAAATGCATTTATATACAGATACTGGCCTAGAAGCTCACATTACTATAAAAATGATCCTACGGAACATAAAGTTTAAAGCTTCAACGAAAAAAAAGTACTTTTAAATGTACATGTTATAAATCATGAGTGAAATTGGTGATAACTGAAAGGCTTTTTCTTTTGAGGTCGCCTTAGTCTCACGGATAGCGCAATTTTGACCATTACCCTTTAAGTCCTAGGCTACCATTAATCGCGTTCAATGGACATTGATTGAAGGTGAGGTCATAAGGGAGACAAGGATCCCCCGGATGGAAACGGCCGGCGTATGATTAGCCCGCGGTTCATCCATCCTTGTCAAAAGGTGTTGTTGCACAGGTGGTCCCCCATGCCCGCATGCTTCCCCCATAGGCCACGGAACCGCCTTAGTCATGATTTCCCCTATATGCCACATTGCAGGTGGATCCACTGTCCATGTTAATTGCCTTGTCCTAATCCTAAACTGGAAAAATAAAATAAAAATAAACTCGAACCGGCTCATCATCCATTCATGAATACTGTGCTAACTAGAGGTCGTTCTACGAGAGGGTAATTTTCACAAATGAGCGAAGCACGACTTTACTATTAATTATCTTACATCGATGACAAGCTGAAAAGAATAATTACCAGAAAAAACATCGACTCATGACTTCTTCATTACATAGTTTGTGTAAAAATATAAAAACAAGTTGTAAAAAAACACTAATTTTTGTAAGCATAAATAAATAAATTTGTTTCTCAATATGTTGTTAATAAACAGTTTTGTGATTTCTGACCGTTACTATAAAAATTAAAAAATACATTAAAAAACTATTTAAAAAAATATTTTGATCTGCCAAAACTCCATGTTTTTGGTTGGTAAACCCGTTTGGGTATAGTGCAATTTTCTGGTCTTGGTAAGGGTCAAGAATTTAAAATTATATATTTTTTATTTTATGCCATGGTACTTTTCACATATTTCAGCTTCATTTTAATATGTTCTAAAGACAATGGTACATGGTTGTCAACAATGATGTGACACTCTAAACATTTAAATGATTGTCTAGTGACTTTGATAATTTTTTAATTGGTGTAATCTAAAGTTTTTCGCAGTTATGAACTCTACTATTTGATTGTTTCCATTCATTTTGATATCTCTTTTTTGGCTTTTTTTTAGCCTGTTCTGTGTATTCCTCTGACCCTAGGCAAACTTTGTTCAGTAAGCCACACTTGGGTTAAACGTAAATTTTAAATTCACTAATTTCGTGGTCCGCTTGACCAATTAATATCTTACAATTAATTAAGGTTTTTAGTTGAGATAAAAAAGTCAATGGCACGAGCGAGATTCGAACCCACGATCTTCGATTAGATACGCCGCTGCTCTACCACTTGAGCAATCATGACCTCGATCTACTCGGACACTAACTTCCCATCTCAACCCCACCTTTGGAATTTTCCCTGCTTTTTGCCATTTTTCAAAATTCGAAAGGATGAGATGGGAAGTTAGTGTCTTCTCGTGACACTGACTTTTTATCTCAACTAAAAACATTGGTTGGTCAAGCGGACCGCGAAATTAGTGAATTTAATAAGTTTAAAATGAAGTATACCTTCACTAAGGCTCTCCGTGACCATTTCATTTGTCGCCGAAAATCAAATAGATTACAAGACATTAGAAAAATGGCAAAAAGGAGGAAAAATTCAAAAGGTGGGGTTGAGATGAGAAGTTACTGCCCGATTGGATCGAGGTCATGATAGCTCAAGTGGTAGAGCAGCGGCGTATCTAGCCGAAGATCGTGGGTTCGAATCCCGCCCCTGCCATTGACTTTTTTATCTCAACTAAAAACCTTAATTAATTGTAAGTAAATTTAAGGAACAAAATTATTTTTATAAATATTTCTCGTTCATTTATTTTTGAAATGGATAAATCCCTACCCTTGGTATCTAGGAAATACAGTGTTGGTGAAATAAGACATAGGAAAAAAAGAGGCTCTGAATGGTTTTTTGCAATACAGATATTCAACCAAACTGGTCATGGCAAGAATTTGCATAATCGTTGTGATACACCCCTACTACTCGTACTAAAAAGAGGCAAAATGCTTCCTTTCTTCATTAAACACAATTCACCTGACGACTTTCTGACATCGGGCGGGGCGGTTTTGATTTTGCCGGGGGATAGTTTTTATACTTGACAGGTGGCCGCAGCCCTCAAGAAGCAGACAAAAACCCACCCCTAGATGACCCACGGGTGGAATTCGGGCTGGCTGGAAACGGGAATTTCTTATTCAACCATGAAGACATCTGGGAATTATTTCCAAGAATAAGACAAATCACTAGATGTAATATGCTCAAATATATAATTATATATTTATTCAATATTTATACTCCTCTTCTTCCTTCCTGGTTGTTGGCTTATTTGAAGATTAAGATGTTTTCAGGAACATACAACAATTCGATACTTGTATGTTCCTGAAAAACACCTTAAAAACGATCTTCGTATATTTATTTATTATTTACTGGTTTGCCAAATGTCTTATATATAATGATTATTTTAAAATAAAAACAAAAAAGCCTTATTAATAAAATTATAATCATGTTACCATAGAAATCATCACGCATTCACATAAATATAATGAATTTTGAGTCTATGTTCTTGTATGTTCCTGAAAAACTCCTTAAAAACGATCTTCGTATATTTATTTATTTTTTACTGGTTTGTAACGTTTGCCAAATATCTTATTTATAATGATTATTTTAAAATAAAAACAAAAAAGCCATATTAATAAAATTGTAATCATGTTACCATAGAAATCAATACACATTCACATAAATATAATGAATTTTGAGTCTATGTATATCCGGATTGACAGATTTTAAAAAAATTCAATTTCTTAAATTTTTAAAATTTTGCAATCAAATTATTTAAATCTACTATCAAGATAGAATAAATCTAAAACTTATACATTTAATACAATAATAAATATAAAAATATACAAAATTCTATTGAAATATGAAATTATTCTTTTACTTCGTATTTGTGAAAAAAAGAAAGGCGAAGTGTGTGTCACGAAATATCCACTTTATAGCGATAGATAAAACAAAAAGAGAGAGATAAAATATTGTGTGTGGGTGTTTGTGCGCATGTGAGAGAGGTAGAGATAGATAAATAGATAGATGGATAGACACATAGATAGATGGAGAGAGAGAGAGAGAGAGAGAGAGAGAGAGAGAGAGAGAGAAAGAGAGAGAGAGAGTGAGAGAGAGAGAGAGGGAGAGGGAGTAAGATTTAGGTGGAGAGATAGTGTCCGGATGAGAGGCTGCTGATGGTTAGAACAAAGGTAAAAATAGTCAGAGAAAAAAAGCAATTGAGAGATAGGGTCTTATGTAAATGGAAGGTGAGGGAGAGAGGCAGACACGCACGCAAAAAATAAATAATTACAACAAAAATAAACTTCAAACAACAAAAACAAAGCGGGAGAGAAAGAGAGAGATAGAGAGGGAGCGAGAAAGAGAGAGAGAGAGAGAGTGAGAGAGAGTGACTAAGAATGAGAAAGTATGTGAGAAAAGAGAAGTTATGGTTCAATGAGAAATTTGGATTAATTCGGCAATTCCATTAATATATTTCTTAATTCTGACACTATATAAGAAATAAAGGGAAAGAGAGGTAGATAAAAAACTATCTAAAAAAAAGATAAAGAACAAGAATGAGAGAGACTGAGAAAGAGAGGGTTTAAAAAAATTTATACCAGTAAAATTTTGAAAACCGATGTAAATTAGGAATAAAAGAGATCAAGACTAAGTCGCCTTGTTACTCCAGTCATTATGGAGGTTGATCTTTTCTCATTATTTACGATTTAAATTAAATTTTTACAGTCCTATGAGTGAGAAATGGGTCGTTTTCTAACTATCTTGGGTGATTCAACAAGTTAATTTTTTTGAATAAGCTGGACTTCTAATTTGACAAATATTTTGTCATACGTTAATGACAAAAATGTCAATTTACGTCCAAAGCAGTATAAAGCCCAAATAAATCATTTGTTGTTAGAATTAAAAAAAATATATATTTTGTTTAGTTGGTACACCACCTTTAACGAAACATTTTCAGAAAGTTGGTAAGTTTTATCAGTCGTTTTTAAATACATGGAAGAGCGAGCATATTTTTCGTATATTTGTATAAATTGCCAATTTGTAAACAATTGTTCTTTATATTTGTTCGTAAAACTTTTAAATCCCATTACTGAATAAAATATTGGTATTTTATCGTTTTATTTGAACGTTTATTAAATAATACATATTTTTAAATACACGTTTGATTGTTTAAGTCCAAAGTGGTAATTTTTCATGTCACGATTAGCAAGAACCGGCGGATAATTTTTGAGTGTTTTTGACCCCGTGAAAAGTCGGCAATACGGCCGCGCCCGTGGTTCCGATTGATAATCGAGGGACCGTAAACTGCCGTTTGCAGTCCTTTTTATGGCGGCAATTAAAAAAAATTACGGGAGGGATCCGTCAACCTTGCTCCACTGGCTTAAAGAGAAGTTAGCGGTGAACGTTCTTTCCACCTACCCCGAGACAATAACCCGCCTCATAACGAAGTTTTGTTTAATATTGACTAACGTTATTTGATGAAAACATGTCAAAAAGACAAACCCAGCTAGGGCAATGACTAGAATGTGAGAAACATGTACGGAAGAGCTATATAATTTCAAACAAATGTAAATCTTTGCCGCAAAATTACCAGAAAATGAGAATAGATTAACCCAGATACTTTCAAATTTATTATATAATTTTTTCCCATTTTAATCTGTTTTCAACTTAGTGACATGGTGAAAATACTCAGTCATACTAAAAGACACTTGAAGCCATAAAGAGGCATGACCAGTAAACTTGCCTTTTAATAAGATCTTACAAAATTACATAAATATTGGTAAAAATGAACCAGTTATATTATTATAAGAAAAGTTTCTTCAATGATATTGTTAAAAAATATTAATAAAAACTAAACTAGTTTTATCGTATAAACATGGCCCTGTCATTCTGGCTTTTATTAATTAGTTTAGCCGGTTGTGGTTTTATTAACATCAATTACGAAAACAAGTGAAATTTTAAAACTACAGTAAATGATTATATGGAGATGTGAGATGCGATCTGGTGTGACGTAGGTTTTAGAGAAACATTTTCTTTATCGTCCCACGTTTCGAACTTTATTGAGATCATCTTCAGGGCTCAAAGTGTTTGTTTTCCGAGTAGACGGGTCGTTCTTCTGTGTCGTAATGAGAGCAACCACACACACACACACACACACACACACACACACACACACACACANCACTACTCTCAACACGACACAGAAGAATGACACATCTACACGTAAAACATACACTTTGAGCCCTGAAGATGATCTCAATAAAAAGCGAAACGTTGACACGATAAAGAAAATGTCTTTCTAAAACGTACGTCACACCAGACCGCATCTCACGATCTCCATATATTAACTAACATAAATTAACTAACGGTCACTAAACACCACAAATTACTACAGTAAACATATACACTAAGGGACAAAAGAAGTGGCCACCCTTAATATTTATTTTCTTAGATTATCTTAGAACAATATTTGATCCGATTTAAAGGATTAGAGATAATTAAAACACGGATAATATCTCCCACTTGTGTTTAGAATTGAATTTTGTAAATAAATCCTTGAATCTTTTCTTTGTTGGTTAAACTTCTTTCTAATAAAGTTCCGGTAGTGTGATTTTTTTAAATATACCATTTTTAATGTCAAATTTGTTAGAGTGATGGTTTTACATTCGGCTAGAATCATAGCATTGTTGGAAGGGGTCAAGTGTATGTGGGCAGGGCGTTTAAAATATCCCATAACAACTATCTGAAGGGACTTCCATCGCTAGTGGAGGTTGCTCAAGAAGGAACGGATCAGGTCGCTATTTCTCAGAGAGATGATCGTTTTGTTGTTTCGAATGTACTCCGTAATAGACACACTACCGCTGTTGAGATCAAGCAACGACTTCAATAAATTAAAAATGTAATGCCAGTTTACGGACTGTTAGAAGAATTTTAGTAGCTGGGTCGCGAGCAGACCTGCCACTGGCCCAGAACTTCTGAGTCATGTCACCCGTTATAAGCATTGTTCTGAGCACAGCAGTATGTGGGTCCCCTGTTACAGTTTTTAGAAGAAACAGTTTTTTTACTGTGCATAATACTTCATGCTAAGGAATGAAATTTTGCAATTATGTGCTGATTAGTCTATGATTATTCAGAAATCGTGAGATGCGTTCTGGTGTGATGTAGGTTTCAGAAAAATATTTTCTTTATTGTGCCAACGTTCGATCTTTATTGAGATCATCTTCAGGGCTCAAAGCGTTTGTTTTCTGTGTAATCGTGCCATTCTTGCGTGTCGTGTGGGCACTCTCAACACGACACGCAAGAATACCACAATTACACAGAAAACAAATATTTTGATCCCTGATGATGATCTGATAAAGAAAATGTTTTTGTAAACCAGACAGCATCTCACAATTTCTGAATAATTTTGCAATTATGTTGAACATGTTGAGCAACCTTTCTCTCATGCTGGCCGCATACGTGGGCTTTGGACCAAAAGTATGTGTCCATGTGTCACCCTCTCACGGCCTATTCTTTTAAAGTTGAGGTTGATCCTTCGTCTTTGATTCAGATCCTCCGAAAGCCATCTATCAACCGAAAACTTGATTTGTGTGGGTTTTCTGCCCATCCAGCCTACCGCAAATTATAAATGTATAACCAAGTTATTTTTATTTTTACGTAAGTTACATAATAGAAATATTCAATTATACGAAAAGCATATAATGTCAAGAGCTGTCATATACATTAAAAAATATCAGATTTTCTGCAATTTTCCAATCAAACATTAATCTTTTCCTGATATGGAAGTAATCAGTACTTGATTTGCAGCTTTCAAAAAAGTTGTATTGCTTTAATTAATAATTTAAAATGACAAATACGTAAAAGTTGATAAACAAGCCTTTCTTTAATTATGCGATTAAGTAATCGGATAAGTCTTTGCAGATTTACAGATCCAGATATAAAAAAAGTCAAGAGGGACTTATCCGCTTGTTCTTTCCAACGGGGACGCTGAAATTATTAAAAGCGGTAGTTCAAACGTTTAAAAGGGGTCGAATCCTTTTGCTGACCCCCATCACTGCGAATTCCTTATCTCCCGGCACACTGTCAACCGCAGGCCTCGCTCTTTTTAAAAGCCGTTTTAATTACATGTGGGTTTTTAACAACCCACGAGGGCCCTTCTGATAAAATTACACTTTCAAAGAGGACGCGATAAGGGCCGATCGCGTTTGGCATTAATTTCCGAAAAATTTCTAAACTTAAAATCTGCTACGTTTCGAAATGTCAAAGATTTTCCGCCATGGTCGGTGGACCATGAATTATTCCAGATTATTCAATTTATTATTAAATCAGGGCCGTTTATGTCGCTTGCAAAATTGTTGTACACTAAGAAAGAAAATTTCCAAGATCTAACATAATATTGAATTAAATATACTTTGTACATTTATATGTTTTATGAGTATGTTGTCCATTCAGCCGTTCATTTAGTACATCTTATTAAGAATAAAACCGAATATAATAAAAACGATTACCATAAATAATTATACAAAATATGCCATACCCTCATATTGACTAGCAGAACTGTTATGAAATTCGTAGAACAACGTTGGTAGGTACTAGTTATTTAGAGATCATGAGGTGCGGTATGGTGTGACGTTTGTTTAGAAAAACATTTTCTTTATCGTGCCAACGTTACGATCTTTATTGAGATCATCTTCACGATAAAGAAAATGTTTTTCTGAAACCTACATCGCACCAGACCGCATCTCACGATTTCTGAATAATTATCGTTTAACGGTAACTAACCACCCACGTTTTGTTCTTTATTGAGATCATCTTCAGGTCCTGCGATGTATCAACATTATTTAAATTATATGTAGGATATGTTTAAATTATGTAGGAAGTGAAAAAATGAATTTATACAATGCTAGACATTTTATACTCAATCAAAGTTGGAATGGGAGACACAATGGGAAGTTTGTGGCATGGGTGATCGAAGTCACGGTAGCTCAAGTGGTAGAGCAGCGTCGTATTTAGCCGAAAATCGTGGGTTCGAATCACGCCTGTGATACAAATTTTTCATTTCAAAAACATTGTGTATAATTAATTTCATATTCTATATTCATACTCACTCAACATATTTGTACTCGCTTAAAGTGTTTGTTTTCTGTGTAGATGTGTTATTATTGTGTGTCGTGTTGAGAGTGCCAATGGGATATTCATATTTTATGTTTTATACTTTGGGTTTTAAAGGGGTGGAGAAGGAAGTAGGGATAGAAAAACATTTTTATATGAGGAGAAATCATACAATGTTTAGAAATCCCAGGACCTGAAGATGATCTCAATAAAGATCGAAACGTTGGCACGATAAAGAATTTTTTTCTAAATTTACGTCACACCAGACCGCATCTCACGATCTCCACATAATCATTAACTAACGGTCATTAAGCACCACACACGTTGGTAGGTACCTCAACAGGTTCATAAATAATATTTGTTCATAATTTCATTAAACAAGTGCTATCGTCAATATTATTTCAAGAGGCCACATCAGTTTTCTAGAATTACCAAGGTCTATACAATCCCTCTTGTTTTGTTATATATATATTAATATTTTTAATATCTGAACATTTTGTTCTGTTTTCCATAGATTAAAGTTTTAAATTTATAAAATAAGTTTAAGTAAATTCGTTGTCGATTTTGTTTAGTTGTTGGAAGTTCCCGCTGGAGGGAAAATAGCAGAGAGAAAGAAATGTTTGAAACGCCGAAGGAGCGACCACGTTCGTGTAATCACTGCGGTATTTCCTTGTGAGTTACGATTTAGTTATTTACGACTATTTAGATTCCGATGTGGTCAACGTAATAGGCGTATAATAGTGGAATTCGGCAATTATGAAATATGCGATTGGGCCCTAGGCTTAATGAGCTACGGTTCGGTAATTAATAGCGCGTCCCGGTTTGGGCTAAAGGTCGCGTGGGAGCAGTCCCTTTTATCACTCCTCCCTTATTTTTTCCACGCGAGTCCCCGGCAATTATTCACGCACGACGTGGGAGGATAAGTAACATAAATAAACCTAAGGGAGATAAGAGATGACCGGAGGACAGTCCCGGCCCTCGTGACCCATCGTTCAATTCCCGTTCTGACCTCGGATGGAAAAATGGCCGGGGACGCACGATTTTGGAAACAATCCTATTCACAATGTAATTCTATGTTATTAACATTATTATTTCGAGAAAGAATAAACAATGCAAATGTTGACACGTCATTATGTGGACACATCACATTGCAGTCTTCATGCTAAAAAGGTTAACCTTTGCAAATTAATGTTGTACGTGAGGAACACATGACATATATAAATTATATTAAATCGAGAAATTTTCTTTAAATAAACACCAATTTAGTTAGAGTTCAATTTTGCTAAATTGCGAGCTCTGAAGAATGACCAGGGATGTGGCCCAAAATGCAACTGAAATACACTGATAAAAAAAAAACCAGATCACCTGATTTTGCACATGGCCGACCACACAAAAATGGCCTAATTTGAAAATGCATATTTTAAGTCCCTCAACCTTCTAAGTCATAAACCTGAGCTAGATCACATTTTAAAAAAATTTACTTTGAACAAGATGGCTTTTATAAATGTTTTCCCATTTTCGGTAAGTTAAAAAATTCTGGAACATGTAAATTTTTGGACTTTTTACGAAAACTTCAAATTGAGATGTGGAGCGAGGATATCGTCAGGGGCGGCGCATTTAACAAGCGATCGGAAATTTTAATAAGCTTTCAATTGGTCATCTTTTGCTTTGACCGATTTCTCAACCGTTTTGGAATTATTAGCGATTATTGGGCGAAAAACGTGCTTATGAAAAAAATCGATCTCTCTTTCTCGCGAGTTACCAAACATAAACCTATTGTTTCAAAACGTTATTCGCAGCCAATTTTTCCACACAACACCTGTGAAATGAGAAGGAAAAGTTGAATTTCCGTCATAAGGTAAACAACTGGGTATCGTCAGAGAAGCATTCCTCATCCCAAAAGTGAGGATTGTCGCTTCTCTGATCATTTAAAAAAAAAATCCTCGGAACGAAAGACCTAGAGCGTAAAATTTGGGCAAACATGACGGTTATAATGAGGTATATAGAGATCAGGAAATTGTTCCAACATCAATGAACAAAAAATGAAAACATAAAAAATGAATAAAAATTAGGTTATCACAATATATTTGCGGTTACTCTCAACAGTACAAAATAAGTACATTTTTCTTTTGTCAATAATTAAAATGTTTAATTGCTAAGCCAGCAATTAAGAAAAATTAATGGTAACAAAACAAAAAAGGTAAGAAAATTTTCTTTTGGCTTGACAAAAATAATAATTTACCCTGTCACTAAAGTATTGAATAAAAGGAGACGATAGAACATTTCCCACATATGGTGCCAGTTGAAGTTTGTAGTTCAGCCCGATGACCAAGAAGAATTTTGTTCTACCCCAAAAAAGGTGTAGGATCCACAAGTGTCCGCTTCAATGGTCCCCGGAGAAAGGGCAGAAAAATGTGAAAAACCAACCTTTTCGCGCACTCACGCCCATTTTGAAACTGTTATACAGTTCAAAATTTATGTATTCTTATAAATCGGGAGAGAGAGGGATCAGGTTTTGTTACCATTGTTTTAATTGTCGGCTTAGCAAATATTCATTCTAATTTTGGACTAAAGAAAAATGTATTTATTTTGTATTATTAAGAGTAACATCAATTGTATTTTGATAACTTAATTTTTGTTCATTTTTTATTTTTTCATTTTTTGTTCATTGATTTTGGAATAATTGTCCTGATCTTTATATGCCTCATTATACCGTCATGTTTGAGCAAATTGTACAACTTTCCGAGGATTTTTTCAAAAAAGTGACAAGGGAAGCGTCATTCCCCTTTTTTCTTAATTTGGCTTTTGGGATGCGGAATGTTTCTGCTGTCGATAATCTTGTTGTCGATAACGATTGTTTACCTCATGACGGAAATTCAACTTTTCCTTCCCATTTCACAGGTTTTACCTGTCAATTTGGCGAATAACGTATTGAAACAATAGATTTATGTTTGGTAAAATCGGGAGATCGGTTTTTTCCATGAGCACTTAATAAACGTCGTTTTTGGCCCAAAAATCGCTAATAACTGGAAAACGGTTGAGAAATCGGGCAAGGCGGAAGATGACCGATTGAAAGCATACTAAAATTTCCTATTGATTGCTAAAGACTGTCGCTCCAGGACGATATTCTTGCTCCATACCTCAAATTAAAGTTTTCGTAAAAAATTAAAACATTTTCATGCTCCAGAATATTTGTATTTACTGATGTTTAGGATTCATAACTGAAGTTAGAAAACCATTTATAAAAGCAATCTTGTTCAGCGTAAAATTTCCTAAAAAATGCTAGCAGGTCTGTGACTTAAAGGGCTGCAAAAATATGCATTTCCAAAGTTGGCCATTTTTTCGTGCAAAAACCAGGTGGTCGGTTTCTTTTTTATGGACAGTATATCTTGCATAAAAATAAATGAGTATTTTTAGTTCAAACAATAACCAGCATTCTAGATTTAAAATATTTTTACCATCAAATTAAGTTAAAATTATTTAAAAAAAGAAAATTTGAATTATATGTATTATAAATTATTTCCTATAATAATTAATTCGGTTGCACAGGGCGGTCAGTTATAAAAGTTAAGTTCTAACCGTTTTAACTAACTCATTAGCTTCCCTCAGTAACCAATTCGGATGGATTTCTTTTTCCTTTCCTCTTTTTCCCGCCCACATAAACGAATTTTAACCTTATTGATCTCTGGTCATCTCAAGTTCTTATCACTTCGCCCAAAAAAGTTAAAAACCGAAGAGCTTTCTTACAAGAAAAAACGTTATCTCTAAATTCCAGACTCATCCGGTCGCCTTCTGGCTTTTAGCGTGTTCTCGATCACAATATCGGCTCTGATAACAATCATTGCTGGTATGTTAAACTCTTTTAAATAAATTATTTAAAAAAACATAAATTCCACAGATATTGATATGACCATCATTAATATAATATGAATATCATTTTTTGTCATTTATTGTAATTTAAAAAAAAAAATTAAAAGTAAAGTATTGATATCATAATATAACACACGGAGAATCAAGTAAAAAGAAAAGTGAGAGAAAAAATGAATAAGGTCGAAAAGGATAACAATAGAATGAAAAAGTTGGTAAATAAAGAAAATAAGCAGGAAAAACAGAAATATAAATTTAAATATAAATAAGGCAAGATAGAGTGAGAGGTAGAAAGGAGAAGTGAAAGAGGGAGATTAAGTGAATGAAAGGGAGAAGTAAGAGCATGAATGAGGGGTACAGAGTGACAGAAATAGTATGAGAAGAATCAAGTGAAACAATAGAAAATCTGAATTTGGGAAGTAAGTAGGATAAAGTGTGGCTTACTAGAGAGAGAAAAAAAATGAAAGATGGAGATTAAGAGAATAAAAGAGAGAGAAGTAAGAGCATGAGTGAGGGATGTAGAGTGACAGAAATAGAATGAGAATAATCAAGTGAAACAATAGAAAATCTGAACTGTGAAGTAAGTAGGATTAAGTGTGGTTTTTCGATATAAAACTTGGATGTTCAAAAATATTAAACAGACGATTATATTAAGTTAATGTTAATATATAAATAAGTTCCACATGGACAGTTCAAATGAGACGTCGAAAGCGCAAATCTCCTAAGAGCCTATTAGATTAGAATACGGTGGCAGGCATTTGCTGATGTGTGAACGTGATATTTCACTCTGCTATAAATTAGAAGGCGGCGAAGCCTCCGAGGGACAAGGCGATAACTGGACGGTGCATAATTGGCCGCGGGCTTTGGCCGCCTAGCAATTAAGCAACGTTCTCACGAGCGTTCATTACTCCAACAATGGTCACCCGTGCGACGCGTCCCACGAAAAGGCCGGTATTAAAAAAATATGAAAAGCCCATTAAGGCTTGTAAGGTCCGGGAGGGGGAAATTTGGGATTTGGCTCGTAAATTCAGAAAAGGAGTCGAGACGCTACAGTGGCATATCGCTCACAAAAGCCATGATCTCGGTCGCTCATCACGCCTCCGGGGCAAAAGTTTGATTTACTGCCGGTGTGGACAATGATCCGATTGTCGGTAGGACCGCGGACCATTCACCGGCTCGGTTATTTATGCGAAAGGACTTCAAAACAAGTGGTCACGCTTTTCGACCATCTTTTAATAGGGCCTGGTTAGACGGAAGGCGCTCTTACATAGGCCTTTATGTTCCTCGGATCCCCTTCATTCATCCCGTGAGTTATTGCCCCTGGGTAACGTCGGCACAACCAGGGAAGAATCCAGCGGAGTTCATTTGGAAAGAGAAATATGACAAAAGTGACAAAGAGGTGACGACAAACATTTTTTTCTGTAATTTACCGGACTCCGGGACACTTACCTGTATCGGTAGGATAAATAGATTTTTAAACAGCCTTCTTCACGCTCAGAAAATCAATGAAAACAATTTTAATTTTGTTAATGCCTTTTATACTATTTTCACAAGTAATAACGATTATTTTATATCTTATTAAAAAAGTTCTTAGTGCTAAAATTATTATAAAAATGTAAGATATAGAAGTTCTTACAAAGGTAATTTTGTAAATAACTAATAACTTCTCTGTTATACAATTAAAATAATGTCGAAATTGCGACAGTTGTTAGAAATAAATATTACACGTGCAAATGGCGAGTTAAGGCCGAACATTGTAAGAAGAAAATTTTGTTTGTTATTTTTGAGGTAACATGCGATTATTTTTATTTTGTTGAATTCTGAATCTTTGTACTTAAGACTATAGTAAAACATTTACATGATACATTTCTTAAAAATCTATTCCGGTTGGAGGGAGGGAGAGAGAGAGAGAGAGAGAGAGAGAGAGAGAGAGAGAGAGAGAGAGAGTGAGAGAGACCGGAAGAGATGGAGGGAGAGAAAGAAAAAGAAAAATAAGATTAAACATTTTGAGGTTTTCTTCTGTGGGCTGCGGTGTGGAGAATGTGTCATTTGATCTAAATCTAACTCTATCTTTGATCTATTTCTAGAATCTACGAGGTAGACCCACTGATGATGGCCAAAAAGCTTCTCGCAAATAAACCCAGTGAGGGAAAGCAGATCATCACGATCGTTTAAGACCAAACAAAGTGAACGTATTAAGTTTTTAAAAGTATTTCTAAACATTGGTCTTTCATTGTTTGAAGGAAAGAAATAAAGAGCTGGAAAAAATAAATAGAAGGACAAATAGTTATTCTGGAGATGGATCAGCCGTGGGCAAATCGTTCCATCTTCCGAATTTCACAAAAAAAATATCTGTATTTTATCTAAATTTCACACTATTATCAAGATTAATTTTTATACTTTCATAGAATCTTCACGGTTTACTTTTATGTCATTACAAGTAAGTAAAATAACGACTAATTCAACAAACACTTTTCGGGCGGCGTCAGTGGCAGCAACGGTTTAGGCATACTGTAAGGTAAAGGACCCGGGTTCGAATCCAGCGGCCCTGCATTCGAAACTGACATACTTGCAAATGGGCTTTTTTTCAAAAACACCGGCACCGCGAAGGTTGATATATCCTCTGCTCTTTGCAAAAAAAATAAAATAAATAAATTAAATAAAATGGTTCTACGGAGAACATACGTGTCATTACCTGAAAGATTATACGATTTTAACGCTTTATGTAGCGTGTTGTAGATCATTGAATCTTTTTATAGCTACTACCAGTTATGTGATATTTGAATAAATACAATCAAAGGCGTTTAGAAGAAGAAAAACCCATTTTTTTTTGTAGTCGGGTTTTTTTGGGTGAAGAAAAAAATATCAAATTTGCTTTTTTACTAAAAATGTTAGCCTACTTTGCATCGTCGCTTGGTCACTACGTCAAAATTGTAGTCGTTGATGATCGTAAATCTTGCAAAACCGATCGAAATACTAAAGTAGATTGAAATATTTGTTTGCTAGTAACATAGTTGATATTCGATCAAAGCAAAAGCAGAAATTCATAGGTATTTTTTTTAATTACATAATTTTTTTGGCTTCCTAGCTAGAATCTCATTGCAAGAACGATATGACAAACTCCTTCTCGTAGAATTGTATGTTGCAGCATACAGCAATATTTTACACGAAATCAATAACGGTTAAATCATTATTTCTACAACTTCAACCTGAATAGATGACTGATTAGAATAGATAATACTTTTACTTTATTTATAAAACTAAATACCTTTGAAATTACTTAATACCCACCTTCCTTTAATGTCATGTACTAATTATGAAATCATGAATCAATTTTCGACTGAGCAAAATTATAGTGATTAAAGATAATGATAATTATAATAATCATAAGGTTTTAACGCAGGAAGCAAACTCGTTTACTTTTTGACATATTTTATGTCTTCCCATTTAAAATATACAACAGCGTGTACTCTTGATACTTTTTGATACTTACTGGCTAGTAATATATTTTTAGAATTTTAGCTTTTATATCAGATTAAAAAGGGTAGAGGGTAAATTACGGCATTGGCAAAATATTGTATATAAATGTGTAGAGATTAGTGACCGTTAATCAATAGTTATTCAGATATCGTGAGATGCGGTCGGGTGTGATGTAGGTTTCAGAAAAACATTTTCTTTATCGTGCCAACGTTTCGATCTTTNTATGAAATCATGAATCAATTTTCGACTGAGCAAAATTATAGTGATTAAAGATAATGATAATTATAATAATCATAAGGTTTTAACGCAGGAAGCAAACTCGTTTCCTTTTTGACATTTAATATAAATCATATTAAATATTAAATTGTATAAATGTAACTAAAAGACGGCCAAGGTAAACTGTTCAATACGTATAGCGGTATAAAATTATCGTCATAGTCTTATTTAAAATATGTATATATTCATCATTTCAAATTGGACTAAAAAAATCTCTTTATTGCCCATACTATAATTCTTAACTTTATTTGTGTTTTTTCATTTTTCAGGCTAGTTCAATTTCTCACAACATTTAACTTAAAATCCTCTCATTTCATGAAATGTTAATTCTCGTTTTTAGTCGAGATAAAAAAGTCAGGGTTACGAGCGGGATTCGACCCCACGACCTTCGGCTAGATAAGCCGCTACTCTACCACTTGAGCTATCGTGACTTCGACCCACTCGGACACTAACTCGAAAAATAGCAGAA
The DNA here is from genome assembly GCF_000648675.2 of Cimex lectularius. NCBI lineage: Eukaryota > Metazoa > Arthropoda > Insecta > Hemiptera > Cimicidae > Cimex > Cimex lectularius. Next base: position 1,026,848 of record NW_019392904.1, on the reverse strand, counting down.
AGAACGGAAAATTCAAAAGGTGGGGTTGATATGGAAAGTTAGTGTCCGAGTGAATCACGGTAGCTCAGGTGGTGTCGTGGGTTCGAATCCCGATCGTGACACGGACTTTTTTATCTCGATTAAAAATTTAAAAACCTTAATTAATTGAAAGATTTTAATTGGTCAAGCGTACCACGAAAAGTAGTGAAGTTAATTCTATAGTAAATTTGATTAATCCAACGGAAATGAGCATTGAAAAACGTAGGAGATCCATATGTTGTTTTATTGAAATTCAGGCAAACAAAATTTAAAACATTTGATATTATTAAATATTTATGTAAGGTATTGGCTGAAATGAAAAATTAGTGTCACGAGCGGGATTCGAACCTACGACCTTCGGCTAAATGCGCAGCCACTGCTCTACCTCATAACTCAAATGGTAGAGCAGCGGCGTATTTAGCCTAAGGTGGTGGGTTCGAATCCCGCTTGAGACAGCTAGCTTTTTCATTTCAACCAATATCTTAAATAAAGATTAATTAAGTGAAAAAAAAATTATTTGGTCCCTCGTACTACGAAATATAATGGATTTATTAAATATTGTTGATTCATTTATTTTATTATTTAAAATTTTGTCTGTTGGTGTTTTTAAGTCACGAGGTTTGTGTTGACTAGAAGGTTTTCGTTGTTCCTTCCAACTATGAAGAACAGAGTTTACACCTAAAAACTCAGTCCTTCATTGGCACACAGTTTACACCGTAAACCTTTCGTCAGCAGCCCTTCTATAAAATGCCAGTGTTTTTTCCTGACGTTTATGACGATGCTCCTTCTTTCGTTAGCCCATTTATACCCGGCCGTAAATGAAATTCTAGGCAGTCTCAGTCCCGTATCGCTCCCGTCGGCTAACGGTCTTCGCAAATAGCGATGACCACCTAGAAATGGCGTTTTACTACCAGGCTATTTCAAAACGCATGACCATAAACAATTCTCGTTAACGCGTATGCCGTTTTGGGCGAAGAAGGTGTCGTGGGTCAAAGTCGAGTCATCGTCAAGGCGGAAACTCTATAATTGTCAATCTTCACGGTGAAAACCGGTACGCCGCGTGTCCTGTCAAAAGCGATTTTTCGATCCAACTCAATTTACGAGAATCCCATTTAATAGAGGGTTTCTTTCATATTAGCTGAACTTGAAAAACCTGGCAGCAAGCCACAATGCAAGATATAAAGGATTTGTAACTTCATAATTTCTTCGTAAATATGACTATTACTCTGCGACCTTCAATTTACCATGTTTCATTCTTGTTTTGCTCAATCTTTCCTCCGTCTTTAATTTTGATGATTTACAATTACACGTGCAGATTTTACACTAAATCTTGTTTGAATTATTCATGGGTTTTAACAATTGTGGTTTGGTCGGTTCAATTTAGCTTCAGGTATTTTTAACCATTAATATTATTACAACTCGCTGAACAATAAAAGCATTTTTAACCAGTTAGTATGAGTAGTTCAAATCGTCGAATAACTTCGCTTAACATAATGGATATATTTATGTCAAAATTGTGAGATGGGCCTTCCAATAGTCAAACATTAATTAATAATACTTCTATGTTTAATGTTGCTTTTACTTGTGGTGATTAATGACCGTTAATCGATAATTATTCAGAAATCCTGAGATGTGGTCTGGTGTGATGTAGGTTTCAGAAAAACATTTTCTTTATCGTGGCAACGTTTCGATCTTTATTGAGATCATCTTCAGGGCTCCAAGTATGTTGTCTCAATAAAGATCGAAACGTTCGCACGATTTCTTTCAACCTAAAGCTGGTCTGGGAACCTTTCTCTCTATGAATCTCTTCTATCTCAAAATATCTCAAACTTCTGAGAAAACAGAACCAATTATTCTGCCGTCGGTGGCAAACTACGAAGGGATTGATGGCGGTGAACAGGCCTTACACGACTACAACCGCCATCAATATGTGCATATAGAAGAGAAATGACGAAAAGGCAGACAGGTTCTTAGAATAAAATGAAATGAAACCCCTCCTTCATAAAATCAAGAGATGGCTACAAACGAAGACATTTTGGCTAACCATTTCAAATAAAACAACCACAATTTGGCAAAATAAATACTCTGAAACTAATAGATGGAACTTATTATGGTATACAGAGTGGTTTGAAAATGGAACATGAAATGTTGGCAGAAGTCAAGAATCCAAATTTTAACCTACCGAAACCTCAGACTCCACACTAACAATTGCCAGGATAAAATCCATGCACTCTGTACTCGCAGCTGAGCTCTACACCCAAGAAATAATAATGAAGGAATTATAAAAAGCGCAGTAAATATTTTCAGACAGCCATGCAGCACTGGAGACTTTCGAGTCTTCCAATTCCGAAGAAAAGCTGATCTGTAGATTCCTAACATATCTCCAACTCCTAGAAAACCAAAACAGGTTGTCAAACTAATTATCATCAGCTTCTTCAGATTTTTGGACCACAATGATCTCAAAGGTCGCTACATGCTGAACAAATGAATGATACACATATGATGAATTCACCAGGTGCCAAAAAATCAAACTCAATTACAAAAACAAAATCTACTTATTTTTTAGCATTACCTTTAGCTTTAAAAATGAGAAAACTAAGACAAAAACATGCCAATTTTGCACACAAAAAATAGCAGAGGAAACCCAGAAAAGTGTTCAACCACCTTAAGGACCCTTAAGAGAAGTGCATTTTCTTCACGAATATAAAAAAGAGTCGATTTCCCAATGGTCGTTTAGGTCGCAGTGGACGAAAGTCTACCATTAACCAAAGGAAAAAATATATATGTCTACTATACATATATTAAATATTTGAACCTATAAGATAGATAAATAGATTATACAAGAGCCGGCCGCTTTACGGCCTGTGCACCGCGAGCAGTATTGGTCTATTATATATCTCTAATTTTTTTTATCTAAAGCTCCTCGTTAATCTTGAGGCTTTTTACCAGACCCCAAAGTTTTTTTTCAAGGGCTCCGGTGTGTATCCTTTTGGCCTTGGCTTTTCCTCTCCCAGGATTAGGAATCTCAGCCTGCGCACCAGCAGATGGCATGTTCCGTTGTTTCTACTTCTTGGCAATATCTGCACAGGCCTGTTTCTACCACTCCGAGTCTATACATATGCCTCCGAGCTTGTGCATTGCCCAGTTAGCATTCCAATCACTACTCAAGTCTTAGCACGTGGTTTTAGTAGTTCTGTTGTTAGTTTCTGGAATGATCCTTTGATAAAATTTTTCGCATGCCTCTGTCCTGAGCTACATTCCCATTGAGCGGAGGACTTATTATTAATCCATTGTCTAATGGATCTGCGTTTTTGGCAGTTTGGTAAGCTACAAAAGGGTTCATGGCCAGTAGGTGTCTTCATTGAACTTGCCTCTTCCGTGTGTGCCCTGGATTGGAACCAATTACTCTACAAGCATATACTACTGCTAGTATTGTTTAATCTTATTGTAGAGCTATTATTATAATCGTTATCATTAGCTAATATTACTATACTTTATAAGTACTAATACTTTAGCAAACTGTATTTTACTTCCCATTATACTAGAACTGTTACTACTTCCAGGGTTGGAAAATTCATCCATAAAGATAATAAATCCAATGAAAATTTCTGATACATGTTAACGAACGTATGAACCATTTTGTTTAACTAACAGTTGCCATCTTCCAAGTAATAGAGTGGCGTCGGTGCCCGGTGGCCTTATCGGTTTAGGCGTTGACATTGCGTTCATAACTGCAAGGTAAAGGTCCCGGGCTCGAATCCAGTGGGCGTGCATTCTAACTTTCGAACCCTATGGGAGTTTTTCACAAACTCCGGCACCCCAATGGTTTTTAGTAGTTGAAATACCCTCGTAAAAACCATACGTTTGTACAATCACCTTTTTCTACAGTGCGTTTGAAGTACAGTTTTCCACATGAAAAGAGTTTTTCAGAGCCCGGAATAAGTGAAAATCTGAAGGAGCAATGCCAAGTGAGAATACGAGTGGTTTCGGTAATATGTCGTGTAATGGTGCAGGTTATTTGTGACAAAAGCTTGAAATTGGTCATCAAGACTTAAAAGAAGACCGGAATGCTTTCCTTTTCCAAAACAAAATTTCCGCTTTTAAATCTAGCAAACCAGTTACGGTCAAACATTTATACTAGTTTGTAATATCAATTGTACTGCTCGTTATTACATCGTGACCTACGGCTTATGTGTTACCAAAGCTACCGATGAAACTACATTTGCTATCAGTATGTAGTTATAATACTAATCCTATTTCTAAAAGGAATCATTATTGTTACTAGAAAGAATTGTAGTGCTACCATTTCTAATTCTACGTCTAAGAATGTTACTAATGCTAGTCGTACTACTAATGACATACGACCTTACACCATGCATCCAAACACTTCTCATAAACATGCCTCATAAACTTGTTGAGTAGTTTTATTTTTTTTGAATAAACTAAACTAAAATCGACTAAATGTTTTTCAATTCCAAAGAAAATTCTATCAATTTGACGTTACAATTATTTTACCTTCTGACATAAAAGTGACATCACCAACAAATCAGTTTCTACAGAACAAAAATGTATGAACAACAAATATAAATATGATATTCTCCCGTCTGACACTCGTTTAATAAACTACACGTGTTGTATTTTATCGAAACTGAAACGCATTTATATTCGAAGCGATGGCGTATGAAAAATTGCCCATCGGACTTATCTAAAAAAAGGTGTCGGACATCCCATGGTCAAAGGCGAAATTTTCAAAACATGGCCATCCTAGATTGGAAAGTGCTTAGCCGACCCACTAACGGTCCCCTTTGGTTCGGTTGACGGAGTGCTTTGAGATGATCCTTAGCCTTTTCTACGACAAGATGATGGAGTGACTTGCCGATAGGTAACTCTAAGTTGCAAACGATGATCAATGTAACGACCTCAAACGACTACCGAGAGTCACTCATCAAAGGAGCATATCAACACATCGGCGACAAATCGGTTTTTACTTTCGTTGATTTAGATCGTATAACAAATAATAAATTATCGCAAAATCAATTTTTATCTTAGTAAAATGCAAATATCTTGGGGATTATTGGGGCTGATGGGAGACGTCTTACCCATTAATGTCGTGCTGAGAAGAAAAATGTTACTTCAAAATTCACTAGTTTTCGTGTTCCGCTTGCCCAATTAATATCTTTCAATTAATTAAGGTTTTTAGTTGAAATAAAAAAGTCAGTGTCTCGAGCAGGATTCAAAAAGGGTGGGTTGAGATGGGAAGTTATTGTCCGAGTGGATCGAGGTCACGATAGCTCAAATGGTAGAGCAGTGGCTTATTTAGCCAAAGGTCGTGGGTTCGAATCCCGCTCGTGACACTGACTTTTTTATCTCAACTGAAACCATAATTAATTGAAAGATATTAATTGGTCAAGCAGATCACGAAAACTTGTGACCTTATATATTAAGATAAATTTTCAATTCTAATCTTTTTTTTTAATAAGTTAAATTTATCGAGTTCTGAATCGTCAATACCAAAACAATTGATGAAATTTTGAGTTTCTAGTACAATTTCTTCGCAAGTGAAAGGACTTGCAAAATATGTGAAAAAAGATCATTACATTTAAAAAATATCCATTACAGTTCGTGGTCCTATTGACCAATTAACTTTTTTCAATTAATTAATATTTATGAAAGGAATTTGTTGAGATAAAAAAAGTCAGTGTCACGAGTGGGATTCGAAAAATGGCAAAAGGGGGGGGGATTCGAGAGGAGAGGTTGGGATGGGAAGTCCGAGCGGATGGAAGTCACGATAGCTCAAGTGGTGGAGCAGCGGCGTATTTAGCCGAAGGTCGTGGGTTCGAATCCCGCTCGTGACACTGACTTTTTTATCTCGACCAATACTTTTCATAAATATTAATTAAATTTAAAAAAAGTTGTTACCAGTTTTGTTTAACGCGCCAACTTATTACAATTCTAATACCACCAGTAGATGTTAACGAAATATTACCTTTGACAACATATTTAATATACCGACAAATAGACACGGTATAACTGGAATTTGGGTGTACTTTCACAAATAATTTACTCACACACAACCACTCACATACTCATACTCACATGGTTTTTTTTATTCATTGCTTACATGATTTTTTTTAGAGACGTATTCAGCCGAAAGATGATTTATTGTTAATATTGCATCGTTACCTGAAAGAGCAATAAATCCGTCAATTGGTTGGGGGCTAGTCAATTCTCCAAAATATTTTACTCCGGGCCTGGCGTTTTGCACAATGAACTATAAATCATAATCACGCATAAAAGAAACAGACGAACTAAGAAATAAAAAAATTGTTAAAAATGAAAGTTGGCCTTTAAACTTTTTGGGGAAGGGGATTTAATTTAAGAAAAAAAAAGTTTCGGCGATCGGGGAGTGCTGCGAGACCCTCGGGTGTCCTCTTTCAGGGCATAAATCAAAATTTCCTAATGCACAAACCTTGTAAGTCAACAAGTGGTCGGAGGAAGGAGGCGATTTTTTTGACGACGATCCTTTGTTGCCGGCGATCCGGGCTGGGCAGGGTCCGGCCGGAACAGCCCTCGGGGCCGGGAAGGCGACAAAAGAAGTCATTTTTCGAATATCGATCACCAAGAGGCTTTGAAGGGTTCAGCATAAATCCCCTATTTAAAAGGAAACAATGGCCTCGTTCTTTTCAACTTTCCAGAAAATAAGAAAAGAAAAATCGACTGTTCACGTCAAATGATGCATACTTCACTATTATAGTTTTAATTTTTCATTCATTGAAGTAAGTTGTTGTTATTGTGTTTATTTTCATTAAAGAAAACTAAAGTCCACACAACACTGTAAAATGAAATAAAAATACAGGATGCTACTGGTAAAATCTGTTTACCGGTGTTCTAATACTTTGTTCCACGACGAGCGGATCAAGTGGAAAATCGTCGTTTTCCTGTCAAAAAACCGATAGACCGGAGTCACCTTAGATAGATTCGGAGGTAGTTCAATTGGGCCGAACAGCATCAAATTTATGTTAGGTCGGTTTACACATCTGTTGCATAATAGGGCATAGGAATCGCACCGGCTTTCACCGAGGCGTCCGCGGTGACTCTCACGCTCTGGATTTGCCCGACGGAAGTTGTTTAATCGTGTCGCTATTTTATCTAAATCCCAGGGATAGCGGGTTTAATGTACTATTAAAAAAACACTCTGTACGGCTTTTCTTTCATGGACTCGTATACTGAGAAATCAAGAAAAGAAATAAAAGATTTAAAATAAACGTAAATTCTGGGTTTGTTATAATTCCTTTACTAAAGTTGTAATTTTATAACAACACAAAAATACATTTTTGTGCTGGATAAGCTTTTTAGATTTTAATTTCCAGCTACTCGTTTTAGATGTACTTTTCTCAGCCGTTCGGGGTCGCACTTACAAATCTATCTGCCTGTTATTGTCATGTACATTATGAAACGATTGGAAAAACTATTATTAAAAAAGATTTGGTTTTGTTTAAAGTACGCTCTTAATTACAAAATTTTTGATAACAAAGAAATTTTTGGGATGATTAGCCGGGGGTCTGCCACAACTACAGACGGGATTCCTGCAATCGAAAATTTTTATTGCTCACTTGGTGCCTCAGTGAATAAAATAATGATGACATTAACAATCAAACGCTATTCCTTATATTTTTAATTTTAATTTATTTACGTAAACCAAATTTATGTCATGTCTCTATACCATATATACCATATATGTCTCTAAACCAATATAAATTTTTTGTGAATCGGTTGACTCGTTTTGAACTTATATGCATTTTTGTGACTTTCGAGGGAAAAAAAATATGAGGCATTTGAAAATTGATTTTTTTATAAATTTGTACCCAGCAGATTTTGAATGGTCTATCTTTTACTTATTTAACAATTAAAGATAATATGGAGGATTGTATTAAACGAAATTATGTGTTTCAAAAGTTTCAAAACGAAAAACACGAATTCGGTAAATGTACCAAAAATATATCTGTTATAATTATTTGGATTCGTTTAAATATACTTCAAAGCTAATAAATACGTAATTTTGTAAATCTACGTTTTTGGGGGGAACAATTTGGGGCAATTTTTTTCTTGCAATGTCCACTTAAAAATTCATACCTATTCTGGATTTATTCAATCTTCACGCTATTTCATAAGTTGGAAATTGTATTTTTATTCTCTGAGCCTCTTCAACAAATTTTTGTTTTACTAAAAAAATGGATGAAATCAACTTACAAACCATTCATATATTGCCTCCAAATCTAATTTATTTTACGTATAAAAGTTATTATTACTAGAAGAAGATTGTTTTATAGTACATATTATAAATTAAATTTTTTGTTTTGAATTTTAAATTTAATTATATTGTAAAGCTTAAGGTTCAAGGTTTAAGGTTACGTTTGTTAAAAATCGGCAATAGGCTTTGTAAGATTTCACTTGTGTTGCTTCCTACAAAATTTGATGTGTGCATTATCAAAAACTTTAAAAATTATGTTTTTTTTAATTATTTCATACTAAATTACAAACAGAATTTGCTAAAACACGCCAAAATTATTGATTTGTCAAGATATGACTAATATTTAAACTTTAGAAGATATTTATTCCTCCTGGGTGCTCATTTCTCTCTACTTTTGCTTAATATTTTCATTAACGATTTTCATTCCATTTTATAATACTCACTTCCTCTTTGTCGATTATTTAAAATTCATCACGCTTATTACATTTATCGATTACAGATTAGTTCTTCAATTTTCAACATTTCTTATCATTAACTATAGTAAAAATATTCCTATTGATGGAATTATGAGTTCTGCCAACAACTTTCATAATTTTTCTATATTTAATTATTCCACATTCCTCAATCAGATTGATGTCAATTTAAAACTCAAATTATTTGAGTTACAATCTGTTTTATACATTTACAACCCTTTATTATTTATTAAAACATATTTTTTCATACACTAATTACTTAACTACTTTTGCTTTAACTACTGTTCCTAATTCAATTCTTTAATATCAGCATTCGTTGTTTTTTAATTTGTTATATCTGTATGAACTATATATGTTTAGCCTGTATAATTTCTATAGGACGAGTCTATAGGAAAGACAGTCCTAAAGATATTTCTTTCATATCTTATGTTCGTATTTTCGATCGAACGGAAGCACGGCAAAGGTCGGTCAGCTATTGACCTGGCGATGCTGGCAGTGCGTGTGTTCCGATGGATGGCAGCACGACAAGCATAAATCATGCCCGTCAGTACCACTTGCGGATGGCACTTGCGGCTACTAAGAACGGTAAGAAACCCCAGTTCTTTATTCCCTCGATCGTTACCCTTGGACGGGTATGCACGCTTTACCTCTGTGTAGGAGTTGTGGCTACAAAACAAACTGCATTTGACGATATTTTTTATATTACTCTATAAATAATAATTATTATTACTCTATAAAAAATAATTATTATTACTCGATAAATGATAATAATTATATTACTATATAAAAAAAATACAGCGCGTCTTTCAAGTCTAAAAATGTTTAAGATGAAAACAAGAACCTATATAGAAATGGCATATTTTGTGATCCTACATTTTTTGGGTTATACTTTTATATGAAAAACAACATAATCTAGAGAATTTAAAAATCTAAGTTAGAAAATCAACCTGAAGACGAAACATATAAATAAAGAAGAATAATTTATTTTGTAATGCACTTGTGAAACTTCGTATATCTACTGATTTCGATTTCGACACCAACTATTATTTAATTGAAAAAAATATACAGTAATTAACCGTTATGTATACAAATGTTAATCCAATTAAGTCAAGTAAAAGCATGTGTATAGAAACTTGTTTATGCCATATTTGGCAAGCAGCGAACTTGAAATCCGGAAATGTGCGAACTGTCTTCAGGATTTGTCACAGATTCTGGCTTAACATGTTTAAGATGTCTGAGCAAATGTTGTCGGAGAGAAAGAGAGAGAGAGAGAGAGAGAGAGAGAGAGAGAGAGAGAGAGAGAGAGAGAGTGAGAGAGAGAAAGAGTGAGAGAGAGAGAGAGGGAGAGAAGGACAAGTAGAGTGTGAGACACAAGCAGAACAAAAGAGAAGACAGACAAAGAGACAGAGAGATACAAATAAAGAAAAGTGGAGCAAGAGAGAGCAAAAGAAAGTGGAGGGTGTGTTAGAAAGAGAAAGAGAGACAAAGGAATAGTGGTGAGGTTGTCAGAGAGAGAGAGAGAGAGAGAGAGAGAGAGAGAGAGAGAGAGAGTGAGTGAGTGACAGAGAGGGACAGAGAGAGGAAGAGAGCCAGTGAATATCTGCAGATTGGTTCTGGGGAAACAAGTCTTCGGAAAGAAGGTAGAGTATCTATGATAAAGCTTGGCCAGCAATTATTTTTAAGATTTTACCTAAAAGTTTTAAACTTTCGCCTGATCGTAGAATTTGCAAAATGTTGTAATGGCCGAACGAAAAAATTCAGTACATTCTTCAATCTGGTCGGCCGGAAGGAATGTCTTGAACCTGAGAATCAAAATAGTTATCGGTTCGAGTTTTACGGCGCATGAAAATCTGGTTCTGTAAAGCATGAAACGCCGTATCGCCAGGAGGCCGGACAAAAAAAAACCAACCGCATATGGTTTCTTTACGTGAGACGGTTGATATATACCCGAAGGACACCACTGATAACTTACATGTGGCCCTAATTGGAATGACGACAAAAGGGGTGGAGGGTATTTTAGTAGTTCTTAAAAAAGTCCTTTCTACCCACCCCGACGGCCGGCCAGCGAAGGCGTTATAAACAAATTAACATTTTTCAAAAAAAAATCTGAACTGACCAGAACCCGGTTTGGCTTTACCTTAGCCAACTTTCTTTATATGGATTTGCATTTATATTGGTACATTTGCCGAGACGGGATCCCGTGAGAGCTTCGGCCGTGCATTCTCTTATCTTTTCGTCGCTGGTCATCACTAATTAGACTAGTTTATCGTGAAAATTGATATTTCGCGTTCAGTGGCCTGTGAACGTTAGACGGCTTCTGTCTTTTATCCCAGGCATCAACCCGAATTCTCTAATTAGTTGAAGGTTTTTGGAAAATCAGACAACCAAATTGACGAATATTTATTTTTCAGTCGAACAAGGTATTGTTAAATCATCCTGGCATTTGGGAAATTAAAATAACACTTTCAAACAAGAAATGCTTCAATAATAATAACAATCAAAAGATCCACAGCGCAGTGGAAAAATAAAATAGGAACACCAAAGTCAAATATTTAGTCTAACAAGGAAAACTGCAGGTCGGATGCCCATTTCAATTAATCTTTTGTTTGTTTTTACATACAACGTTTTTGTATACAAGTTTAAAGACTAAAAGGTAATAATGACTCAAGCAAAACAGTACTGCACTATGTTTGGACTAACATGTATTTAATTGTTTTGAAGTCTTAACAATTATACACAAACATTTAGTAATTAAGTATGAATAGGGATAGGGATAAGAGAGGCGGCCACAAGGCCTACTGTACCTCGACCTAAATAGATCTATTGTGCTCCTCTGTTAATTATAACTCACTGGCCAGCTTCAAGCTATTAACCAGTCTCCCCAGCTTTGCCAGCGGTTCTTTGGTGTAGGATCTTGCTTGTAGTTATTTTTATCCTAGTTACAAGAACCTGCATCTACATAGACCTTCGCAGAAACATAAAATATGTTCTGCGGTCTCCACCTCTTCCAGGCAGTATCTGTACACTGTTTCTTCTGTTCTACTCCTATCCGGTGCATGCGCTTTCATAAGTGGCAGTGCCCCGTCAGGGATGGTTAGGGATAAGTCCCACCTTAAAAATAATACTGAACCACGGAAGTGGAGTATCCAAGCGGCTCCACTAATTGAAGTTGGGCTCGTGGTGTCGTGGTTTGTAAACAAATTGTACCTTAGCTGGAGGGTACCGGCCAACCGGAGCTGGAAATAGAGTGCCTTCTCTATCTCTCCAGGGATGGTGAAAGGCATTGCTAAAAGGCTGTGCTGGAAACCACAAAACTGCCTTTTTAAGGCACATGTTTGGATGTGCCCTTTTCAGGCACTTCTGAACTTCGCTAGTATTGCACCACCTCGCTGGCCAAGGGATGTGACGGGATGTGACAAGTCCATGCATGTAAAATCTTCCTGGTGTTCTTTCGAGAACACTAGACATCTGAGAAGACCCCTTGGGGATAAGCCCGGATGTTGAAGATCCTCATGAATCTCAACGCCCATGAGTAAAGATGGAAACATCTGCCCCGTCAGGAGTCCAACCAGAATCCTGGCTCGGTCGCGGTTGCCTTTCAGTAATTCTTTAGTAAGTTTTGTGGATGGTCCTTTTATGAATCTCTTCGCGTGCCTAATATCTGTGGTTTTGGACTCATTAAGGATCCATTTTAAGATATATCCTCTTTTGACAGGCTGCTAGGCCGCAGTAGGGTTCTGGGCCCATAGAATCCATGCTGGCTCCCTTTTTGGCCAACATGTCAACCTTTTCGTTACCTCTATGCCCTTGCCAGGGTCAGGTCATTAGTGTCGCTCACTTTCGTCAGGGCCTCCATGCAGTTCCAAACACTCTTTGCCTTCGCCGGGCACGAAGCCTGAGAGCTGCCTGGCTGTCAGAAAAAATGGCTTTCTTCCGGGAATGTATTCCTAGCCTTTTTATTTCTGTGGCGCATTGTTCAATCGCTATGATTTTAGACTGGAAAACTGTAGCATAGGTGCCTAGGTTTACCGTCAGTTCGGTCTTCAGGTTCACCCCAATTTCCTCAACTCCCGTGCCCTTGTCGGTTTTGGAGCCGTCAGTATACCAGTAAGTATGTATGGATCAGTGATATTCTGTTGAAAACAGAATGGAATGTAGTGAATATTTACATCCCTTTGCTCACGCATCGGTCACTAGTTACGTTGAGATTCCAATGTTAAATATGGAGACTATTTATGTTCACTATTCTAGTTTTTATAGTTATAGAAAAACCCGGCTTTAACTTATGACGCCAACCTGAAGAATTGGCATCGTCCAGTCACATTTGAATTGAAATGGCATGGATAAATCTTTAAGCGAGAACGTCCAAGAATCGTGATATTGCCGTCTTAAGAAAATGTCGGTCACACACACACATGTTTGGCATCAATACGTATTAGCATGCAAATTAAGAGTCGGTTTATGGAGAGAAGCATGGAACGACTGCCCTTTCTTTAACCCGGCTTTGTCATCGGTCTGTTCCTCGATATTTAAATTTCACGCTTCGCGGCCGGTTTTATTGTCTTTCGCCTCCTTTGGCGTTTAATGAGGGTCGGGGTCACACTAGGGCCTAATTCAATCCTTATGGCTATCTACGTTCTTTCAACTTTTGTGATGGCCAAACCATGGTGAATATGAATCCATTTGAACTTCATTGCCAATTCTGCTTCTGGCCTGCTTTATTTTTACCTGCCTTGATATTTGATTCACCATTTTTTGCCTAGTCTCTTTGATCTTGTACGAAGTTGGTCTTCAATAAAATTCTCAAATGCAACAAAGTGATGCGTAATTAGAACAGTTGACATCTGTTACTTACCGGATAATAAATTAAATTGAATACTGTTACCTGTTTTATCTACCTAGACGGATTTCTATTAATGATTTCTTCTTTTGTGAATTAATTATATGGACATTATAATCACATTTGTGAATAAAATTATACCTATCAATATCCAGGTAGATTTGAAGATTTGAAGACCATAGAGGAACGTTTCTTTGAACGACATTTATTAAAACAATAAATTGACGACTTCAGCATGAAATTGAATCATAAATTTGAAAAGCCGATGTTATCTTTCAAGATATTTGCAAAAACTTATTATTAAACCAAACAATTACTTTTAAATTAAACCTTATAGCCCTTGGAAATGTTAAAAGAAAAATTGATAACGACACTAAATTAAATTCAATGTATAACTTTTTAAAAAAACAGAGCCATATAAGAGGACTTAATATCGAAATATACAATAATTTTTTCAAATTAATCTCACATAGAAATTCAACGTCTATGCCTGGATTCGAACCCAGAATCACCAGCGTGGCAAATACAAGTCGGTTGCATACTTGGCCAGTACTTTACCATACTTTATGTTATTTATTTTTTAAAGCGACTATGTAAATGGGATGTACGAGTGAAACGAGAGAGCGTGTGTGAGAAGGAGATTTCATTTATTTGTATACTATTATTTTATTTGGAAAAATACATTTTTTCCTTTAATTTCTAAATTATCCCTTTGCAAATTGATTTACTAAAACACGTTTTGTTCAAAGATATTTTTGTAGTCATTGAGCGAGGGTTTGATCGAGAGGTAGGAAAGAGGGAGCTAATACTAATGTGGAGGGAGAGAAAGAAAGACAGAGATAGATAGAGAGCGAGAGAAAGAGAGAGAGTGAGAGAGAAAGAGAGTGTGAGGAGAGGAGAGAAGGTGAGAGAGAGGGGGAGACAGAGAGATACAAATAAAGAAAAATGTAGCAAGAGAGAGCAAAAGAAAGTGGGAGTGTGGGTTAGAAAGAGAAAGAAAGATAAAGGAAGAGTGATCAAAAGAAGTGAGAGAGAGGGAGAAGGGGGAGTGTGAACAGAGTCAGCGAAAGAGAGATACACAGATAATTTGAGAGCGAGAAAGAGTGAACCAGGTGTTGAGAGAGAAAGAGTGAGAAGAGAGAGAGCGAAGTGAGAGCTAGAAATAATTTGTGAGTGTTTTGTGTGTGCGCGCGAGTCAGAGAGGGATTAAGTATGTAAACAATTCCGTAGATTTTCTACAGGAAACAGACTTGCTAAGAAATTAGTTTAATCGCACGAGTTTTCGGGAATTTCTTGGCAATTTTATGTATTAGATATGGTATATTAGAATAACAAGGACAAGACATCCCGGTAGTCCGATTCCCAAGTAAAAGGTTAACCGGCAATAAACAAGAGGTGGTCAATAATCATAGGTCGGGTAACAATGTCCGATAGGGTAATGACAGGGATTAGGAATAATGAGAGGCAAGTGGTATGACCCCGTCAATTCGGCTTGTCGTGATTCTCCAAGTCTAAAAATTGCCGCATACTGTCATATTAACATTACGGGTTTTGATATACGGCGAGAAGGGCGAGCGAACCTCCTAGCCCTGGAGATCTGTTAATTGCAATCAACCGGTTTAGATCTCGATTTGCCTCAGATATTTCCAGGCCTGCCACTCAGCCCGCTCCCAAGGATCCCAGACCCTCATCGTAATGGAGCCGAAACAATTTAAGCCCAATTAGCCCGGGGCGTGACCATTCTCTTCCGTTTGAAATTTATGGTGAAAGCATGGACAATCAAAAAACGGGGCGGGGGAGTTCTTTGTTCTCGAAAATCATGTAAACACTGGCTTAAATAAAATCGGACCGATAACAATTACTTTATATTGAAGGGTTGGCCTATGTAAAGTTATAATCTGATTAAATCGCAGCAAGGCGTAAAGATGGATTATGACAGGTGGAACATTTTATTTATCATGTCTACCTTGACAACTCAGTAAATGAACACTAAGGAAGTCATATCTTAAACTTACAACGTAGGTATTATCGTTATTATTATTATGAAAATTAATTTTTTATTACGTAAACTACATTGTAAGTAACACTTTAGTTTAAATGAGACTTCCAGCAATATGTTTATATTTTATATAAATATGTTTAGTTTATCAACCATATGAAATTTGATGTTTTATTGATTTTTGCCCTCTCTTTCCATGTCTGTCCCTCTGTCTGTCTGTCTCTCTCTCTCTCCCTCCCTCTCACTCACNCTCTCTCTCTCTCTCTCTCTCTCTCTCTCTCTCTCTCTCTCTCTCTCTCTCTCTCCCTCTCTCTTTCAACCTTTCGACCTCATCCTCAATGCTATCTATCAATCCACCACAATCTACTTAAAACTCTCTCCTCTTTCTTTTTCGTTCTATGCATCTGTATCCATCTATTTATCTATCTTAGCTTCAATGCATCTATTCATCTATCTTAATGTCTCCCCCCCTCTCTCTCTCTCTCTCATTCTCTCTCTCTCTCTCTCTCTCTCTCTCTCACGTCCAGTGCATTTATCATCTACATACATCTCTCCTCTCACTCTCTTTCTTTCACTCTCGTCTACCGCATGCTCTTTATGTCTCTTTCTGTCTATCGCCCTCTCTCTCCCTTTCAGTCTCTCTGTCTCTCTTTCTCTCTTTCTCTTCCTATCTCTCTTTTTCCCGCTTTCTCTTATGTCCAGTGCATTTATCATCTACCTAAATCTCTCTCTCACTCTCTCTCTCTCTCCCTCTCTCATTCTCTCTCTCTCTATCTCTCTCTCTCTCTCTATCTATCTATCTATCTATCTATCTATCTCTCTCTCTCTCTCTCTCAAGTCCAGTGCATTTATCATCTACCTACATCTCTCCCTCTCCCTCTCTTTCTTTCACTCTCGTCTGCCGCATGCTCTTTATGTCTCTTTCTGTCTCTCTCCGTCTCTCTCTGTCTCTCTCCTCCTCTCTCTCTCTCTGTCTCTCTCTCTCTGTCTCTCTTTCTCTCTTTCTCTTCCTATCTCTCGTTTTCCTGCTTTCTCTTAAGTCCAGTGCATTTATCATCTACCTACATCTCTCCTTCTCACTCTCTTTCTTTCCATCTCGTCTGCCGCATGCTCTTTATGTCTCTTTCTGTCTCTCTCCCCCTCTCTCACAGTCTCTCTGTCTCTCTCCTCCTCTCTCTCTCTCTGTCTCTCTCTCTCTGTCTCTCTGTCTCTCTCTTTGTCTCTCTTTCTCTCTTTCTCTTCCTATCTCTCGTTTTCCTGTTTTCTCTCAAGTCCAGTGCATTTATCATCTACCTACATCTCTCCTTCTCACTCTCTTTCTTTCCATCTCGTCTGCCGCTTGCTCTTTATGTCTCTTTCTGTCTCTTTCCCCCTCTCTCTCAGTCTCTCTGTCTCTCTCCTCCTCTCTCTCTGTCTCTATTTCTCTCTTTCTCTTCCTATCTCTCGTTTTCCTGCTTTCTCTCATGTCCAGTGCATTTATCATCTACCTAAATCTCTCCCTCTTATTCTCTTTCTTTCACTCTCGGTCTGCCTCTCTCTCACTCTCTCTCTCTCTCTATCTATCTATCTCTCTCTCTCCTTCCCTTTCTCTTTACTCTACACAAAATTCTAAAGCTTTTTCCTCATCAGGTTTTCGAATTATAAATGGATTTGTATATTTTTACTATATTAAATTAATAATTATGTACCGATGGAAAGGAAGCATTCATGAATAGCTATTCGCCTCAGAACCCCTTTTAATTTAAAATTTAAATATATCTATTTTTCACAGTAATATGTGAACAAAAAATTTAGAATTATATTCACGTTTGTAATATATTTTTGCATGATTAAAACCAAAATGGGAAATTTACCTTAAATTAGAAGCGAATTGTTTTTTAAAATATTTACTTGTCCGGTTGCTAGATCTGTAGTATTTGCATCTTCTTTTTCTCACGGTAGGACACCATCCAACTACAACCCGCAGCGCACGCACACATCGTCAGTTAATTAACACTGGTTATTAGTGGCACAATGGACAAGAGCAGGTAATGACCGATGAGAACTCATCAGGATAAAAGCACCATTAACCTCTCGCCTTGCACAATAATTGCATTCTTATTTTCATCCGACTTGTCAATTAAATACAATTAAAATACGCTAGTCTCTTCGGGCTGCATCAGACGGCTTCCGTTATTTCCGCCACTTCACAGTAACGTTCTTGCAGGGTTAATTTCTCTTATCTCGATTTTGTTTCTTCCTTTTTTTTCGAAGGTGAATTGAACCCATTAGAAAGAATCGTTTCGACGGTTTGAACCAATATTGCATTAGATCTGCATGAAAGGTTAAACCGTTTCGTGGCAGTGTGTTTAGCCGTTCGGGCGGAACAAAGGGCGAAATCGCCGCGGAAGAGGGCGGAAGGAACCGGTTACGAATTAAACAATCATCCTCCGGAGAAAAGTGGCCACGGCTGGAGGACACAGCCGAACAGATTGCGGTTTCCAGGATGCTCAAGGTGTTGAATCGTCGCAGGTGGATGATACGGCCCCTGCCCGCCCGTCCACTGTGACCGGTCACAGTTATCTCACGGCGGCTCGCGACGCTTAAAAGGACACGCGTTTACCAGAAATTCCTTTTGAAAACAGCGAAAAAATCAATGCGGAAAGTGCTCTCTCCTTTGAGTAAATGTAACATGTAACGATTTTTTGGAGATCGTGAGATGCGGTCTGGTGTGACGTAGGTTTTAGAAAAACATTTTCTTTGTCGTCCAACGTTTCGACCTTTACTGAGATCATCTTCAGGGCTCAACGTGTTTGTTTTCTGCGTAATTGTGTCATTCTTGTGTGTCGTGTTATAGTGCCGCACTCTCAACACGCAGAAGACAAACACTTCGAGTCCTGAAGATGCTCTCAATAAACATCGAAACGTTGGCACAATCAAAAAAATGTTTTTCTAAAACTTACGTCACACCAGACCACACCTCACGATCTCCAAACAATCATTGGCTTACGGTCACTAAACACCACACACTAATTTTAACAATTCATTATTTTCAACATGAATAATTTTTAAGCTGCAAAATCATTTTTTGAGTGTTCATTTTTCAGTCATCTAATTTTTGTAACCGTGGAGTACGCTGAGATGGATGAGGTTAAGTTTTGTTTCGGGTATTTTTTTACTTTATTCGTGTTCCCCACTTTAAAAAAATACCATCAGTATTTTGATAATAAATTAAAACAAAAAAAATGATGGTTACAGATAATCAACCATACAGATAAACTGACGATCGAGAGTGAAATTGTGTTACTTGGAATTGTGATATTGATACACACTTTATTAAATTTTGAATTTTTTTAAATCTTCTGTAATTGAGCGTAAGGCGATATAACTTTAGCATGGTCGGTTCCGCTCTTTCTAGTCCCCTACGCTTTGTCAGACTCGTTTCGGCTTTTTGCCATCACGCCTTCATCAGTCTGTTGAAAATGCATTTTAATAACAGTGCAGATTCTAAAAGTAATGTATAAACAATTATTGTAGGTCTTTTGAGGCAACTGTTTTTTGTCTCCCTATAACAAATGTTTTAACAACGAGGATTGGGGGCGTCGGTGGCCGCAACGGTTTAGGCGTTGACACGGCGCTCAACACTGTAAGGTGATGGTCCCGGGTTCGAATCCAGCGGCCCATCATTGGAACCCGACACACTTACAAATGGGATTTTTTTCAAAAACACCGGAACCCCGAGGGTTGATTTATCCTCTGCTCTTGCGAACCCTCGTAAAAACAAAATTACGTATGTACTACGTAATTGTCAATTAGGTTTCCTTTTAATAAATATTAATTATAGATTAACAAGGCGAACTGAATTTTCTTTGCAGCCATTTTATCCACGTCTCAACAACATATACATAGTGTCATAATATGCCCATCTGCCTAACAAACATTGCGGTGGAATCATTAAGTAAAAAGTAATTAAAAAGCGTGATAAAATTTCCAATTTTATCATGGTATTTAACCCTTTCATGCTCTCCGATAATATGTTCTTAGACTTATCTGTCATCAACGTTGCAATAATAAAACTAACGGATATAATTAAGTTATAAGGTAGGACTAATTAAGGAGAGACAATGCAAAAAACATAATAACAGGAACTCATTTACTCCAAACATTTTCAGGATTATTTTTTCTTTGGGCTAATTTTGATTGTTTTCAAATATTGGATAAAAAAATTATCATTTAAAATGAAATGAAATTTGAAAGAAATTAAAGTAAATAAAGATACATTTACCAAAAGCTGTGCTAACTTTTACAAAACGTAAATGTAAAATTATATAAAATTACATATATTTAGATTATAAATTGCACATAAATTAAATATAAAAAAAACTCCAGACCAGCGATTTTCCGTCTTCAACTTTTTCGTATATTTTCTTTAACTTTTAACTTCACTTTGGTTCATTATTTACATGCATTTTTGGCGGCCTCTTGGATAAAAATAATGGATTTAAGTAAACGCATAATTTGCCTTTTTGAAAATTCGAATTGCACGACCCAGATAAAGAATAAAAATCGAAAAGACCCAAAAAGCTGAGTTCGAAAACTTCTGGTACTATCATGAAATCGACAGTTCTGTTCTCTCTAAATAATCCTAGAGAGCGCATGGTTCCATAGAAACATTATTTATTTATATATTTATACTATTATTTGACTTTATTGGCTCTCCTGAGGTGTAGGAAAAGTGCAATTTCCTATGGAAATTATCAACCAATTTGAACAATAAATTTAACGAATCCTTATGAAAATGTTTTTTAATAGTTATGGCTAAGGCATCTTCAAAATATTCGAGCCTTTATGACAAAAAGTTTCATGTTTTCAAAATAGAAAGTCTTATTAATTTACAACTACTTACCATAAACATATTTTTTACAGTGTAACTATTCGTCATGTATTCTCAACTATTTAAAAATTTAGGTGTTTACATCAGGTAGAAAAAAAGTTTGAGGAGGGATGTCACGTTATTGAAGGCACCTTTTTTTGTTAAATTGTAAATGGCAAGGATATACGTATGTCACTGATTACTTTATGTTATTTTTTTAATTTTAATACACTTCTTTTAAAAGGTTTTAATTTATTTTGGCGATGTCCTGATTTTTCTTTTCTTTAATTAATTTGTTTGAGTTGCGGGACGGATATTTCTTCAAATTTCTGAGTGACACGAGTTGCTCGATGTGAAGGGGATTCACGCAAAGATCGCCAAGTTTCAACGATGATTTTAGAAAAGAAATAATATTTATAAAAAATTAGTTATTGGCATTATCATTACCAATTAAAAAACAAAAACATTGAAAGTAATATTATTAAAATATAATTTGAACTTATCCTGTTAGAACAACGACTTTTTTTTAAATTCGTTTTCGTTCTCCAAATAATTTTCAGATAATGGATTTATACATGATAATTTATCATGTGTAAATTATGTGGAAATGTTGTTAGTTACGTAGTTTCGTGTCTGTATTTTACTGTCCGAAACGGCAATCGGTTGGCACATGTATAAGACATGCGGGCGGCTTTTCCCGACTTTGTTTTTAAATCACGTGCAGACTCTCCATCCTCACGCATTAAATCAACTGCAATCAACGTGTCGTATTTGATTTGTTTGTCTTGTGTGTTCAACCGTCTCCCCCACCGAATTCGCGACATACATAATGTTTCACACCGTTCTTCCCAAGTGGATTTCACCGGACTGTAACTCTATTGTTATTTTATCAAGAAAACGCAAACACGTGCGTCGTCAGATTGTTAAAAGAACGATAATACTGTAAGAAATGAAGGTACAATGTTGTTTGTTTTATATAACAAATTATCTGTTTATTATTTTTTTTTATTGGGCTATCAAGTAAGAAAGGAACTTTCCGGTCAAAATTTCATGTGTACATTTTCTCCCCTAATAAATATATATCTCATATGTCATTTTTTTCACACGGTTTACCCCGTGGGCGTTTTTTGAATTGCAAATCGACCGGGATAACGTTGTGGAGTTTACGGCTCTTGTAAAATTCAGAATAATTGCCGGTTCGCATTTAATGATATGAATAATACGCCGGTTAACTGCCGGCTTACATTGTTACGACAATTAAATGGCTATTATAAAAAAATATGTTTTGAACTATTTATTTTGGACCGGTAGCGTAAATAATGCCCGCTTTGTACTGCTAATTGAAAATGAAACGGCTAGTGGACGAATAATTTTAGCGTTAATAACAACCCTGAGACAACTTAATGAATGTGTAGTGCGAGTTTTGACCAAAAATCATCCATAAACAATTTCTAAAATTAATATCAACTATAATGATTTGCTGGAAAGATATACAAAATCTTGATCTTAAAAAAAAATTTTTATCTTATCAATAATTTAAGCATTGTGAAGCCCTTATTGTTATACAAATAAGAGGCGTAAGAGTGTGTGTTCGCGGTCGATGGCGGAATATTTATAAAAGTACTCGACCCTAGTCTAGATTAGGTTGAGTACAGGTCGGTGGAGGAATATCAAGTACTCCACCTACCAAACGGAGTGAGTGTACTGTATGTATTTATGTGTATGAATGTATTTATTTGTACGAATGTAGTGTTTGAATGGGTAAATAGAATATAAACTTAGTTGGGGGCTGAAATTACCTAGATGTCGGAAGCCCCAGCCAAAAACAAAATTGTTTTATAATAGATTATTTTATGGTAATTTCATCAATAGCACTGTTTTAAGTAAAAATAAATTGTTTTATAGAAGCAGTTATTATTTTTTGTGATGCAACCTACAATTCAATTCGTATACTACTTCACTTTGAATAATAATATTTGAATGATTTTGAACGACAAGCTAACTGTCACCTTTGAAAAATCCTTTCGATATTTTAAATGGCTCTAAACAACAAAAGTCCAACTGGGCATTCCGACAGTACCGATGTACGTGATTGGGCAAGGGCCGTACCAATTCTGTTCGTTCAGGGGCGTAAGTGTTGCAATTGTGTCAGAGCCCACTTTGAGATGCAAATGCCTGACATTTCACAACGGGAGAAACGGAAATTTCGCCCTGTCACCGCCTCGATGTCCGGACTGTAATTAAATCAACCTACAACCCCAACATACGACTTCGAGGATTATTCAGTTGACAGGTTACTCCCTTGAGGACACCCTACTAGGTCCAATCACATATCAATTGATTTCGCGAAAATGCCAGCAAATTGTTATTGTTAAAGAAAATACCGTTTTGTGCTAGTTTATTAGCTGAGTTAAAGAATCCTATTTTGGTCAATTATTTAATAAAACTTGTGTTTATTAGTTCATTTATTATTAGTAAGCAGGTAAGTTATGTATTCGTTGCGCACTAAAAATTATAGCAGGGCTCAGATAGGATATTTATGAAAAGGTGACAGTTACTCCTGTGTTCATTCCAGCGAGTGAGCTTGGTGGTAAAAAAATTTCCGATTTCCAAAAAAATTCTTGGGTCTGATGGGCGATTTGGTGGGTCTATTTGTGAATTTGCAGCCATAGAGGCACGTCGTTAAACATGACCAAAAATGTCGACTAAGGATGCTGGTTCTGACCGTCCTGAAGAACTCGAAAATTTGTCAAAACAGCATAAATTATATAATTTGGTTAGGTGATGTCGGTGGGGGGGGGGTTGTGCCTAATAATGGTTGGAAAAAATGTTAAGAAAGTTTCCCTACTGAATTCTGGTATATCTGTTAAAGTATAATGACAAATTAATAAACTATTATCTGCCCTTCTCCACTGCCAACCGTGGCAATTAAAGNCCTACGATCTTCGGCTTGACACGCCGCTACTCTACCACTTGAGCTATCGTCAATCGGACTATGAACTCTAATAAATTTAATATTGAAAATGAAGTATATCTTCAGTAATGCTCTCCGCGGCCATTTCATTTGTCGCCGAAAATCAAATAGATTACAGGACATTTGAAAAATGGCAACAAGGAGGGAAAATTCGAAAGGTGGGAAGTTAGTGTCCGAGTAGATCGAAGTCACGATAGCTCAAGTGGTAGAGTAGCGGCGTATCAATCCGGAGGTCGTGGGTTCGAATCCCGCTCGTGAGACTGACTTTTTTATTTCAATTTAATTGATTTTTACATAGTCTAATTTTTGAACAATTTAGCTTTCCTTTTCCTATTTATCCCCGTCTGTATAATCCTGAAAAGATAATCTGGCCGAACCATTACCAAAGTTTTTCCCCATTGTCGACTCGTTTCACCTCAAAGAAGCCGACTTCTTATATAAAAATGTCTTTCTATACCGACTTCCTTCCCCACCCCTTCAAAATCCAACATATATAAACATAAAACTGCCAAATCTCACTGGCACTCTCAACAAGACCCGCAAGAATGGCACAATTACGCAGAAAACAAACACATTGAGTGAGTAGAAATACTTGGATTGAATATTAAAAAAAACATATATTTTGCATTGTATAAATTCGCTTTTTTCCACATTCTACATGTATTTGTTAAATGTAAACAATGTTTGTAAATCCCAGGCCCTGAAGATGATCTCAATAAAGATCGAAACGTTGGCATGATAAAGAAAATGTTTTTCTGAAACCTACATCACACCAGACCGCATCTCACGATTTCTGAATAATAATGTGATAAATTGTTTATTGGAAATTCCACCACGTGCCTGATATATATAAGCTTTTTTTATATAGTGGTATAGTCAACTATTTTCTGTCATCTATGCGGAATGAACGATGTATTGACGAAGGGTCTTCTTCCGATGCATTTTTCATATAATTATTAATTAAAAGCCATGAGCTTGGCCGGATCCTGCTAACTTTGCCAATACTATTCGGACGCTCTTACTGTCCATATTATTTTTTTATTGATTTATTTCCTGAAGCAATATCTTCTGGGATTCGTGCAGCTACTACTCCTACTGTACTCCTACAGAAACATGCCAAAATTTTCATTCAGTAATGAAAGCAAGCTTGAAGACCGATCTTGGCTTTGAAGTTCAAATTTCAAAAGTAAAATATTTTACCAGCAGCGCCGGATATTAAAACAGAAGAAAAACAAAGGAAGTTTAAAGAAGGAAGGTGAATATATATGTATGTTTAAAACATATGATATGCCAAAAAATGGGATAAGAATAGGTAATAGAAATACAAGGTAGTTTAGAGTGAAATTTAAACGTATCTATCCTGCCGAAAAGTCATAAAAAAATTCGTAATATACTTGTGTGGAAATTTATACATAACTGTCCATTATCGTAATTGAACCCAAAGGCATGTAAATTATAGCATGTAAAATTTTTTAAAATATTTTTTCTATACAGTGATTCCGAACAAGTTCGATCCCGTCGTATGCGTGTCGGCGAGACCCAGGTATTGGTGACACGCGAAGGCGTCGTAAGCTGGTAGACCGCGTCGCTTAATCGGGACCAGCCACCAAGTGACACATAGTTTAAGAAAAACAAGAAGAATCTGTGGTAGTGGAAATATTAAATTTACAAATCGGTAGTGCATAGTGCAGACAATGTAAAATTGAGGTTCAATCTTTGTACATCGACGGTAGTTACTATCTTGCAATACATATAAAAGAAATAATAGGCAAAAATTCAAATTCAGTTATCGACTATACTCAAAGTATTAATGTAAATCTTTAAGTAATCCTCGCAATATCAATGAAATTCTGTAAGCTCGACAGAGAATTTTTCGACAGAATACAGAAAGCCACTGACCTATCGTCCTATCCTAAAAAGTCCTTTGATACAAGAATCAAACCAGTTTAAACGCAAAATATCAAAATAAAATAAAAACACTACTAAATTTTCTTACATTTATTTTTAATTACTACTAAAAGTATTATTCAGAAATCGTGAGATGCAGTCTGGTGAGATGTAGGTTTCAGTAAAACATTTTCTTTGTCTTGCCAACGTTTCGATCTTTATTGAGATCATCTTCAGGGCCAGGGATTTACAAATATTGTTCAAATTTAATCTAATCACCACACACTAAAAATATTGTAACAAGAAAATATTTTTGATTTATGCTGATTGTTTCGTTTGAATCACTTGTAGGAGATGTTGCCAATGATGTTGCCTGCTTCACACTGATACCTCGGGCCACTTCGCTTCGATCGTCATGATTTTTTTGTATGGTTGGACAACTGCCGTACTAGTAGATTATTTTGGATGCTTAGTGATAGACGGATTTTTTATACCAGGTTTTGATGAGGTCATGTATAAATGGGATGTGTAGAACATTAGAAATAATTTGATTTGAAACATAAAAAAATGAATTTATAATTTGAAGAAGAATTTTATTCTAGATTGCTTTGAGTCATTGAGTCTTGGAATCCTTGGTTGAGCCCCACACTTCCCAACCGTACGCATAGAGAGGTCTTATCTTTGGTTTGAAAATTAAAAGTTTGTTTTCAATATCTAATTTCGATCGTGATTCAGGTAGTCTTTTGTATAATTTATAACGTCTTGTTTCTTCAGCCTTTTCTGGGCATTACAAGTCAGTCTTTTATCCATTAAAAGTCCAAGATAACGGAAAGGTCAGTGGTAAGCGATGGGGTTCCATTGGTACTCACTGTAGAACGGATACTTTTACGTAAGGTAAAATTTATCTGGAACCTTTTCGTTGGTTTTATATTTATTCCTAATTTTGTTAACCATACTGCTATATCATTCAGTTGTTGTTGTAAGTGTTGAGTATTAATTGAGGGGTCCGAATTTCGTGTAAGAATCTCTATATTATCAGCGAATGTATGTTTTGAAATAACTGCAGTGCACATTGAAAATTTAAATGCTTCCTTGAGGAATATCCGTGGAAATCTACATATAAGTCGGCAAAATCGGTCTGTCAGGTAGGATCTTAGTATGAGATATTATTATAAGGGAGGATAAAATGGTGGAGTGAGTGCGGTCTTCAATCCTTTTTAAAAGATATTTACTACTCACAGTAAGATGTTTTACAACGATCCGGATTTCGAGCTTTTTTCTCATCTTCAGGTTGAAGGAGTTCTACAACCTGATGATGAGCTAAAAGCTCGAAAACCGGATCGTTGTAAAACAACTTACGGTGAGTAAGAACTATGTTTTTAAAAGGATTATAAAGGAGGATGTTCTTCAGTTTTCAAAGCATGCCCTAGTGCCAGACTCCAGCGAAAGCCTGTTCTAAACCAAGAAAGACAACCAAGAAAGACATCCAAGCAATGCTGTATTTCTTCAAGGGAAGAGGCTATATTATCATCATCACGATGCAATTGTTGAGTAGTCGAATGGAATGAATGGAATTCAAAATGTTGATCTGGAATAATATTAGAATTTTCACTTATAGGCAATAATCGTTGGAGAAGTAGTTTATCTAGAATCAGAAAGTTTTGTTGGATTATGAATCGTTTTAATTATTGAGGACTTCCATCGCAATGGACAATATGGCACTGAGTACAGAGTTGTCCTGCTCTTTAAAGTAAAGAAAACTTTTGTAGGGCAAATTTTGGTTGTAATTAAATCATATCCTGTAGTTTTCCGAGGAGTTGGTTACTTTGTGAGTCGTCTGTCTTATGGAGTAAATGCTTTAGCAGGAAGAGAGAGTTACAAGGGGCTATTCAAATTGTGTTCAATGTAATGCCGGAGTTCTAGTCATGTATATAATTATGTGGAGTTAATATGATAGAAAACTGCTGTAAAAACAATTGAGCTCTGTCGAAATTTGATTTGGCCAAAGCGTTATGACTATGTTTAGGGGGAAGTGTGGTCCTTATATCGCACAATCTTACAGGTACAGTACCACAAGGATTTGTCTGTTTCAGAAAACGAGATAGTATATTGTTTGGATATTTCAGACTTACTTTTTGCCAGTTGTTGAAGTTTTCTCGTGAGTCGGTTCGCCCGTCGGTGATCACTTCGCTTTTCAGATGGTGGTGGTAAAAAAATCTTACAATGAAATTGAAAAGAGGAGTTAAAAACATGATGAAAAGAAAGAGGCAACTTAGGTTGAGAAAGTTCCACGAATCAAGAGCCGATAGTTGGATGGACTGTAGAAGATGGATCGTCCTCAAACAATTAGGAATAGTCTATGCGAGTTGTCACATAGACTCATCTTTCGTGTCAAAGCTGTGTGTTCGGCACTAACAGTTGCCTAATATGTCACTCTAAAGTTATTGGTTCTTTGGATCCATATAGTAAGCGAGTATGAACGGCACCAACATCAGAATTGTACTTGAGCACGCTAGAAAGTATAATTAATTAAATTCACTAATTTCGTAGTCCGCTTGACCAATTAAAACATTACAATTAATTAAGGTTTTTTGTTGAGATGAAAAAAGTTAATGGCACGAGCGGGATTCGAACTCACGATCTTCGACTAGATACGCCGCTGCTCTACCACTTGAGCTATCGTGACCTCGATCCACTCGGACATCAACATCCTATTTCAACCTCACCTTATGAGTTTTCCCTCTTTTTTGCCATTTTCAACTTGCCTCGTGCCATTAACTTTTTCTCATCTCAACAAAAAACCTTAATTAATTGTAATGTTTTAATTGGTCAAGCGGACCACGAAATTATTGAATTTAATGAATTAAATGAAGTACACTTCACTAAAAGCTCTCCGTGGCCATTTCATTTGTTGTCGAGAATCCAATCTGATTACACGACATTTGAAAATGGCAAAAAGGAGGGAAAACTCATAAGGTGGGGTTGAGATGGCGAGTTGATGTCCGAGTGGATCGAGGTCACGATAGCTCAAGTGGTAGAGCAGCGGCGTATCTAGTCGAAGATCGTGAGTTCGAATCCCGCTCGTGCCATTAACTTTTTTTCATCTCAACAAAAAACCTTAATTAATTGTAAAGTATAATTAATCTCACTGGTCAGTTTATTGAGTTATTAAGTTGGATATTTTAACTGACGATTAACATTGATCACAGCTGATTTTATCCAATGCCCACGGTAAACGATATCGTTTAAAGCTTCTTGGATTTTATCGCCTAAAGAAAACGAATAATATATTAAAGTCGTCATAATCATAGCATACTTGCTAACCTGAAATGAAATTCTACCCACGAGATGTTGCCTCATTTATCATTAATGGCCATTTCCGACAAATTGGATGAATTCGTTGGAATTATTACACAATTATTTTAAACATTTTGGATCTAAGTAATTATGATTCTACTTATACTTCTATAGGTCTATCTTAGGTAGTAGTAAGGCATTATCCAAAATCATTGTATTACAATTTATATTTGATAGATATGAAAGATATTTTATAAAAATACGCCTAAAAAAATGAGATACTTCAATATGTACTGTGAAAAGCTCTTTTTAAACCCATGAAAACAAAGACAATTTCCGTCCAAAATATTTTGACAGACCAATTTGGGAAAATAGTTGCAGAATTTTCCAGTAGAGTGGAGTCAGCTGCCAGGGCCGTTATACCCTGTCAGGTACGAAGATATAAATTTTTCTAATTATGAGAAAGTTTTGCAGCGTTTAGTAGAAAGACAAGGCGCGGGACGCAGCTATATAATTTTTATTCCCCTTGCGCTGCCAGCCTCTAATTGATATTTTCCCATGGAACGCCCCCGCTCGAGCAATCAAGAAGTACGATCTTATCCGCTTTTCAACAACAAATCCTTTGAGATGAGAATCCGCGGAATGGGATTATATTATTTTTTTTTCTTCAAACCGTCTGACTTTCTTCTGTAACGATAAAAATCGTATATGAACTTGTTTTAAAAATAAAATTTTCTATTTTCAAAAATCTTGTTTTTTTTTTTATTTTAAAAAAGCTCTGTTAACAAACGCCAGAAAAGTCTCAATATTCCAATCCAGGCTCTGAATTTCTCAATCATTCTAAATTATGTCCCAGCGTGGAATTATCCCGAAACAATTGAATACAATTTACATCGGACGTCCTACGCGCTCTGGGTATATGCAAACGAAGGGGGCACATAAATTCGACGAGGTTACACCGCTCCGTGATCTAACATCCTAATGTACAATATAAATATTGAATGAAACAATAGTTACTGTTCCCACGCAAGTGCAACGGCCCTCTCCTTGACCACACAGGTTCATGGAAGGAAATCAAAAAACAACCAAAAATCAATGTTGTTTTAAACATTTATTTCGGCAAAACGACTAAGACCGACGTCGCGGATCAACCTTGTACAAACTAAGCCTGAAAAGAATCCGAGTGCACGGTTACTGTCTGTAGATCTGCACATGCATCTGGCCGATTTATAGGTCAGCTATGTTCACGATCAGACGTGAACAACCGTCGTAATTGAATTATTTATTTATATTCCTGTCTCCGACGTGTATTATCGCTGTAAAAATCACAAAAAGCCTGCATTTGGTTGTTCTGAAATGATAAATGCCAGTCGTAGCGATTGTGTACAATAAAATTATAATTCACAAATGAAACTGGTAAAAATTTCTTAACCAAAAACAAACCAGTATATTTGTAAGCATGCACAATCAACATATAAAATCAATATAAAAAAAAATTAAAATTTCATTACTGTTAAAATGGTAAAATAAAATCTCAGCTAACATTTACCTACAATTAATACATACAACAATTTATCCCTTTTCATGGTAATATTGTATAATTATAATATTTCACTCACTCACTCTCTTCTTCTTATTGTCTTTACTACATTTTCTATTAACTAACTTATATTTTGTGTATATATATATAAAAATATATGTACATTCTTTCTTTTTCTCTTGTTTTTATTAAACTTTTCTTGGGGGCGTCGGTGGCCACAAGGTTTAGACGTTGACACGGCGCTCATCACTGTAAGGTAAAGGTCCAGGGTTCGAATCCAGTAGCCCCGCATTTGAAACCCTCGTTAAAAAAAAAAAAAAAAACTTTTCTTGTCAATCAATTACCTCACAGACACTCCATCATGTTCTCTTATTACTCTCTCTTTCATCCGCTCCTCTCATTATTTTGCCACATCTACTAACACATCTTTATTTTTTATCATACTTCTTTGCTTAACTGCTGTTTTTTTTAATTAAATTTAATTTCTAGAATTTACCTTACAAACAAGCATTTCCTATCACGCTATCTGATCCCTACAAACCCCTATCTCTCTCACTCTCTCTCTCTCTCTCTCTCTCTCTCTCTCTCTCTCTCTCTCCACTTCTTTTCAATCTATCTCTTTCTCGCTTTCTCCTTCTCTCTTTCTTCCGATCCACTCATTCTTTTGAATTTTTTTCGCCACATCTTCTACTAACTCACATTTATTTTTAATAATACTTTTTTACCATAAGCTTTTCTAGTATTTATTTTTCTCTATTAATTCACTAACGAACAGGCATTTTCTATCGCTCTATCACTCTCAATCTCCTTCACACTCGTCTTTGTCGCTCTATTGCTCCGTCGCTTTTCTGTTTATATTTTCATTTATATACAGAGGACTAAAATGTATACAAAGTAAAAATAAATAATATTAAGGATGAAATTAGAAAACTGCATGAAGATCTTAGTATGTTTTACATATAAAAACTACGAGGTTAATTTATGACATTTATTTATTATTAATTTATTTTTTACGAATTTTATGTATTTTCTTACAAAAATCTTATATATATACAGGGTGAATTGCTACTCGTGCTACAAACTTCTCCAGTAGATTCTTCACCCTAAAATGAACAAAAAAGTTCATATTGTCCATGGTCCGATTCTCAACCATTTCAGAGTAATTTCGCTTTTTATCGATTTTGAAAGATATCACGTCCTGGCGTCGGAAAATCGTGATATCTTTTAATCTAAACATTTCTCTTAAAATCTATAAGCACCGTTGAAATCCCCGTTAATTTTTAGAGAGAATCAAAATCATAATTCCATTGAAATTTTTTAATTTAATTTAATGCCCATTTAGTATGTAATGCTTAAGAAGTTTACAAACAGCTAGAAGGTCAAGGAAGAAAGACCCAAACGTTTTGCCACGTTCATCTTCTTATTGAAAAATTATATATATATATATATGGTACATATGTCGTTAAAATGCTACGTTTCTCTTCTTTCAAATTGTATGTATGACGTTAAAATCCTTTTAGTCGTTTTTACATTATATCCGTTTAAATCAGATATACTTGAACGACTTTTTCAAAATCGAAAAAAATTCAGAGAAAAATAGATAAATTTATATTCAAACAAAAATTTGTATTTAGGGGTCTCTAGAGGTGCTAATACGAAATTTCAAATTAGTTTTAAGAAAAAAAATTATGACCTAATTTACTTGAAAAATATTTGGTTTTTAGAATTATTTTGGTTATTGATAAACTTTATTTGCTTATACTATATTTTTATTGCTATCTACATAAAAAAAAACTGTAAAACGATTTATTCACATAGTTGATTTGAGTAAATAGAAGAGCGAAATAAAAATATTAAAAAACGGAAAATTTCAACATTCAAAATTTTTTGACGAAACCAGGGCTTATTCACAATTGCAAAGAGATTTAAATATGTGCTTAAGATATACTTTTATTTAATTTATTTCTTTACAGGGCATTGCAACTACCCTCACCCTGTGTACCAAGTAACAATGAGTGTATAAAAAAATTAAATAAAAAAGAGTGGTGATTGCACCTGGCAGCACTCCTATAGCTAATAAACTAAATCTTAAATTTAACGATTGTACCCTTAATAGATTTTCAAAACTTAACTTCTTCAAGATGAAAGATTTAATACGTGATTAGTTAGTATGTATGACTGCAAGTTGTAACAACTAAAAGAACTGTGGATTAACAAAGAAAATTAAAATTTCTTTCCGATTTACATTCTATTAATACTAGATGTGAAAGTCATCACTTGGAAATTACAAACAATAAAACTATGATTTTGAATAAATTATGCCCTGTAAAATGTACTAGATTCTATGCACTAATCTTCCAAGAAATAAAAAAATCAAGTCCTAAAGATTTTAAATTTGAATTAATAACAAATTTAAAAGATGTACGATTAGATGTGTAAACGTATATTGCTTATGCTAAATTAGGTGATAAGACCAAGTTTTTAAATGGTGCTGGAATATTATTTGTGAACTGTATTTTTTTTTCAAATATTGCATTGTACACATATTATGGTTTTATTTTTGGCTATGTTAAAAGTTTAAAATAATGTGTAAAACTGGATAACTTTATTTTATTGTAAATATGTAATTTATATTAAATGTAAAGGTGATAACGAATCACGCGTGATCAATAAATAAATCGTTCATTCATTTATTCATTCTCATTTTTCTCCGTCATTTTGTCTTTCTCCCTCTTTTTTTCTATACCTCTTTCCCTCTTTCACTAGCTATCTATCTCTCCTTATCTTCATATCTCTTTATTTTTTAACAATTCTTATGATAACCCACTAATATATTTTTCAAATTTCTTTTTTTCTCTTTGGCGTTTTATAATAATTTGCTTCTCAATGAATTCAGTCATTCACTCAAATTCTTTTTTGTCTATCTTTTTTTCTCTTCATTTATCTCCTCTTCAAATAACAAATAAGATAAACAAACAAATAGGAAATTAGATGGAAAAATAGTCCATAAAATATATAGTAATTGAAAAACACTACTCAGTCTCACATCTTACTCCATGAAATGTAAGTTAAAAAAATAATTTTTCAATTAATTAAGGTTTTTTAGTTGAGATTAAAACCTTAATTAATTGAAAGCTATTAATTGGTCAAGCGGACCACAAAAATTAATGAATTTGAAAAAATAATATTGCTTAAAAATTTGTTATTTTGTTGTAGCATGTTTTGAAAAAATATAGTTTGGGAAACTTCAGGTATATATAGTTTCCTCTTAATGAAACTTGTGAATTTTAAAAGCTGTTAAAATTTAACGTTAAATAACCTATAATATATATCGATAGGTAATAAAATTACTTTTATAAATTATATATTCAGGTTTTTCTCTAATATATTCAGTTTACGTATGCTGTCAGATGTATGTTTATATAATGTATTTAAGAATGTTCTCATAAGCTCAATAATGATTTCTGTATACAATAAAAAATGTGCCACAACACCACAACACAATTGTATAACTTTAAATGAACTTTGTCATTCATAAGGCCGCATCTTTCCAGTATTTAGAAAATGCGTGTACCTAAAATTCACTGATGTTTCAGGTTTTTTAACGTTTAATAATTGAGTCATTGCTAAAATAAATGTAAAAACAACGTACATTGCTAAGGAAAATGAACAAAAAAAGACGGACAGATAAAATTTGTTTTAATTTCGTTTCAGATTTTTAATTAACATTTCAATATCGCGTATTTCCTCCTCTTGTTTTAGTTACATCTCGAGGACGCTTCGGCATACTTTCTACCAGTCTGGAAATGTCTCTTTGCTGGAGGTTAACCCATTCTTTTTACGAAGAGTCCTTTCAAGATCGTGGAGTGTATCAAGAAGTGATGGCTTCTCATATTCGTCTTTTGAGGTTATCCCATAAATGCTCGATGGGGTTCAAGTCTGGAGAACGGGCTGGCCAGGTTAAGCCCCTGATGTTATGCTGATGAAGGTACGTTTGTACTATGCGAGCGACATGTAGACGGGCCTTATCGTGCATTAGAATAGAATTGTCACTGATTTCATCGAGGATAGGCAACGCATGATGTTCCAAAAATTCATCCACATAGCGATTGGACGTCAAAGACCCTCCTCGAACAACAACCAACTCTGTGCGACTCTCCATTGAAATACCCGCCCACACCATCATTGAGCTACGTTGAAAAGGTCAGCTCTGGGAAAAATTACAGGCTTCTTACGTTTGGTTTCGCCTTGTAACACTCTTTCACGCCCATCGTAGAGTAAATCTACACTCATCTACCAAAAGTACAGCAGACCAATCGTCCAAAGACCAATGCCTCTGTTCTCGAGCAAATGCGAGCCATGCAACTCTGCGTGTCCTGGTCAATTCTGGTCTTCCTACAGGGTGAAAAGCCATCAGTGCATACTAATTTGATCTTCTTTGAGCAGTGTATTCAGAAATTTGGACACCTCGAACTTCCTGGAGTTGATGAATCGCTTGAAAAACAGTACGGTGCCGGTTTCGCAAAATTCTCAAGGTCAAAAAACGGTCATCATGTGGTTCTGTTACCCTAGGGCGTCCAGAACCGGGCCTTCTATGCTAGGACCGAGTTTCTCGAAAAGTCTAAAGGCGTCTCGCAGTGTTTCGTTTGGAACTCCGATGGCAATAACCGCATAACTGATAGAACGTCCATCATCAATCACCGCGAGCAACTTCCTCAGCACTAAACGGCATTTTTATGTTTAAAAAGTAAAAATTAAACAAACAAAGATGAAAACTAAACAGTTTATTGCTTCAAAATTCAAATGAGACCGAATAAACATTTTAAATTCCGTAATAAGTAAACAATGAAAAATACATGTTTTGGATTAAGGATTACTTGTATTCACCTCCAATTGATATTCCCCATTTAAACATAGCATAAGGAAATATTTATTGGTAAAACAATGAGACAAATTAAGGACAGAATTTTCTTTTATTGAGATAGTGAAAAAAAATCCATTGTGTGAATGTTTTGCTTGTCAGTATATTTTATTGGTATTTCTTAGAAGGTTGATGATACACGCAAACTGAAATTGTTCTGTATATTTCTATGCCTGTGCCAATTATATGTAGTAGGAAGATCTTCACATTTTTGCAAATTTCTAGTTACCTAATAAATTGTCTTTAGTTCTTCGTGAAAGTCTTATTTATTTTCCTTATTTGTTTTTGCTCAAATGCTATCCGGAAAACAGCGAAAGTAAGAGGAAAATTATTTTTGCACGCGTAATATTTGAAGCGAGGAAACGGAAGCCGCGATCACCTTTATTCGTATTTTAACCGTCAAATAAACCCACTTTTTCGTAATTAAGGCCCCGTCGGCTAATAAGGACGCGGATTCTTTCGGTCATCTCTTCCCACAGTCCACACTTCTAATTAATGGCCTCTTCTAAAGATTGCAAGCCCAATTACAAAGCGATTTCTCCTTCCGTCCGGTCCGCGGATATTAACCTGAAAAGGATCCAACTCGTTTGTGGACGTTTCACGGGCACTGTTGGCAATCGGCGGCTCCTTGTCCTGAGCGAGACGTGCCGTACACGATCCCCGTCCATTTTCTCGTTCGCTCCATTAGTTTAATAGTTGTAACTGTATCTGTTGTAAATCTGCGGCTTTGAAATCGCGCCTCTTATTCTGTTGATACGACTTTCAATAGAGGAGCCAGGCCGTTGCACGTCATTTCTATTGAAAGACAAACCAAAGATGATGGCGAGATCGTGACCCCCGCCTTAACGTGACCTACACCTGCATCAATTGGGCCTGAAGCCAGAACATGTTTTAGAATCTAATCTTTCAAAATAAAACAATAACAGTGATATTGTGAGATTTGCTCAGAAGGTTTGTGGGTGCAATTAATATGTAGTTTGGTAGTTTTGGCTATCGCTGTTTTGGCCAGGAGCTTTTCACTTCATTAACACGTATAGAACGAATACCGAAAACGACAAAACTAAATTAAAAAATATTACAACAGTAATATCATTCAGTTTTGCACTGACTTCAAAAGTATCCTGAGAAAAAGCATACCAAAATGATGGCGGCTGCCCAAATTGAGAGTTCGTCACCCCACAGCTCGAGTAAAATTAAAAATTAGCGAGCTTGATCTAATTTTGCATTCAATAAATAATAAATCATTATTATTTATCAATTAATAGTTTGTGTTTGTACGTCATCATCTTTTATAATATTATGTAGGCTAACAGGTTGTGTAAAATCATAAAAAAGTCGTATAAAACAATCCGGCGAAATCACATTTTTTAGACTTGTTATTGCTTATATGACTAGTAATTATATATAGTGAAGGTACAAACATACATAAATTTTCACTGGCGGTACTATTTTTTAATTAATCAATTGCCATTTAGATTGACATGAAAAAAATCAAAACAAAATCGGTATAAATTTAAGAATCATACAACTTTCGGAAAGGGGTGTAGTTATTAAAGACATAAAATTTGTTACCAACATTAAACATTTGACTTTTACGCTCAAAACATCTGTGAGGACTTGTTTATTTTTTACAACTTTTTTACAGCATCTCTGTCAATAGAATAATATTTCCTAAAACGTAATTAATTAATTCTTAAAACAGTCTAAAATTATGTGTAAATATATATATTTTTTTTTGGCACTCCCGCCACAAACATATATTTATTGGAACTAAATGTATTTTATTTCTATGTCAACGTCTATTTTATTTTAACGAGTATGTTTTTGTAAGCAATACATGTACAGTAATACATTTCTATAAACGAGTCCGCTGATTTGACGACCAAAAATAAATTACTTAACTTTTAAAACAGCAATCCAATGGTCTGTCCTTCACAATGAAAGAACCAACACTTTGTAATAAAACAATTAAAGTCTGAGATCAAGAATTTGGAGAAATTTGTGGTGATTAGTGACCGTTTGTCGATGATTATTCAGAAATCGTGAGATGCGGTCTGGCATAATGTAGGTTTCAGAAAAACATTTTCTTTATCGTGCCAACGTTTCGATCTTTATTGAGATCATCTTCAGGGCCTGGGATTTACAAACATTGTTTACATTTAACAAATACATGTAGAATGTGGGAAAAAGTGATTTATACAATGCAAAATATTTTTATTTTTTTATATTCAATCAAAATATTTCTACTCACTCAAAGTGTTTGTATTCTGTGTAATTGTGCCATTCTTGCGTCTTAAACAAAATTTTTTTTCTATACCGACTTCCTTCCCCACCCCTTCAAAATCCAACATATATAAACATAAAACACCAATATCTTACTGGCACTCTCAACACGACACGTAAGAATGCCACGCTTACGCAGAAAACAAACACTTTGAGTGAATAGAAATACTTTGATTGAATATAAAAAAATATTTTTTTTTTTTTGCATTGTGTAAATTCACTTTTTTCCACATGCTACATATATTTGTTAAGTTTAAACAATGTTTGTAAATCCCAGGCCCTAAAGATGATCTCAATAAAGATCGAAACGTTGGCACGATAAAGATAATGTTTTTCTGAAACCTACATCACACCAGACCGCATCTCACGATCTCTGACTAATTTGGTGAAATTAAATTAGTAATCTTAGGAAAAAAATATTAATAATAACTACCCAAAACAAATGTTTAAACTTAAGTTTCCATCACAATGGAATATATTAAAAGTAAATAAAAATAGTTATTCAGATATCGTGAGATGCGGTCGGGAGTGATGTAGGTTTCCGAAAAACATTTTCTTTATCGTGCCAACGTTTCGATCTTTTATTGAGATCATCTTCAGGGCCTGGGATTTACAAACAATGTTTAACAAATACATTTAGGATGTGGATAAGTGAATTTATACAATGCAAAATATATTTTTGATATTCAATCAAAGTATTTCTACTCACACAAAGTGTTTGTCTTCTGTGTAATTGTGCCATCCTTGTGTGTCGTGTTGAGAGTGCCAGTGAGATTTTGCTGTTTCATGTTTATATATGTTTGGTTTTGAGGGGGTGGGGAAGTAATAAGTAATATAAAAATGTTTCTTTATCACAAAAATACTCAAGGATATACAGGGTGTCGCGTAGACAGGAGTCAATACTTGACAAGGTTATCCAACATGTCAAATAAGACTAAAAAGCCTACATTGCTCAAAAACTGATTCTTAATAGTATTCGAGTTACTTCACGTTACAGCTTACTTAAACCTTTCACAACTTAGTTTCATAAACTTCCTCGCATCCCATAAAATATTATTACTACGGTAAATTTGATTACAGCAATGGAAACAGCTGTGAAAACTCTATGAGGATTCAAATATATAAATAACGAAAGTAATTCAAAACAAGCAAAACATACTATTTGGGAAAAAACTGAACGTAAGAAAAAGCAAACAATTACAAAAAAAAATTTAAATACATTTATTTGTTGTTTAATCTAAATGATAAATGAGTAAATGTATTTGTACTTTTTTATTTTAATGTAATAATATTTCTGCCTATATTAATCACATACATACAGATGAATTGAAAAACCGATATAAGGCAAATCTAGATATTGATATTTGATACTTTTTTCATGTCATTCTAAACGACTTTTTTTGTTATTACACTAGTTTTAGTTCTCCTGCGATACTGAAAGAATTTTCACAAGAATCACTATATCACAGATATTGTTCATTCAAAGCTGTGAAAGTGGTACCAGCTTCGAAATTTCGGTCGGGGAATATTTTCCGTTAAAATTGGCAACCAACGTCCGCCTAATTTCTCCACATTATCATGTAGGCACTGTGAACGTAGAAAATATCCCGTTTTTTTAGGTTATACATTATTTTTTACGTCATGAGTCGTAAGAGTAATTATTGAGGAGTTGGAGGTTTTGGAAAACTTGATAATCTTTCTTCTGGAATTAAAATAAACAGAATGTCGCCGGAGAGAAAGCCAGGCTTGACAGTGTTTAAGACATCGTGCGTTTCTTATTAGTGGGACTTATCCGGCCGGGAAAATGCTTTCGCATTACGTGGCATTAGCATGATTCATATAATTCTTTGGATTAACCTCGACCCGCGGTCTGTACAGAAAAGGCGATCCCGTTCCTAGAAAATTCGAACAATTCCAGTGTGATTTTCTTTCAAAAGTATATGTATTTTTCATCATATATAAAATTCATTCATATATAAAACTTTGCGACTTAAACAAAACACATTATATTTTCACTAATGCAGGTTAACGGAAAAAGGTGTTATTTTTAGCATAACATTGCTATCAATATTGTATCTGATGTATGCTTTCCGAGGTCAATCTAATCTTGCACTTCTTTGACAGATAGTCTGAACTTTAATGACACTTGTGATTCTTTAAACAGAAGATTCTGTGTGTAGCATCGAACCCACTATATTAGACATACAGGGGTGCCCGTTGCCAGGAGACCACCGGCGTGGGCAAGCGCAGGGTAGGCCAGAGGTCAGCAAGAGCTAACACGCAACTGGACGGACCAACCCCTTTCTTCGAGCCATGTTACCTGCGTCGATTCAGGAACGGCCGACTCCTAGCCGCCAGATGCTAACGGGGGCGAAGCCTCCCCCGGCACTGATAAACAGCCAGAAGGCCAAGTATAGACCGCTATTAGCCCCGGCCTTCCCAGACATGCGGACAACCCCGGATAAGATAAACACCCTTGATTTCCCCCTTTTAAACCAACACCATGTCGACCTTCGATTTGATTTAAATGTCCCATGTAAAACAATCCAGTGAAATCACATTTTTTAGGCTTTTAAACTTTTATGTTGTTTTTCACTATGTAGTTCCATAACCCACCAACGTTTATTAGTGTCCAACATCTAAACATTTTTTCAAAGGACCTGAAATAATCTCTTCGCATCTTTTAACTAAACAAAACCTGATGTGTTTATGTTTAGTCAGGACACAAATTCCTGCATGTTTTACACTATTTGAACAAATGGACAGTATGCAAAATTGACTTGCATAAAGTTGGCACATTTGGAAGTTATTTAAAATAAAGATCGGGTTTTCCTGTTTTGGCTATTTTGAGATCAAATATGTAGTTTTAATACGCGTCATCGATCAATTTTGTATTTTCTTAACTATACATTTTTTATCATTACATCTTAATTTTGTTTATAAGTTGTGTTAGTTTCTACTTCTAATATCTATCGATATTAAGTACTTTATATTATATTTTGTAAAGTTATGCTGTTTAAATGATTCTATTTGCCTACCATTTAATAAATCCTATGCTTCATTTTTCGTCCTTTCTACCTTGCTTCGGAATTTTGCAATAATTATGTTCATAAAACGATACAATTTTAATAATATGGAAACAATCACCATTAATATTATTTGAATCTAGTAAGGTTAATATTAAAATACACCAATTTGTTAGAATCGTCAGGAGCGGTCAAGAATGAGTTTAGAGAAACACCTTTTTCATTTTTTGCGGATGTTTTCAGCGCACTGAAGATGACATAAAGGTAGAAACGTCGGCACAAAAAATTAAAAAGGTATTTTTCTAAACTAGCCCATTCTTGATCGCAGTTCACGAATCAACCAGTCAAAAAAAAAATGGATGGATAAAATAAACGCACCACCCTTAAATTTTAATGCATTTAGGTTATTCATATATTGCATGCTAAAAATAGGTTTGGTTGTAAAAATAGGACATTTAAGAAGAAAAATTTGATTACCTAATTTACTACCTAACCTGTGCGTATTCTTGGGGAACGGCAGCGAGCACAAATCGCTGTACCGGTACCTGAGGATGATAGGGATCTTCAAATGTATATAGTTTATGTGTGTTTGTGCTGTGCTTGTGTTGTGTCTGAAGTGTTTGTGTCGTGTTTGTGTGGTGTTTATGTTATTACATTAGGATGAACGTAATTTATTAGCGTGAAAGGAAGGGGTTATTTACCCCGCCCCGAGGAATATCGAGTACTCTGGGGTGAGTGTGTGATGTCTGGGGAGCAAAAGTAAGTTATTAGCGCGAATGGAGTGGGTTCGACCCCGCCCCGAGGAATATCGAGTACTCTGGGGGAGTGAATGTGACCAGACTTTTATGTTAGTATTGTATGTTGTTTATATTTTACTCTGTTGGAATGAATGTAATTTAAGCATGAAAGGAAGGGGTTATTTACCCCGCCCCGAGGAATATCGAGTACTCTGGGGTGAGTGTGTGACGTCTGGAGAGTAAAAGTAAGTTATTAGCGCGAATGGAGTGGGTTCAACCCCGCCCCGAGGAATATCGAGTACTCTGGGGGAGTGAATGTGACCAGACTTCTATGTTTGTGGCGATATATATGTTATGTATTGTATGTTGTGTATCTATTCTTAAATTGACAACCTGAGGTACTAACAAGAGGGTAGCTTTTTAAAATAACTACGTAATATACAAGTAAAAGCAGAGAGTCAGTAACCAGATCGAGATGCTCAAATGGCTGCAGTTCAATACAAAATACGCGAGAAAGACAGGAAAGAGAAGGAATACACGCGGAGGGCCGGCGATGACCTCAGCTGTTTGTCGGCCCATAAACCTTCCTCTTTATATATATATTACCTAATTCTAAAAAAATGTAAACAACATAAAAATTTTTAAAAACTTATTAGTATTAAACTCTTTTAATATCGAGTATTTTCACCTCTGCCACGAATCAAGTCCATTTAATTACCTTTGTAGTCCTTAGAAAAGATTTCAGATAAAATCCTAAAAAATTATTTCCCATTCATCAAGAACAGCCGTTTCGGATACTTCTAGGGTGTTAGGACCTGTGTTTCGCAGTCCTACTTGTTGTTTAAGTTGGTCCCCAAAGTGTTTGATTCGATCCAATCTGGACTTC
The DNA here is from genome assembly GCF_000648675.2 of Cimex lectularius. Taxonomy (NCBI): domain Eukaryota; kingdom Metazoa; phylum Arthropoda; class Insecta; order Hemiptera; family Cimicidae; genus Cimex; species Cimex lectularius. Next base: position 984,864 of record NW_019392904.1, on the reverse strand, counting down.
GAGTTAGGCACACTAAGCACTCAATTCCAGCCTCATTCAGGTAGTCATCCATCGTACGTGCTCTGTGAGGCCGAGCATTAGCCTGCATTATCAAGAATCTCTCAACGATATGAGGGAGCAAATGGTATTCGTCGATTATGTCTTGTGAGAACGTCTGTGCAATTAGAACATTTCCTCGCACAACAACGAATTCGGTGGGGGCGACTAAGGTAATGCCACCCCAGAACATCAATGTCCCACCGTGGAATGCCACCTGAGGAAATACACAGGGGCGTACCTTATCCCTGAGCGTCTCCATATGAAATTACGACTATCTGAAGATTTCAGGTATCAATCACCTCCTCTGTAAAGAGAACTCGTCCCCCATCTTACAATGTCCAATTCATGGGATATTAATGACATGTTCCCGTCCGACTTGAAGCCTGGCCAATTTCTGAGCTATGGTAGAAAGAGTGTACGAGCCGGGTTCCAGGCCTGAAGGTTTTTCATTGAACGTTCTTCTAACGGCCCTGGAAGGCAATCGAAACATTTTGAACCTGCCTTCTCTGATATTTTATCACATTTCCCGTAATACTGCTGTTTCCTAAACCCTGATGACGGATGCACCTATCGTCTCTCTCTCGTCTGTAGTCCTAGGTCGACCCTGTCCTTCCCTTCTTGTGTGAAGCCGAGTTTTTTTTTTTTTTTTTTTTTTGAAGCGCCGAAGAACCCTTCCTGTTGTAGAATGATTTAATTTAATAATATCAATTTAAGATAATGGATTTAATTTTAAGCTAAATAAATTGAGTTACCTTAAATTTGTCCATCAGTCTATATTGTTCCTTAACAGCCTGCTCATTGTCAACTTTCGGATTTTAGTAATAACGTAAGTCATCAGGTTTGGTGTTAAATATGCTTCGTCTTTTCTGAAATGAAGTTGCCTAGTTAACCTGTTTGCTGATTCTTCTAGAAAATTTATTCTATTTTTGTACCTTGCCTGCAACGGATTATTCACTGTAAATATTTATTTTCCTCTTCTTCCTTCCTGGTTGTTGATTTATTTTAAATTGTTTTTAAGAAGTTTTGATAAACTCCTAATCATTCTATCAAATCCATTTATTGACGATATCTTTAATAAATGGATTTAATGGAATGTTTGTACGTTCCTTTAAAAAATATCTTATAAAAGACATACAGTACAAATGTTTCACGTACATAAGTTTATATTACAATTTAATAACTTATCAGTTGATTTTTAACTTTGTTTGGATTAATGGGGTCAGTGAAATTAAAACTAATCGTGCCTGCCCTTCAGGTTTCAAATTTGGCATCAGGATAAATTTCACCCAGATATAAATTTGTGCTATCGATTTTTTTGAAAATGACTGCTATCATCCATATGCTACAATCTTTTGAAAGCAACATTTTTATATTTGAATAGTTCGGTGAAATTTAATCACTATTGTGTTATTTTCTATTCTCTATAACTAAATTCCTCTAAACTATCCCGGCTGATGTGCTGATCTTACAATTTTCTCTCTACTTTTTATTTGAATTATCAAATTAGGACATTTCAGGTCCGTTTATTCTTACTGTTAATTAAGTCATACTTGTATTAAACATCAGATATAAAAATTTGGTCAATAATGTCTACCTATTTGTACTAATTACAAGGTAATTGCAAGTATTTAACGTATTGTAAAATGTGTGGTGTTTAGTGACCGTTAGCCAATGATTATTTGGAGATCGTGAAGTGCGGTCTGGTGTGACGTATGTTTTAGAAAAACATTTTCTTTATCAACCCAACGTTTCGATCTTTATTGAGATCATCTTCAGAGCTCAAAGTATTTGTTTTCCGTGTAGATATGTCATTCTTCTGTGTACTGTAGAGTCTACAAGAACTAATTGTTTTATGACATCCATTCTGATTTGTGGAACTTCATAATAAGATGAGGGGTAGGAAATAAATTAAGCTTTTCCAAATAGGTGCCTGTTATAGCTTTTTCCTTTTCCCGGTAATTTTGGATCCTTATGTGATGTCCACTTTCGAAGATTATATAGGTGGCAGTTTCTTCCTTCTCAATGCACGATCTTTAGAGTCCGTCGTTATTACTTACACCAATGATTTTATTTTTGGCGATGCGTCAAGTAGAGTCCTATCACTCCAGTGAATATTTCCATAACCGTTGCAATGTAGATGTGGATGCCAGTTTACTAGTCCACGAGTTTACTAAGTCTGGCAGCTCTAGAGTTCATCTCATGATGTGTTGTAAAGGACTATTATGAGATAAAGGAATCAATATTTGGTTTTGTAGACCACTTACCGTTTATGGGACTAAAAGTGGTAAGAGTTTTAAGTCCATCAACAAGCCAAACGTTACGACCTTGCGGTTAGTCCGCCTTACAATACACAGTATAAATTACAAAAGAATCTATGAAATATAAAACAATACCGTATTCCTCACGCGAGATAAAGTGTACGAAGCTATAATTGGAAATTCTCAATTAATCTTAAATCCACCGAAACCACCCCAACTGGACGACACCAAGTTTCCGTCGCTCTCTTATAAGAAGAACGAAGCATTTCTTCCTCCAACATGGGTGAAATTTCATAAAGAACTAATTAGAATTAAAGGGCAGAGGAAGCAACCTACAGCACATCAATTACTATGCCGCCTGGACTCGAACATTTTCTAAGCCAAATGAATGCACTTATCCATCCTATTTTTAACAATTTTCAACATACTAACTTAAATCTTGCATATGACTCAGGCCCTGTACACAATATGGTAAATAAAACTCCCACAGCTAGCATATTAACTATTCTTTTATGGAATTCAATTTTCATCAGTATGTATTACAGACGTTTTCTCAGTAAATTTCAAGATCACCAATACACAAATACAATTACTTAATTATCCACAATTAACACATGAGCAACTGAAAAGAATATGGATAAGAGACCTCTCGATCGATTAAAATCATATTAATCCAATGTTTGTAAATCCCAGGCCCTGAAGGTGATCTCAATAAAGATCGAAACGTTGGCACGATAAAGAAAATGTTTTCTCATACCTACATCACACCAGATCGCATCTCACGATTACTGAATAATTAGTCATAAATATTTTTAAATAATTGTTTGTATTTAAAATAATTCTCAGTAGTGATTAGTGCATCAGAACAAAATATTAATATGTTTACTTTCTCATTGTGAAAATTGTCTTTTTAGGTAATTTCCTATTCATTTGAATCAGACTTCTTCTTTCATTTTCGAAACTTATCACGGTCTGCAATACGATGAACTGTTTCCATCAGAAATTAATTTACCTCATAGGAAGCCGTTTGTACTCTGCGAGTAAGCATTACATTGAATATAAATCTGTGAAAACAAACACCAGCATCTTCGGAATTATCCGTCAGCTCGGTCCTTGTTGCATTTACATAGAAATCGTCTAAATTTAAATACCGTCGTAAATGATCCTCGGGACGTCCGGTCGCGGGAGGGTGGATGTCGTGTATAATTGTTTCTTGCTACCGTTTTATATATATCGGCCGAATCGATAAATCACTCCCTGCTTCGCATGCATTATGTATGTGTAAAGAAAAACATAGATTTGCCTTTTTTTTACATTCCGTTCGTCCGTGTTATTTTAACTGCTAGTTTTGATTTGCATGAGAGCCTTGCGGCCTACGAAAGACTGCTGAAATTCACTGTGCGAAATTAGCTCGGGCATGTAAAATATGAAATAGGAAGAAAGGTTCTCAACCCCCCCTGGTACTTTTCAATTTTTTACCATCACTTTTATTGACTAAATACATTCAAATACGAGCAGATTTTTTTCTAAGAGGAAAAAATAAACTCAAATTTGAAAGTAAAATGTATTACAGTACATACAGGGACTATTACAAACAACCACATAGTCCTTTTTATTGAAAATAACCAATTGAAACTTTTGGAATTCGAATATTTTGATATCATCAAAATGTGTTCTAGATTAAAATAGATCACATTATATTGGAAATGGAGGGAAAATTCAGAAAGATGGGGTTGAGATGGGAAGTTAGTGTCCAAGTGGATCGAAGTCACGATAGCTCAAATGTAGCGGCGTATCTAGCCGAAGGTCGTGGGTTCGAATCCCGTTCGTGACCCTGACTTTCTTATCTCAACTAAAAACCTTAATTAATTGAAAGATAGTTGTAAATAATCATCGTTAAAGTTTCATTAACGATGTTCTAATTCTCCGAAAAATTTACGTTATATATGATCCATTTTTGCAGGATTGGAATGTAAATTCTTTTATAACGAAAAAACGGCTATCTGAGAAGGTAAATATAATTTTTGACAAAATCATTTTTAACTAAACAGAGAGTATTGTCTGTAGCATATCGGCTCATCTCGTCATCATCCTTGACCGACTTTTCTCGATGGGATTCGAATAGTGGAAAGCCAGTCCTCTCATTCAGGGATAAAAATACCGAATCAAAATTCTCAAAAAACTGACTTGTGTTTATAGTAAGTAGTTTCACATTTTCGGTTCATCCTACAACAGCAAATCATGCTTCCATACCAATACCAAGCATCCAATGATATCACGACCCGTAGGATTTACCGAGGTGGACTGTAGTTGTCAAACAGATCAATTACCTTTTTGGAATCAAATTGATCTACTTGACAGATTGTTTATGCCTAGAGTTAACTATGACGAAAACTACTACGAATCAGCTCGATTTGCCCTCAAATAACAAATATGAAACTAAAAATTAACAAACTCAAATAATACTCAAGGTATAAACGTTATCCTTCAAAAATATTCATACCCGTGCTCACCCCATCTTCATCATCTCAAACAGATTGTGTGATGAAGAAAAAACGAAACAAATAAAAAGGGAGCAATTTCATTCCATGAAGAGAAAGTGAGAGAGAAAGATTGAGAAATTGAGAGACTGATAGAGAAATAGTAACAGTGAGAGAGAGAGAGAGAGAGAGAAATGATGTCACGGAAAGAGAGAGAATATGATAGGGAGGAGGTAAGAGAAACATAGGCGCAGAGAGAGCGAGAGAGATAGAGAGATATCGAAAGAACTAAATAGAACAACAGGAAGATTAGGAGAAAAAATAATACATATAAGTTGGTACTTGATAAAGGTAAAGAGAAAGTAATAAGAAGATAGATTACGTCAGAAAATGGAGAGAGAGAGAGAGAGAGAGAGAGAGAGAGAGAGAGAGAGAGAGACAGACAGAGAGAGACAGACAGAGAAAGAGAGTCTGACAGAGGGAGAGAGAGAGAGTATGACGAGTGGGAAGTAGAAGACATGACGTTTGTAACAATTATGTCAAATTCTTATTGTAAATGAAGGTTTGTGGTGTGTGTGTTTGTGTTTGTGTACTTTTGCTAATTTTTCATCTAAAGTAAATAATAGCACAATGCCCTTTTAAAATTCGAGGTTTGAAGTATAATTGTTGTTGGATGACTTTTACTCAAAAATTTTTCATAAATATAAGTATTTTTACAATATATAGTCCACAATACATATCACAATTACGCTAAAAAAAATCAAGTATGAGATAATTTAGTAAGAGTGATTTAAAAATAATATGGGATTTTGGATTGTTGTAAACGTTCTACTGAAAATTTTGTTGTTGCAAATGTTATAGTATTTCTTAAAAAATACCAATTATATATTTATTTGAAATCTTCAAAAGTTTAGAATTCTTCGTAATGAAGGCTTGTAGCTTGATTTAGTTAAAACTAGATCTTAAGCAAACTATTTTCGTATGATTATGATGATCGGGACTTAAATTGACAGGAAAAGCTTTTGATTCTAAACTTACTTAAATAGACTCAACTTAATCTTAAGAAATTATTGCTAAATATATTTATCCAATTAAGTAGTATTTTTAGTTTTTATCTCTCTACTAATAAAAAATATACGTATATACAAAATGAGTCAAACCGTATAAAGAAAAGTATATTTTTTGAGATAAAACTAAAATATTCCTTTGGAATTAGATATATATGTTCGTTAATTCTTGTCTTATCTAAAAATTTTATTAAAAATATATTTTTCTATTCTACCTCATTGAAAATATAAAAAAAAGCAAAACTATCGTGGTACGAAACAATTGGCTTATCCCCCAGAAGGGTCTACACTGACGAGTATCTGTCGCACATGTTTGTTACAAACATTTTCCGGTTGGGACAAAGCAGTAAAAAAGTCCTTTTATTTTAAAGAGAATGCGCGTTTTTTGCGTGCAGCAGGCAAACAGTTTTTTAATTGCACTCGAGGGACCGCATTGAGGTTGACCCACGATCTCTATCAGAATCCTCGTGTGAACCTGGGACAGAGGGAAGAAGTAAAAAAAAATAGTAACGGAGCAAAAAGCTCAACCGGCCGGACAATGGGGCGACCCCCTTTGTGTCATTTCAATTTTTCTACTGCACCTAAAAAACTAGAGCGGGCACCGATCTTCCATTTTATTTCTTGGGACCTCTGTTGTTTTTTTTTTTTTCGGCTGGTTGGGGGTTTTCTCTGTGTGGAGATCATTGTCATTAAATTGTGTACAGGACAACAAGACAGCTAGAAACATTCTGGCAAAATACAATCGGAATTGATGATGAGTATTTGTCTGCGAGTTCGAGAATTCATGCTGATCTCACATTGGGTCCGTATTCACTCGCATGTTTGTTGAACTACTCGAAAGCGTTTCGGCATTGCATCATCTTTAGTGAGGGACTTTTCCTTACCAAATGTTCCTCACTGAAGACGCTCAACGCCGAAACGCGTTTGAGTAGTTCAACAAACCTAGGAATGGACAGGGACCCAAGTAAGTGTCTCATTGCCGGTTCAGCATGAAAATAAACTTCGCCTACGTCAATTTTAACCAGTAAATCTGAACTATTCATTGAAAATTATTTGGCAAAAAGTAGGTTGCTAAGTGGTTTTGTTAATGTTTAAAATACAAATGTGACCATTAAAACATTTCATGGTGTGGTCTGCAAGGGGGTGATTGTTTAGTAGTTTCCGTTCTTATTTTGCATTTACTTGCTTTTTCGTCTGTCAGAAACATTTACCTTTCGGTCATAAGTTTTAGAAGATTTTCATTAATACGGGCGAATCTCTGAAAATGTCGAAAAGCCGAAACAGTGCTGAGAGACTGGAACAGTGAAGAAGTCACATTAAAAAGATAATAAACCACCAAACATCTAATTTGATAGTATTGCAATTTTTACTGCATAATATACATAAACAATAATATTAAAAAGAAGTGAATGGTGATTAGTAACTGTTAGTCTATGATTTTTTGGAAATCGTGCGATGCTGTCTGGTGGGATGTAGGTTTAGAAAAACATTTTCTTTATCGTAGCAACGTTTCGATCTTTATTGAGATCATCTTCAGTTCCTGGGAAAAAAGTGAATTTATACAATGCAAAAAAAACGTATATAATCATAGAACAGCAATATCTCACTGGCACTCTCAACACGACACGCAAGAATGGCACAATTACGGAGAAAACAAACACTTTGAGTTAGTTGAAATATTTTGATTGAATATAATAAAAAATTTTTTTGGCATTGTGTAAATTCACTTTTTTCCACATGCTACATATATTTGTTAAGTTTAAACAATGTTTGTAAATCACAGGCCCTGAAGATGACCTCAATAAAGATCGAAACGTTGGCACGTTAAAGAAAATGTTTTTCTGGAACCTACGTCACATCAGACCGCATCTCACGATTTTCAAATAATTAAAAAGAAAGGAGGTTTCTAAACATGATAAGCCTAGAATCCAGCTTTTTGCTTGTAATTAAAAAAGAGCAATTTAAGAAAAAACAACTGAAAATCAATTTCGTTATTTATTTAGAATATTTTTCATTATTTTTTTTACATATTTTAAACAAGCTTTAAATTGTCTCTGATAAGATAGTTTTTCATTGATTTCTCTTATCATTTTAGGAAAGATTTGTCTAAATTTCAATTGTCATGATGTTTGACCATATCAGAGTATCATACTTGTTGATATGTGTGCAATATTCTTTTAAAAATTTTACAATCTGTAAAGTCTGTAAAGTGTATACAAGAATATCATCCCAACGGCGCAAATGAGAATGGATAGTTTTAAGGTTTGCAGTTTAAAAACAATATATTTTTATTACAGTTTTTATATCTGTAATTTTTGTTTTCCACTCGTTATACTATACTTATTTTTTGGTCTTAATATTAAGTCTTACATTTTTTATTGTGTTTATAATTGAAGGCCCGATAGTAAGAATCGGTTAGAAATGAAAAAAGTATAAATTTAAGGGTCGTTAGACCTCTGGGCGCTAATTGAATTACTCGGTGCGATATTGTAAAAAACGGACTCTCACCCCTAACGTCCTTTATCTCCTGGGGTAAGGTCCACCCCTCTGTTTGTTAATTTACAAAAGTGGGCATTAGTATGCAGTGTTTTTTTCTTCTCTTCCTACCTGGGACCGGTGAAGAATGAAAAACAATTTCTCCCCTTCCGGGCACCCAAAGGGTTTCTTTGTTGTTACCCCTCGCGCTCTTTTTTCACCATGTATCATAATAGCCCGTGAGGACACGGCCATGTGAAAAAAAATAGATTCGCCGGTTTATGATGCTAACGTTTTTTTGTCGAGTCAGGTGCGTTTGCATGTGAATAGTTTTTTTTTGTAAACTTTATATTGTTTTTTTTATATCTTCCTCCTCGGGTAGCACTTGATTTATGTCCGTTCTAAAGCAATGGGGGACTAGGCAACCCTTTCTACACCGCATCCGTATGTTCGTTAGTGCTAATAACTAAATCATTGAAATTTCTTAACCGTCACTCAGTGTTCTACCAAATAGAAACTATACCTTTAGAAAAATCAAGGTTTTTTGCTTGTGTCAGTCAATAGATGTAATCCTCCTCCTATCACATTAACATTTTTTCTACCTTCAATAAATAAAATTTGATTGAATTTGACGAGACTTTGAGGAAATTCATCGCGTTTTTACATGTTATGATTTATGATTTTTGGGAGGGTATTGTAACACTTGCGTACGGGAACGTATTACATTCTGGACAAAAGCAATATTTAGGTCTGTTTGGGTAATTTCGTGGAAAAAAAGGAGCATTCAGGGTTTTTCTTAGTGCTATGGCCGGGGCAGTTTGGAAGTGGAGGATAGCACTATTTTGCTGAACCGCAGAAGTCCAGTAGTTCAATATCTACTTCATTAAAGTTTTAAAAGCAGCCTTTTATTTGAGTTAGTATATGATAGTCACATTGTATATAAGTAAGTTGTGAAAGTGCACTGTATAGCGTCATAAGTTCTTAAAGTATTATTAGTATTTCACAATTAACAGTGGGTAATTAATCCCAGCTTTTCCTTAGTTGGCAGGGGTACTGTAAGTGTAAGAAAACTGGAAAAGGATTGGTTTTGCTGGGAGTATAGCTTGGGAGTATAGGGAGCTAGACTAGAGGAATGGAATTTTCTGTGTTAATTTTTTTTCACGCAAAATGTTTTCCTCGAGAAGAGCACTTATCGTCTGCAAAGGTATATGGACCAGGTACAGTGGGAGAGCCAAAACATTTCCCTGAGGAACACCAGCATGGTTAGGATAACATGCTGAATGGGAATTGCTTTCATTGGCTTGAAAATACCGGTCAGTGAATTAGCTGCGAAGTATGAGATAGTAGGAGCAGGGAACAAAAACTCCGTCTAAGTTTACACGACAGTGCGCACCCGAAGTCTTTAGCATCTAAGAGTAAGAGACTTACAATGAATGGAAAGTTAATCAACGCTGCTAATTTTATATGAAGGGGCAATCAAAATCTGTGGAAGTTGACAAAAATTTCTTATAAAATATTAATCAAACTACAGCTGCTGCCACTACCATCCGAAATTTGGACGATCGCACGTCTAGAAAAAAATTGGAAAATTGAATTAAATATTATAAAAACTATTTTCAAGGTAATGGCTTAACAAACGATTGGTCAGCAGTAAGAAAAAATTTGACGGAGTGATGATCTAGCAATGTTTTCTTTTAAAATTCACTTACACCAACAAACCACTTTGTTGTTACATGATATTTTAATATGTATTGGTTACAAAATTTTGACATAAAAAATTGGAATGTTCAAGAAAAGAATAAAAAGAATGTGTGGTGTTTAATGACCGTTAGTCAATGATTATTCGGAGATCGTGAAATGTGGTCTGGTGTGACGTATGTTTTAGAAAAACATTTTCTTTATCAGGCCAACGTTTCGATCTTTATTGAGAGCATCTTCAGGACATAAAATGTTTGTTTTCTGCGTGTTGAGAATGACACAATTACGCAGAAAAGAAACAATTTGAGCTCGGAAGAGGATCTCAATAAAGATCGAAACGTTGGCGCGATAAAGAAATTTTTTTTCTAAAACCTACGTCACTCCAGACCGCATCTCACGATCTCCCAATAATAAAAAGAATGATACGACACATTGTGATGGGAAAACCAATTATTTTCCTTACATATAAAATAGAGAATATAATTCGAATTTTCGGCAGATTTGCTCATAATAAAATGAGAAAGAGTTGTATTTTACTGATGAGGTGTCTATAAAAAAGAGGCTTTTTCTGCAACTTGAGGTTTCCCAATAAAAATAAAATAAGGCTGTGCGTAATAATACGTGACTAATGCTAAAAATGCTCATTTAATAAAATAATGCCCTATGACGATATATGCATGTATTATTACCTTAAGCTTTTGACAGTATGAAGCACATATTTTTTGATTGCCCAATAGGGCAGCATTACCTCAAACTATTCATCTCAAATGCAGTGCCATAAGTCTAAATGAAAAACTGTCAATGGTGCAAATAAGTTGAAACATTGATGAAACTGCCATTTTATAACTGAAGGGGTCACACATAGATCTTTTATTTGATATGAATAAAAAATTGTATGTCATTTGTTAATGTTGTTGCAATCCTAGACATTAATTATTTACTGTGTATGTCATATTTTAATTATCTAGTAAATTCATGATTTTTGTATGTATTGTTGTGTGTAATTAGAATGGTTGGTTAGGTAATGGATGAAAATAGAAAATAAAATTAATAAAATTACAAAACAGGAAATATCAAGTGTTTAGAAAAGAGGCGTAGAGTGATACGGAACTTATCTGTCCATAAGATATAGATAGAGATATAGATATATACGTTGATGGATAATGGATATGTTGATAGGTAGAGACAGAAAGAGTAAGGAAGAGGGTGGGAGACGTTGTGACAGAACGAAGGATTGATGGCACCCAGATTGATGTAAACGAGCTGCCAGGGGATTTCGGCAAAAGGGTCAAACCTTTGAGAATAGAGATCCGACGGATAAGGGAGCTAAAAGTCGGTTGTACGGTTTTTAAGAGTATGCAGATGACCGGCTAGTTAACGACTAAGTGTATTCTCGATTCCGTTCAGTATTTTTTCCCTTTTTCAACCTATTTGCTCGGCCCATCTGAATTCAAAGTGGCCGGCGATTAGACGAGCCATTTCCTCCTGGCGAGTGGAGCACTCGTTTCTCTTTTGCCCCGACGCTCACGATTGCGAAACAGCCAGTGTAAGAATTTTTGGTCAAATTTGGATAAAAACGACGATAGTTTAGTTGATTTATTAACTAAAAAACATTAAGTGTGCTAAAAGTTTGGATTTTTATAGCTTAATCCTATATTTTTATTTTTTATTTATTATGTAAAATTTGTTTAAACTGTTTAAATTATTTCCAACTTACATAAACATAAAACTTTTCTATTGATCAGTACAAGGTAATAGCTAATTGAAAGATATTAAAAGTGTAGCCTTTTGAGTATTTTAGGTATTTTGTAAAAAAAAAAAATAATAATAATAAGTAGGATTCATATTGAACCGGTAATGGATAACCGATAAAAATAACACTCGGTTATTTTACACTCGTAGGTTTCGATGTCACTCAAATGTTTTTCAGCTTTGCACGATTTTCATTGATACCATTCCAAATATTACTCGATTCTAGAAGAGTCGTCCACCAGAACCACTTATTTTGTGAATTTAATTAAAGTTTATTCTAAAAGTAACTGCATACAAAAAATCTTAATTTAAAGATGTTAGGACATCTCGACATTCTGCCTGGCGACCTTCTCCCTTACTCATTCACACATTCTCTCTCTTTCTCTCTCTCTCTCTCTCTCTCTCTCTATGTCTCCCTGCCTCTCACTTTCGTCTCTCTCTCTATCTCTCATTGCCACCCTCTTAAACTTTATCCTTATCTTCCTTTTCTCTCTTTTCTTCTATTGCTCTTTTCCTCTTTCACTCTCTCACTCCCTCCTTTTTTCACTCTCTCTCTCTTTCTCTGTCTCCCATCCTCTCACTTTCATCTCTCTCTCTCTCTATCTCTCATTGCACTCCTCTTCACTCCTCTTATACTTTTTCCTTATCTTTCTTTTTTATCTTTCCCTCTCTTGCTCTTTTCCTCTTTCACTCTCTTACTCCCTCCTTCTTTCTCTCTATCTCTCTCTCTATGACACACACACCTAATAAACACCCATTGATGGGAAAGAGTAAAGAAAAAAAGTACCCATTCAAACATCTACTTATCTCTCTACCTGTCAAATAATAATTTGTCCAACTGTATATAAGTACTTCCAAATTGACCTAAATTATCTATCAAGTAACAACAGTTTGATTTACACAAATTCAATTACAACTCACTCTATTTCTCTCTACCTTCTGTGATGAATCCAGATTAAAGTTGATTATTCTATTTTCCAATCATCAACATTTACCTTTTTTCCAACTACCTATATCCCAATCGTAACACCACGTGCTTTTCTATATTCTAACAAATCCATCATCCAACCATACCAAACCGAACATCCAACTGTGCGATCATCCATCAACCAATTTCATCAGTTTTCCCCTAAACTTATGCCACGTGTTCTATACAATTAAATATCAATTATTGATCCATTCTTGCACCTACCAATATCCTATCAACCAGTATCACTTGTTCATGAAAAAATTATGTCACCCAACTAACTAGATACAGGCACAGCCATTAACTGATATAACCCTCTTCTGCATTCCGATTCAACAGTGTTTTTACTTTTTTTTAATGGTTCGTTTTGAATTTATTATTTTCTACTAATTTGTTTATTGAGTTAGTAATGTTAATGAATGAGTTATTCACAGGAAATAAGTGACTTTTATAATAAATAAAATTCCGTGGCTGACCCAACAGGAGAAATGGATCGATGAATAAATATGTTCGAGAAAGGCGGGTGTTCTTAAATATAGCAATTATGCAAGTTTAACTGTAACACATTTTACCATTTCAGTACTATAAGTCCGTTCTCACATGTGGGCTGCGGGGGGTAGAGATTTGAGAAAAAAAAGAAGTTTATATGCAAATCGGCCCATTTGACACCCTGTCAGCGAAACTGCTTTTCTAATTTGAATATATTTATTTCAGAGATTATTTTTTTCCCTTATGGCTTTTTTCCCTTGCCTTTTGTGGCGTATTTTCGAACAATGCCAGTGGAAAAACGCTTCTATAGCCACGCTGCTTGTTGGTTTTGGAGGGGACAAACATAAACAAAGTGCGGGTAAAAAAACCATTGCATCATTTGATCTGTGGGGTTGGTTTTGTCTGTCGGCTAATTTCTTTCATTTTTTTTTTTTAAACCCGCGTTACTCTCACCCCAGTTGCTTGTAAAACAAATCGAATAATCGCCGTTTAATGCGAAAATAATAGGCCGTCGGGTTAAATGAATGCCCGCCGGCTGTTAAAGCGTGCTAAATTGAGTTTTATGGGGAAAAAATAAAATTACATGACGACAACTGTACCAAAAAATAATAATACTCTCCAATATATATAAACAATCCATTTAACGGTCATAGTTGACCATATTAATTATTTCAATTGATTATTCTTAGGTCTATTATCTAAAGTCCTGGTTGAGATGAAAAATCTAGTGTCACGAGTGGGATTCGAACCCACGACCTTCGGTTCAATACGCCGCTGCTCTAACAACGTGAGGTATCGTGACTTCATCCACTTGGACACAAACTCTTAATCTCAAACTACAACCTTCCGAATTTTCCTCTTTATGCCATTTTTTCAAATGTGTAATCAGGATTCGATTCTCGATGAATTGGCCACGAGGAGCAGTTAGCGAAGTTATTTCTTCTTGAATTATTATATTAATCCATATGTATTTAGAGGTCATAATTGACCACATTAATTATTTTAAGCAATTATTCTTTTTATATAAGGTCTTGGTGGAGATGAAAAAGCTAATGGCGCAAGTGGGATTCAAACCCTTCATATTACACGACATTTGAAAAATTGCAAAAAGAGGGAGAGGGGGAAGGTTGTACGTTGAGATGAGAAGTTGCTGTCTGAGTGGATAGAAGTCACGATAGCTCAAGTAGTTAGAGGAGCGGCGTATTGAACCGAAAGTCTCGGGTTCGAATCCCGTTGTGACACTAGCTTTTCCTCGTAACCAAGACCTTAGATAAAAAGAATAAGTAATTGAAATTTATATACAACATTTGTTTTATAATCAAGTAAATGGTCGGTAGCTAAAATATTTCAAGTGCCTAATGACTTACGTAATTAATGTGAAAAAAAATGATTTGCATCATTTACTAATCGTAAGGTTTGTGACAGAAGTGGAACAGCATATCCTGTATAATTTGCGATTTGCAGAACATAACCCTCGCCATTCAAAATAGCGGCTTTCACACAGGCTATGTGTTCCGTTTTTCCTTCTCAATTAATTCAACAGCTTTTAACCTCGGCTTACGGATCCACTGAGATAACGATCTATGTTTCTCCAAGGGCCGGGAGCGGATGGGAGGTGTCGGGGCGAGGGAGACTGTGAGAAAGTGTTGGGTTCTGATTGGGAGGAAGTGACTCTATGGTGCCGGTCCAGTCCTCTCTCACACAATTAACGAGTCCGTCCTCATTACGCTAATCAGACCGCACTTGACTACACGATTGTTCTATTAACTGCCCCCACGTTCGCTTTACACGACCGTTTATCACAACTTGATCAGTCTCTTTTTAAACGAGCTTTCCCAGTCGGATATGCGGAAGAGATTCGGGTTAACGGGCTACAACGGATGCCGCTCGCCCATCCTGTTAATTGTTTTTAGAATCGGCGTTTTCACGTAAAAAAACAATATTAACAACTATAGCAAAACGAATCTACTTCTATAACCTTCAACTACTGTCATTAGAAATGACCAAGTTTTATTTCCAATGATTATTCAGAAATCGTGAGACGCGGTCTAGTGTGATGCAGGTTTCAGAAAAACATTTGCTTTATCGTGCCAACGTTTCGATCTTTATTGAGATCATCTTCAGAGCTCAAAGTGTTTGTTTTCTGGGTAACTGTGCATTCTTGCGTGTCGAATCACTAATCATATTTACATCATCATATTTATCATCAATATTTACAATTATCCAAATCATGTTGCGGCCTTAATAGAAGAGCAACACCGAACTCCATAATACAAAAATTCCTATCCTACTTACATACACATGGGTCGAAGGGCTTACTAGAGACTCCAAATACAAACAAATGAATGGTTTTTGCACAGTCACAAAGGTTAACTCTGTATGGTGGGTACGAGTCTACCCAGGCACCCAGGGTCTTGGTCCCTCACCCTGCATAATATACATATATATATATATATATATATATATATATGGTGGGTTCAGACATGCAGCGTTATACTAGGTGGCCCCAAATCATCGGTCTTTTTTTTCCCATCCACCACCCCGCCGTACATAAGGGAGACCTCATACCGGCGGACCACGGCCACTAACATAATTCAAATGGAATGCAAGTTTAGGAGATCTTATTGTACTTAACGTCTTCCTTCGACCTTACCCTGAAAGGGAAGACACAAAGAAGAAGGGAAATATTTTTCTTATTATTACTTTATCTAATCTAATAGGTCTCCCCCTTGCTAGTTAATCCTTTTGAATACACTTTCTAATAAATACAATAGTTCAATAAATAAATAACAATTATGGGTACAAGGAGTAACAAGCCCGGAATTAAAAGTTCAGGGAAACGCTAAGATCTAACAAGTAACTTATCATAGGAAGAAAAAGAAGAAAAAAGAAAGAAAAAACTAGTCATGTACTTTATCCACTATAGCTCGGCTAACACGCTTGAGGACCTCAAACGTCCTCTTTTCTTTAACCAGTTCGTTGAGGGTCGGTGGCCACACTTGGCAGTTGAATAGTCTGTGTTGGACACTGTCATCAACTCCGCAGTCGGGTCACAGTGGACTGTTAGCTCTACGGAATCGGTGCAGGTAAGCGTTGAAATTTCCGTCACCTGTCATTATTTGTGTGACCCAGAAATCTGGTTGAAACCACTTGCTCGGTCCTCAATACTGGGTAGAAACTCGTGGGTTAACCTTCCCTTGGTGCTTTTGTTCCATCTTTCCTGCCACGAGTTGTCTATCCAAACTGTAAGGATCTCCCGGATCGCTTTCTAGGTGCAGTTCGTAGCCTTTCCCTATCTAACCCATCCAAATTTACCATTGTTGGCTCCTTTCCATCTCTTAGCTGCCGGATTGCAATTCTACTGTGGAGGACAATGTCTATTGGTGCAGCGGAAACAAGGACTTGGAGGGCGTGAGTAGGGGCTGTCCTGTAAGCTTTAGTCGTTCTCAGAAGCGTTATTCTTTGACTCTGCTCGAGGATGCTTCTACTCCTGCTTTGCAATTTTGTTCCCCAAGGTGCTCCTTCGTACGTGGCAATGGGCAGGTATACGCTTTTGTAAGTGATGGAGAGCGCCCTTGGACTCAGCCCCGATTTTGATTTCGCGATCGAGCTTCGTTTCGAGAAGACGCATCTCGTCATTTCTCTGATCATGATGGCATGGTTTGCCAAATCATGGGTCAAAAATTCAAGACCTTATAGGATATTGAATGCTGAATAAAAACAGTCCTATAAACCTGGGTCCGGAAAGGCTTCAGTAAAGAGCTAGGGTTTTCTGACCTTAATTGTGAAATAGTAAGTAACCCCTACCATAAAATAACTCGAAACAACATTCATAGTGCATTCATTTCAGCGTCGAATGAGAATAAATCCAGCCTGATAGGTTAAGAATTATAATTTTCGTGATTTTTCAATGTTAAGAGGGGTAGGGGCACAAAAAAATCACCCTTCCTGACATTTTTATCGATAAATTCAAAAGATGCGCCCCTACTAAAAATGTTTGAAACAAACCTTCTAGCAGATGGAATTCTCCGTCAAATTAGACCAGCCACAGACCAATTGATGAAAAATTTCAGTTTTGGCAAATTTATTACTTTTCACACAATCTAATGGGTACCCACATTGAGTGAATTAATGCACGATAAATCTGAATTGGTTACTTAATAATTTTTGAAACTGTACGCATCTTTTAATGAATATTGCATTTTAATCTTTTAAAAAAATCATTGCAAAAATTTGTTAGTAAGAAAATTAATTACAATTAATTTTATACCATATCTTGCTTGCCTCTCTTTGCACCTATTAGTGAAGTCCAACTACGCTAATTTTCGCTAATTTGACGGAGAATTCCATCACGGACTATGTTTATTTCAAACATTTTTTTAGCTGGGTGCATTTTTTGAATTTATCGATAAAAAAGTAAGGAACGGTGATTTTTTATGCCCCTACCCCTCTTAGCTTTGAAAATCACGAAAATCATAATTCTTAACCTATCAGGCAGGTTTTAGTCTCATTCGACGCTGAAATAAATGCACTATGAATGTTGTTTCGAGTGGTTTTATGGTAGTAATAGCTTACTTACTATTTATATTTTATGGTAGATTACTTACTATTTTACAAATAAGGTTAGAAAACGTATTTTTTGCTCGGTTTTTTTAATCATAGCTCTGTACTGAAGGCTATCCGAACCCAGGTTTATAGCACCTTTTTTACTCAGCGTTCAATTTCCTATAGATCTTGAATTTTTGACCTATGATTTGGGGCCACCCAGTACCAAACAAATTGTGTCATATTTAAACGCCTTACCGTAATTGCAAAATCGTAACTTCAGAGAATAATTTTTCACCGCTTGTCGGTTTCCAACGTCCATCAAGACATGCTGCACATTGGCGTATTATATCTGGACTAGGCTGCAGAACAATGCAGTTTTAATTCGGTGTGCCACCAATGTCTTGGATGTTGTATGTTTACTAAATAATTTATGCGGCTCTATGCCGCTGTAACTTGGCTCTGCATGCAAGACGAACTTAGACCAGCAGTGTTTACCAAGGTGTGATTGGGTGCAATGCCCTGTGGCAAGATCGATCTGTCTGCTGCAAAGTTGTCACGATGTTGAATGCATCGCGATGATGCTTTACCATCTTCTCTACCTTTATAACGATCAAATCCTATCACAAAATGAAGCACTACAAAACTCTACTATAGATCTTATAAATAGTCAATAATAAATCTTTAATTTTTCCTTAACAATACGCATTCGTTTGCATTGCCCTACTAAATTATATCTTAGAATTAAATTAAATGTTCGGGTGATTTTAATCCAATAATTTAATGGACAAGACAGTTTATGTATTGCGTATATATCTCTTATATGTTGTTCACTTGTTCGACCTCAATACAATTACAACTCGGATTCAATTGCGAATTTATATACAGGGTGTTTCGTCAATACTCCAGTAGGTTATCCGACATGCCAAATTGAAATAAAAAGCTCATATTGACTAAAGTATGATTTTCAATTGTAATCGAGATATTTCACTATTCAGGATACATCAACCTTTCACAAATTTTGTTCCGTAAAGTCCCACTTGTCTCACAAAATGTTATTCTTTGTACAAATTTGATTACGCCAATTAAAAAAATCATTGAAAACCGTGGGAGATTTATTTTTTTATTCATTTTTTTATTGTAACCTTAAGCAAACAAAATAGAAAATTAAGTCTTTAGCACTCTAAATACCAAAAGGTAGGGTGCTTACGCAAAAGTTGCTGCCTTTAATGAACTGTATACCCATGTAATTTTTTACCAATGCAAAATTAACGTTTGATTGCTGAAATCTTAGTTTTTGGTTAAAAAATGTTCACTGAGATTTTGAAACTTCCATTAAAAAATAATGAAAGTAAGTCAAATAAAATACAAAGAACTCTTTGGTACAAAATTGATCATGAGCACGTAATTACCGCTGTTGACGCGACGCCCTGCATATTTTTTTAGTTTTACATTAGTGTTTATTTTTTTAAATTTTTTACTATAACTCAAAGAGTCAACTAACTTAATAGAAAGGTGGGATGAGTATACAGATTTCCTATTTGTAAATTAATTTTGGTTCTACTTACAGAGTTGTTTTTACAAAAACAAATGAAATAAAACAAAATAAAAAAACACTAATAAAAAACTTTAAAAAATATGGAAAGTATCGCGTCCCTGTTGACTTTTTTAGCTTCACATTAGTGTTTATTTATATTTTTATTATTATTTTAACTATATAATTTTATATAGTTTTTCTTTTTTATAAATATTTTTTATTTTATTTTTATTATTATTTTTTATTATTTTATTTTTGATTATTGTTTATTTTTTACAATAGCTCAAAACGTCAGCTAACTTAATGATGAAGGTGTGCTGAGTATGTACATTCACTCTTTGTAAAAAAATGATGATTCTATTCACAGATTTGTTGCTTACAAAAAAAAAACATAAAAAATAAACACTAATGTAAAACTACAAAAAAGTACAGTGTGTCGCGCCTCTGTATGTATGTATGTATATATATTAGTTTAGTATTTCTCTTTATTTTTATTTTTTCTTCTTATTTTTTTATTTTTATTTTTTTTGGAAATGTTGGTTCTGCCCAGAGATTTGTTGTTTACAACAAAAAAATTTAAAAATAAATATATAATAAAACTAAAAAAATATATAGTGTGTCCCTATATACATTTTTGTTTTTTGTTTCTTTTTGTTTTTTGTGTATTACTGTTCATTTTTTAAATTTTTTAACTGTAACTCAAAGAATCAACTAACTTAATAGAACGTTCACTCGTTGTAAATGACAGTTCTACTCCGAGATTTGTTGTTTACAAAAAAAAAATAAAATAAAATAAAATAAACTAATATAAAACTAAAACAATATACAGGAACTCGCGTCATTATGTATTTTTTTAGTTTCATATTTGTGTTTATTTTATTTCATTTCATTTTTTTTAAATTTTTTATAACTCAATGAGTCAACTAAGTTAATAGAAATGATGAAGGTGGGGTGAGTATGATGATTCACTCTTCGAGTGATGGTTCTACTAACTGATTTGTTTTTGACAACTATAAGGATTTCAAGCATTAAACGCTCATCATCAGCAGAGTTCAAGCGCATCTCTCGACCTGAATTGTAAGAGTGAACCCTGCAAGCCACCGCAACCAAATTTGAACGTGCGACAAACTTGAATTACATCACAACTAAATATTATCCCAAAAAATACCGTAAGAAAATAAATTTAAATATTAATTTGTATGTCAAATATTATTTACGTAAATGTTTAAAATAGGAGTTGCTTTTATTTGCGAATGTTTTTCGATGATTACAAATCATGTCGAGAGGAGTGTAAATCCTTCAACCTGATGATGAGCTTTAACGCTTGAAATCTGAATAGTTGTAAACAACATATCCATGAGTACAACGGTCATTTACAAACAATGAAAAAAGTCAACTAACTTACCTGACATATTGTATCGGTGATATAAAAGATTTTTAAAACACGTTTTTCAATTTGATTTATTGATGAGATAAAGTTGGTAATTGGTATTTCCGGTGTTTGACGCTTAAAATGATAATATATGTAGTTATTTTTTCGGTCAGTTGACCAGCGAGTGACGACAAAGCAGGCATCCGTCCAAAAGGGAAATCGTTAGCCATTCATCTCACATCAAAATCTGTATCATATTATAAAGAAACCCCGGTCTCACCGAATTTCGCGGATTTTGCAGCGAAGAGAAACTCCTCCGCTTCCTTTATATGGTCAAGGGGGATCAAAGTGCGCCGGTGTTCCACGGAATCCGACAGAAACGCTTTGAATATTTAGTAGCCGGCCGGGAAAGTCCTCTTTAAAAGAGCTCTAGTCTCTTACCAACACATCTCTGAATCCGAATTGCCGGTTAAAACGAATCGTTAGGAGACAAGGAGGTTTTTTCTCTCTTTCTTTGGCCCTCTCGTTCTATTCGCTTCCAAGTCGCCAGGTGGCACGCCTCTGCCATTACGGCAATCTTAGCCCAAACGCTACCTACACCTTTACAACCGATAACGTAGGTGAAAATTTTACCAAATTGGTTAAAAAATACGGTCTAGGAGGAACGCAATATAAAGAAAATCCAATTGGCTCGAGTTAGAACGGAAGTTTCTTAAACGAAATTATTCTAATAAAAACATTTTACTTTTAAATGATTTTTCACCTTAGTAATTAATAATTATAAAATCTGCTACAAAACATCTACAAACTTCAAGTCCATAAGTGTTCAATATTATTCATATTATCACTTATTTTGGCACGTCATTTTGTTTTTCTCAGGTTACCTACGAATTTATATGCAATATTTTGGTTAAATGCCTTCGGTTTTTATTTTCCTTCTCACCTCTTCATATGAAAAACATTTTCATTGGTCTTTATCCTCCTACAAGATGCACCGGTTAAATAATTTTCTTTTCAATTTATAGTTATATGCCAGGGAATAATTATTACATATTAAAACACGACACATTACATATTATCTTTTTATATAAGGTTTTGGTTGAAATGGAAAAGTTAGTGTCACGAGGGAGATTCGAACCCACGACCTTAGGCTAAATACGCCGCTGCTCTACCACTTGAGCTATCAACCAAAACCTTGCATAAAAACATTAATTAATTGAAAGAAGTAATTTGGTTAATAGAGCAGTAAATATGATAGATTATTACATAAATTTATGCGTTCATTGACCGCCATCCTATATAATGTTTGTATTGTTAAGATAAGTAAATAAATGTTGTTTTTGGTCGATTTTTGACTTCAATCGCTCCAATTCTGTACAGTATAGGAGGATTATCCGCGGTGGCAGAGTGGCAGTATACAGGTATTTGCCACGCCAGAGTTTACGGGTTCGAATCTAGTCAAAGCCGGTGGAATTTTATTGGGTATTAAGATAAAAATGAAAAGGTATTGTAAATTCGTTCTAATCCTTCGTCCGCGACACCCAAGCCCCATCTTCATGGCAGAATTTTTTTTCGGGAGGGTACCGACAATGATGCCAATGGGATACTCGATATTCCATCATCAGTTTACTCATTCACACAAACACACGACTAAACAAATATGACGGGATTTTTTTGTTTTTGTTTTACGAGGGTTCGCAACAGCAGAGGTTATATCAACCCTCGGGGTGCGGTGTTTTTGAAAAAAGCCGATTTGTAAGTATGTCGGGTTCGAATTCTGGGCCGCTGGATTCGAACCCGGGACCTTTACATTACAGTTATGTGCGCTGTGTCAACGCCAATAAGGCTGCTGTCACCAACGCCCCCTATGACAGGAATTACTATACTTTTTGTCGCATTAAAAAGTCAAATCCAAAAATATTTCTTTGCATATAGTTAATTTAACGCAACACTCATTTATCATCCTGGCCGTTATTTTTTGTGTTTCAGAATAATAAAGATAGATCCCATGAGATCATACGGTTCGTATCGATATAAATATAATTGAAGAAAATATTTAATTGGTAACATTTTTAAAGTATTCTACCTTTATTTTTAGTCAAATGACCAAACGATTTTATTTTATATTATAATTTAAAAGGTTATTTTTGAAGAAAATCTATGGTTGATTGTTAATATAATGATTATTGGCCGAGATTTGGAAGTGAAAATAAATGTACGTAATTAGAATGTGAAAATTGGTAATACAAGAACATGCGTTCCTCACTGAAGATCGCGTGAAGCCTAAACGCGTATGAGCCAAACGTAAACCAAAACAAACGAACCAGTCAAGTAATCAGTATTGATCAGACCAACATCTGTTAATCCACTCGCAGATCAACCACTTCTGTTTCAACATTTATTTTTTCAAATAAGAAACAAAAAATAAAGTATAAAGAAAAAATAATTAATTGAGAGTATAAGACTTTCCTCCAGTATTTTGGTTCGGCAAGTCTTATACTCTCAATTAATTATTTATGCTTTATACTTTATTATTTCAGCATTTATTTTTTCGAATGACAAAAAAATATAAAGTGAAATAGTAAAGTAAATAGAAAAAATAATTAATTGAGATTAGAAGATTTGCCTTCAGTACTTTGGTTCGGCAAGTCTTATACTCTCAATTAATTATTTATGCTTTATACTTTATTATTTCAGCATTTATTTTTTCGAATGATAAAAAAATATAAAGTGAAATAATAAAGTATAAATAAAAAATAATTAATTGTGAGTATAAGACTTGCCTCCAATACGTTGGTTCGGTAACTCTTATACTCTCAATTAATTATTTATGCTTTATACTTTATTATTTCAGTATTTATGTTTTCAAATATCAAAAAATATAAAGTGAAATAATAAAGTATAAAGCATAAATAATTAATTGAGAGTATAAGACTTGCCACCAGTACTTTAGTTCGGCAAGTATTATACTCTCAATTAATTATTTATGCATTATACTTTATTATTTCACTTTATATTTTTTGATATTTGAAAACATAAATACTGAAATAATAAAGTATAAAGCATAAATAATTAATTGAGAGTACTGAAGGCAAGTCTTCTAATCTCAATTAATTATTTTTTCATCCAGTACTTTGGTTCGGCAGTTGAGGATACTAACAATAAGTCTCTTGACAATTCTTTTAAAGCGAAGTCGCGGAGGACTTTGGGACCCTAATTCTAAATCGACTTGACGAGGTAGAACTTTGCAATACTTGCGTTGAATGTTAAATTGTGCAAAAATAAAACGCTTCATTTAAAAACAGAAAAGAAAATGTTCTAAATTAATCAAGGTTTGAATGTAAATTTAAGACCATAGATGTTATAGATAATTTTTAGCCTACACTGATGAAAAATATAGACGAGTCCAGGATTGAGGAATCTGGGCTTTTAGATGCTGTTAAACAAAATTTACTTGCGGTTAACAACCACCAGATTTAAGATTATTTGTTTTGCCATGGTTGTATGAAATGTCAGAGTTGAATGTTCTTATGGAATAATTAGAGATGAAAATAATAGATTGACATTTAGCTAATAAGTAGTTGGTTGTGGTTTTAATTTAATTAAATTGTTGATTGTCGAATATCCAAGACAATAATATATTTTGCTATTGTTGTATAAAATCAAAGCTCAGGGGTACTTATACGACATAATTTGATAAAAAAATACCTGCATGAGACCTTCAGTCCAACTGGTCGATATTAAAATAAAGAAATCATACATCAAAGATTGAACACAATAGTAATCCGAGAGTTAGTCTAAACGAGCGATATGTCATGTCGGGACTAATAAACGACGGAGTCGTTTACGAGTACGATTGTTTTCCTTTTCCGTGCCGGCCCAGGGTATCAAAAGAAAGCTGCTTGTTATGTATTTAGGCGCGGCATGTGTTCAACACGGAGGAAACTCTGTTTGTATTCAGATAGGCGGAGGATATCCCGGTGTCCGGCAAACAGAGTTATCTCGCCCACGGACAGCCGTCCTTTGTCGTTCCTAGGCGCTTTTAACGGTCCGGAAGACGGGAAATTTCGAACGGAACTCGACGGATCGATCGTCGAAGATCACTGTTCACGGGTCACGAGCCGAATTTCACCCCATCCGGCTCTGCCGATTCGTCTTAACGGTCTTTTCGCCCTCCTCGGCCGTTAATTGGGCTCCGATAATTTGGCAAAGCCCGGCTAATTCCTGCCCTTGGCACAAAACCCAATGTGCCTACTATTTTTCAAGGCGCAGGCATTCTCATGTAGAATGTTCTAGTAAGCACATTTGATCCCAGCAAGTGAACAAACAAAACTTTCTAATTATAATGTGAGGTAATATATTTTGCTGATTTATATAAAAAACTTACATGTATCGTTAAACTGATTGATTACGGATTTACATAAGCTCAAATTGCACACGCATACAGACTCGCGTGTACAGAGCAGAGCCTACGACTTCTCGCAGTACACTGCTTTTGAAAGTGACAATATTGCCGGTCTCGAGAATTACCCACCTTGAGTTTTTGAAGTCCGATGTCAGAGCTAAGTTTTAACCGTCAGCCATCGAGATTGGCCGCCCAGTGCTGTCAAACGCTAGGTCATTTCAGTACCCAATGCAATCATATCTTAAATCTAAACCACAATCACAATTTTATTCACTTCTAAATACATTCTTTCTTATTTACATGCCGTTTAGTCAGTTTAAGTGGTGGACAACTTGATATTCCTCCGTCACCCTTTACACATACTATATAACTATTCAGACTTCACATTCACACTAATAAGTATATTCAGTCTAAATATACCCAAAGAAACACACCCAATACCAAATCACCCACCCCGGGTGTTGACAGTTCAAGATCAGATCTCAGTCTCAACCGACCAGCTATCGAGACTGGGCTCGCGGTGATGTCAAACGCTAGGTCATTTCAGTACCCAACGCAATAACTTCCTAAATCCAAAACCCAATCACACTCTCACTCACTCTTAAATACATTCTTTCCCATTTATCCCACCATTAGCTCACAAAGTGTAGGGGAATACTCATCACCCATCGTAGGTTTTATAACTAACCTAACTTGTGATCGAAGGGTACTCAATATTCCGTCATCGAGCCCTCTCACACTACACATCACACCAATAAATATATTCACTCTCCAAACAAGCTAGGGATATAAAATTATCATTCTATATATATAATAAAACAACAAGTTCTCTCCGTCAATCTGAGCAGGGGACCTAGATACTTGCTATCTTGGTCAAGCATAATTCGCATGTCGTGTGCCATTCCTACGCGCTCTCTATATGGAATCAAGAATTGCACCTATCTTTACATATCTATGACCCCCTATTTCAGTATTTCATTATCTCCTTTAGTCTTTCACTTTTTCTGTTCCCTTGCTCTCTCTCTCTCTCTCTCTCTCTCTCTCTCTCCCTCCCTCTCTCTCTCCTTCCCACTCCTTGTCGCTCTCTCTCTCTCTCTCTCTCTCTCTCTCTCTTTCTCTTCTTCCCACTCCTTGTCCCTCTCTCTCACTTTCCTTTCCCTAACTATTTGCAAACAGTGTCTCTTTTTTTTCTATTCCTCTCTAACTCTCTTACTCTACCACTCCCTGATTATGAATTATTAATAAATTACAGTAATTTTATGCTTAAAAATGTAGAATCAAATCAATAAAATTTTCTAAATTTAGCTTTATAACATGTCAGACTATGCACTGTGAGTTAGAGACTTCTAGATTTAGCATAGCAATCTTTGTGCTATTGTTTGAATATTACTCCTGCATATTAGTATATGAATTTTTTTCGATGTTAAATTCTTTCCCATTTACCTACTATTAGCTGAGATAGTGTAGGGGAAAACTCATCACCCATTGAAGGTTATATAACTAACCTAACTTGGGGTCGATGGGTACTCGATGGGTAATTCCGTCATCGAGCCCTCTCACACTACACATTCACACCAATAAATACATTCACTTTCCAAACAAGCTAGGGATATAAAATCATCATTATATATATAATAAAACAACAACTTCTCTCTGTCAATCTGAGTAGGGGACCTAGATACTTTCTGTCTTGGTCAAGCATAATTCGCGCTCTCTATATGGAATCAAGAATTGCACCTATCTTTCTATATCTATGACCCCCTGTTTCTGTATTTCATTATCTTCTTTAATATTTCACTTTTTCTGTTCCACACGATCAAATATTGTTTCTTAAACTCTCCCTTTCTCATTTTATGATTGAAGATTCATATCAAAAAATGATCTCCCCACTATCGCTTACTCTCTCTCNGATTAAAAAGTAATAATTATACGGATAAAATGTCTGTAGAACACATGGCTACATTCATTTTTGGTTTACGTTGATAAAGATGAACAAACATTTCCGATAGTATGCTTGGTTAAAAGTGTAACTTTGTCCAAATTTTGATTGGGATCGATTCAAAGGATGATTTTAAATAAAGGCTTCCAGAACCTCATTCAGAAGTTATTTATTCAAACCCTGTTGTCTGTTTATTTCGAAACGTATATTCATATTCATAAAGGGGTGATGTATGCGCGGTCTTGGACTTGTATACATCAATTGATACCGATCTGGATCCGTCACGGACCTCCGCCCACACAAAGGCCCCGGCCCGATAATTATTCGGTTGACAACCAAGAATTGCGTTGTTCGCAAATGTCTGGCGACGGTTGCTGACCCGGTGACCTTTTCAGGACGATAACAATGGACAAGAATGCGGTTATCGAGCTACAAGTGATCGATAGTGCCGGTGAAAAGAAGGTTTCCTACTTTTCCACAAAAATACAAAACACTAGTAGAGTGGAATATTTCTAGCTTTTGTATTTCAAAAGCTAGTGCTATCAGCAAACGATAACAATATAAAGCGCCTTATAACAACATAAGCATTGGTCGTTAAACTAGTTCGACCAGAGGACAAATAGTCGAACACGGGTTTCCGCATGAATTATTTATTTTGCACAATCGTGGGAGAGAGTCTCAGAACCGGGCCAAACGTGTACGAACACGATGGAGAACGTATGGAAATCCCGTCCTTTTCGAAGTGTCATCAATATGTGACTATTACCTTGGGGACGAAGTACTTTCAAGGATCCATCCTGATGTCAAGAACGGCTTATTTCCCTGATTTGGAGTTTAATTTCATTACACTCTGTAAAAATGTATGCCAGACAAATTCGTTGATGATGGAGAACTGATAAAAATTATTTACTCTGAAAAAGAATTATTGCAAGTACAAAATACCTTCCACCTTGCTAAATGCTGCTTTTTGTTATTTCCATTTGTTATTATTATTTTATTAATATTTTGTTTATAGTTATTTCTAAAAAAAATTCTCGAGCTCTCGCTACGTCCTTCAGACATCCTTTGGTCCCGTGTCGCTTTCTCTCACCCTTTCATACCCCGTTGCTCTATTTCTCCATCTCCTTCAATCACTCCCTCTTTCTCTTACACATGAACAAACTTTTNTTCTACGTCCCTCCCTTTCACTAGCTTAATATATAGGTTGTTTGTGTTGTATTTATCTGTCCATATCTCCCTACTATACTAGTTGTGTGTATGTGTACATGTACACAGGTTGCTACATACGGAGAGGCATGTTGGAAGATCACTGAACCAAAACTGTTGTTATGTTTTTCTTTCGGTACCACGAGCAATTAATACTCTATCAATTCAATTAAAATTAAAATAAATACAAAAATTGGTCATCGGTTGAAGAAGTTGGAGAAGATATCCTTTTTTTTAAACAATTTTTCATTTTTTTGCAAATAACATGAGAAAGGTTGCTCCAAAACCGTTTGAAACGATGAATTCTGGTTCAAAAAACCTCTATTCGTATTCCACTATCCTGGAGATTAGGTCCTAACTTTTAAATCGTTACACAATAAAAAATAAATTCTCTAGTTTTCGGGGTCCGCTTGATCAATTAATATCTTTCAATTAATTAAGGTTTTAGTTGAGATAAAAAAGTCAGTGTCATGAACGGGATCGAAGTCACGATAGCTCAAGTGTAGCGGCGTATCTAGCCGAGGATCTTGGGTTCGAATCCCGCTCGTGACTCTGCCTTTTTTATCTCAATTAAAACCTTAATTAATTGTCAGATAAAAAATAAATTTTTACAGTTTAGTTTCGGATTAGTATTTTTAAAGTAGTTTTGGAATGTTTCAGGAATACAAGTTAAACTTAAACACCCTGTATACGCGCACGCAAGTGTGTGAATACACTAAATTATTATTTTTTCCCTAGCATTTTAAACGTAAATTAAAGTAATTCCAGTCATTTTAAAATTTAAAGATCTAAATTTAAAAAAATATTGCTTGGTATGATTGTATCAGTCGGTCTATCGTTGCAGTTTTCGGTTGCGTAAGTATGCATTCATTCATTAAATACCAATACAGGGCGTAAATGGTTGGCCGTCAAATTTTTCTGATACATAAGTACAATTTGGAGACTACCCGTCGAATGTAGCGGAAGGTTAAAACAAACCAATCTGGTTAAACAGTCTACAATTATTTGATTACAATTACTTGGTGGGGAGTGCAAACGAGAGAAAAATTCATGAATAAAACTTATCGAATACTTCTCCGACGAGAAATGTTTGACCCCAATGAGCACGGATAGAAAAGTCCGGGAAGTAAGGAAATATACCTCAACCTTTGGGCCACAACAAGAATGTTCAAGACTTAAGAATTATCTTGATTCCTATTTGTAAATTAAAATGTCAAATTGTTTCGTTTAAAAAAAATTCACTTTTTACGTTCAAAATGTGTTGTGATGTCTTTCGCTCAGATATCTTAACGTTATTTTATCCCACGGCACAGAAATGGATTTTCCTTTCGTCCTAAAAAGTGATTGACACACGAAGGATGAGGGCGGTAGTCTCTCGGGGTTTTCACCCGGAAGGTTGCTAATTCTTAGGGGGTGTGGACGTGAGGGCGAGTGAATGAGGAAGTGTCTGATGCGGGCCCCCTTTTCGGCCCCAGTCCCGTCTTCACCTGCCTTCTCGGGGCTTTTCTCTTTTTAAAGACGGCGGATTTCAAGGGGGGAAAAAAGGAATCGGCCATTTTTTTCGTATCACGGGGAGGTTCCGCTTAAGTTCTCCCAAATGGATGGAAATTTGACCCTTTCTTTCCCTGTGACAAAGGGCCTCCGCCCCCTCCGGGCCTTTTATCCGGATCGACGGGCCACATGGACCTCGTCTTAGTGTCACCGATTCACACCTCAGACGGAAATTTACGGTCTATCATCACCGAAGAAAGGACCACGTCAAATCCCTTTATATATTTTTTGTGCGACTATTTTACTGACTGGCTAATCCACTAACTCTCATATTACTCTTGTGTTGTATTTATATGTATTTATTATAAATAAAACATAAATCTTAAAGAGGAAAACTGCGAAGTATGAAATACCATATCACAGCGAGCTAAAGTTAATCTTGAACAACCTTAGATAGTTTCATTTGAAATAGCTAAAACGTCCAAAAGTAGGACTATCGTGATTCTTTTCGTATGGAAAAGTTCACTATCTATCTTCAGGCTTTTTATTAGCCTCTATAGACTTCATACTGCCTCCTTAATTATATTTGATAGCGCTTTTACCACAGAACTAAAATATTACAATTTACTCTTCCTGTCTACTATTATAGTAATCTCACCGCCACAGGTCATCCTTCCGATGGACCTCGCAAGTTTATAAAGACTTTCATGCATTGATCGTTCATAACGTTCTTTACATTATTACTCTCAAATTTCATAAAGAAACCGTTGTCAGTTATTGTGCGTTGATTTGTAAAGTTTTACTGGGTGGTCTAAAAATTGATGAAGTGCTTTTCTGCATTTCGATGATCATCGTTCATCTCTGGTCCGCCTACGATCGCTATTGAGTGGATTAGGCATAATCGAACCGGCCATCCGCCCTTTCCACGGGCTATAAATAACTTAATTTAACTTACACCACTTTTTATTGGACATGTCACATTTGGCCGAGTAATGGCCTATATAGATGTCTCAGTGAAAATGCGCAGGTATTATTTTCATATTTATTTCAAAAGAAAGTATATCTTGATGCATAAACAGTAAAAATCGCTCCATCAAAAACTCCTTCTAATAATATATCAGAACGATGATAGAAATAACCTGGTTAAAAATGAATAGGGATATATATAATTTATTCCTATTCTTAAGTTTAATTAAATTGACCGATATATTCTCGTTACATTCTCGTTACTTTGATAAAGCAAACTAGAAAATGCAAACCAAAAACCAACAAATGTAAATCCTCATTTTTAATAACGGATTTACTTAGAATAGTAAACATGAAGACTCATTTATCAAACACCTTTTCTCGTCTTTTCTCCATTTGTTTAAACTTATTTTTAAGATTCCTCTTTAAAATAAAATAAGTTGTTAAAATGTTTAAAAGATTATTCTGAGATCGTGAGATGCGGTCTGGTGTGACGTAGGTTTTAGAACAACATATTCTTTATCGTGCAAACGTTTCGATCTTCATTGAGATCATCTGCAGGGCTTGGGATTTATAAACATTGCTTCAATTTTCCAAACACGTGTATGATGTGAAAAAATGAATGAAAACAATGTTAGAAATTTTAGATGAAAAAAAATTAAACAAATAAAGTGAATTTATACAACGCTAGAAAATTTTAGTTAAATTAATATATTTAAAAAAATTATACAATGGTAGAAATTTTTAGATATATATTACAACAAATGAATTTATACAATGCTAGAAAATTTTAGATTAATAAATGAATTCATGCAATGCCAGAAAATTTTATATTAAAAAAATGAATTTATACATGAAGACAATCCAATGTATGTATACATAAAAATAAAAATAAACACTGAGTGAGTACAAATACTTTGATTAAATCTAAAATTTTCTAGCATTGTATAAATTCATTTTTTTAATATAAAACATTCTGGCATTGTATACATTCATTTTTTTTTCTAGCATTGTATCAATTGATTTTTTTATATATCTAAAATTTTCTAGCAATGTATAAATTAATTTTATTCATTTTTTTTAAATCTAAAAGTTCTAGCATTGTATAAATTCATTGTTTTAATATAAAACTTTCTGGCATTGCATAAATTCATTTTTTAATCTAAAATTTTCTGGGATTGTATCAATTGATTTTTTTTATATATCTAAAATTTTCTAGCATTGTATAAATTAATTTTATTTATTCAAAATTTTTTTTTAATCTAAAATTTCTAGCATTGTATACATTCATTTTTTCACATCCTACATGTATTTGTAAAATATAACAATGTTTATACATCCCAGGCCCTGAAGATGATCTCAATAATGATCGAAACGTTTGCACGATAAAGAAAATGTTCTAAAACCTACGTCACACCAGAGCATCTCACGATCGCCGAATAATCATTGACTAACGGTCACTAAACACCACACAAATGTTTAAAAGGTTAAATGATAAAAATTAAAAACGTACGTTCTTTATTAATATTCAATACGTTAGCTTGGTTTTTGCAAAGTTGGGCTTTAAAAGAATTAGTGTCTTCAAAAGTGTAAATTTATATAAAGGGGACATCCTAATTCTATTGTCATTTTCCCAAAAACGTTTTAAATCGAAACGTCCAATTTGCATAGGCAAACAAAACACCACATTCATAAATAGAATATTCCTTAGTGGTCATCCCGGAATCTTTGAAAGAGGGCGAAATTCCTCAAAACCATTGTCCTCCCGTGAACGGGGAGGTCAGAAGATAAATAAGATCCCCATATTGTCCTGGCAGCCAGGTTATTAGGGGGACGTGAGAACCGCTTAACGGACTTTAATAAGCAGGCGACGGGCAAATTATCGCCTCGGAATTGCTTAATTGGACTTGGGGAGAAAGTATTAAAATCAAGTTATAAGCCGCGAGGCACTAATGAGCCGGCCTTTTAATTTCCGAGGGGCCTTGATAAAATCGAAATACCCGAATAGAGGAAAAAAATTCACACGAAGCAAAATTAAAGAACAATTTCAGCTTGAACTATTTCCTCTTTTGAACAGAAACAGAAAAGAATCTTGAAAATTATTCTTAAAGATTGCAATAGTTTATTTGGATAAGTTAAACTTTTAGCAACTAATAAAATTGCTACTATTTTTATTGTACCTAAAGTGCGAAAAAATTATTCTAAGTAATGCGAAAATGTAGTTATTTTAAACCACCACTGAAAAACAGTCATGAAAATAGATAATATTTTGTATTTTTGAGAACGCGAAAAACTTGATAATTACATTGTAATGTTTGAATTTTTTATTGTCCTTACATTTAAATATTGGGTTGTTTCACATGAAATGTCCGTTTCCAAAGTAATGGTATTTTAGTAAAATTACTATATAAAAACAAAATAATTTTGTTCGAAATATTTATTTTCATTTTCTACATATTTTTCCGTACAAGTGACCAGCTTTTTTATGCTGGCTAAGCTTTGAAATGAAACAAAATCTGAAAACGGTTTTTGGACTTGAACATCATTTTCAAAAATTTTTCTTTTGACGAAATTGCTAACAAGTGAAAATCTGATGGAGACAAGACTAGAGATTAAGGTGGATGCTGAAGAACTTTGTAGCAAATCATTCATCTTTCAACTTGTTTAGAGTATGTTTTGAAACATGAGGCCTGGCGTTGTCATGCAGGAGTATAGGACCTTTCGGATTTATCAGTATAGATTGTTGTTTTAAGTAATATTTTATTCATTCCTTGCAGAACGATGTAGAGGTAATGGTCTCACCTCTAGGCAAAACGGAGTAATGAATAATTCCAGCCATGGACCACCATACGATCGCCATCATACTTTTGGGGTGTAAATTTGATTTTGCCATATTTCCTGGTCTTTCGTCGATGTATAACCGCTGCCTTGGCCGACGCTGATTGTTATACAAAATCCATTTTACATCGTGAGTGATTATTCTTTCAAGAAAAGACTCGGTTTTTTGCCTGGTGAGCAACGGAACGCATGTCTCAAAGAGCTTTAACTGCTGTCGCTGAGTGAGCTCATGAGGAACCCATACATCAAATTTTCCTATATTTCTTAATTGTCTTGACACGGTAGCTGTACTTCCATGTACAGCTATGAATGGACAAGCGGGGAGCGAAGTTGTCTTGGCCCTTCGGGGCTGAGCTGTCTCTACACCAATGCTGCGGCAGTAACACGGCCTGTCGTTTGCGGAGGTGCGTCAGCTCTCATCTTGAGAATCAAAACGTCCGATAAGGCCGAATAGGCTAGGTGCGGACGTTAAAGATCCTCAGAGTCCTTTTTAGGATGACCGAGTATGCGGGAACCTCATGTACTTCCATGTAGTTGTGTTGAGAGTCCTCTGACTGATTAGTAGTGGTTTTCTTCCACCTGAAGTTTAAAGACATCGTTGTTAATTATAGTTGGAGATCTTGTTTTCCAATTCGGTATTCCCTTCCGAAAACTTAGCGAACCAACGGCGAATGGTCCGTTCATTTACACTGCCTTCGCCAAACGTCTTATGATGTTTCTTGCAGCCGGCTGCCGAATGGCCGAGCTTAAACTCTTAAAAAAATATTACACGAAAATCGCGTGTTTTCATGATCATTTTTGGAAGTACACTAAAAAGTGCGTTATGGATTGGGGTGCTCATCATTATAAACAAAAGTTGAGGATTAATAATTGTATTATTATAATATTAAATTATTGGAAGTAAACAACAGAAAACCGCCGTATCCTCTCTGAATTTACGAAAAGATAAAATCGGACATGTGAAACAACCCAATACTTAAGCTTGAGTACAGTAAAATAAAACAAATTAAAAAATGAAACAATAAACTTATTTGTTAAATTAGGTAGTAGGTATTGCTCAGTGGCAAAAAATGAGTACTCAAACAACCCTTAATTACTAGTACTTCGTAGGTATATCATTCTATGTTTGCTCTTGGGAAATTGAATGCTACGTAAGAAAGTTAGTGATGTTATTAGGGCTGAGTGACCTTGTAAATGCGTTTAGGATTAAAAATTGCAACCTATGTGCTTGCTGTTGACAGTCCATGGAGACGAACTCCATCTGGGAAGGCTTAGAAGGAAAGGTTTGTTTGATGTGGCCTACTTAATTATACTATGTCATTCCTTGGTTACATATAGAGAACGAGTAGAAATGATATGATTCTTCAGCACGTCCGCAAGTGCTTGGATCCCCTGTTATGATTTTTAGCGAATAAGGTTGTTTGATAGTTCAACGCACTTGATAAATTTATACGTTTACGTGTCATTTTG
Organism: Cimex lectularius; assembly: GCF_000648675.2. NCBI lineage: Eukaryota > Metazoa > Arthropoda > Insecta > Hemiptera > Cimicidae > Cimex > Cimex lectularius. The sequence goes on along the minus strand of NW_019392904.1, from coordinate 949,870 downwards.
GTATATATTGAGATGGAATGCATTTATTAGCGTGACTGAATAGTGTAACTTTTATGTCGGAATTTTGAGTATGTCATGAAACTTCAATTTTATTAGTTATTTAGTGTGTGTAAATAATACCGAGGTTTGACCACAGGTCGAATAAACGAGAAAGTGGAGGATGCTAAGAGAAGTCTTAAGTTTGATCCTGTACACGTCTGTATGCACGTACAAGTGGAGCTTATATAAATCAGTAATTAGAGTATATAAAACACTTGATGTACCTTTTAAAATGTACGGTAATACAAAATATGGTATTTAAAATATTTAGAGGATTGTATTGATTGAGATAAAAAAGTCAGTGCCACGAGCAGATTCCACGACCTTCGGCTAAATGCGCCGCTCCTCTACCACTTGAGCTGTCGTGAATTCGATCCACTCGGACACTAATTTCCCATCTCTACCCCACCATTCAAATTTACCCTTTTTTTGCCATTTTTCAAATTAGAAAGGTGGGGATGAGGTGGGAAGTTAGTGTCCGAGTGGATCGAAGTCACGATGGCTCAAGTGGTAGAGCAACGGCGTATTTAGCCGAAAGTCGTGGGTTCGAATCCGGCTCGTGGCACTGACTTTTTCATCTCATCCAATACCTTACTCAAAGATTAATTAATTGAAAAGTATTTATCTGGTCAATCGGACCACGAAACCTAATGAAGGTTTAAAGTATCGTAACAAATTAGTTCTGAACATCATGAAAAAGATTATTTTTTTGCAATTATAGGTTTTTCTAAATCTGATTTGTAAACAGTTAATATGTTTCTACATTCCTCTAAAGAAAGGGTTTTCTTTTAAATGGTTGTATTTAAGAAATTTGTTTGAATTCGTCATACACAAACCAGCAAATATAAATTTAGCACCATGATTTTATTCTTTGGTATAAATTGTCAAACCTTATAGTATTGTTTTTTATAACAATATACAAACACATTTCCATTGTCATTTTTGATATGATACTTGTGATATGTGAGCTAACAAGATTTAGAGGTTATACCAGTTCCTACACAAATATTATGACCAAGTAGATAAAGTTGCAAAGAGATGATGCATTTTCCCCACATATACAATTTTAATTGTGTATGATCTGATTGGCTGAGTTGTACCTAAATTTCCTTTTGAATCAAAGCGATGAAAAATTTGTAATTTAACTTACAACTTGACGGATAAATGTAATTAACAGTTGTCAATTCGAATGAGACTTTAGAATAGTTGAAACTGTTGCAGGGTAACTAAAGTCGTTTAAAATGAAAACAGTCGAAAAGAATCAAAATAACAAATTTCTTAGTCTTATTTTAAGTCGTTGAAAGGTTTTCATTTTGGTTGAAGTTTTAAACGAATGGTCTTAGATCTGAAGATGTCAGTCAGACTGACTTAAAATGGTAAAAAAAGAGTGCAATTCTATTGGAATTTCTATATTTTTATAATATTATAAATAAATATAAATATATATTTTAAGTACTCTTCAAATCTTAAAGTTAAAAAATTCAACCAGAAAGGAGAACATATTTATTAATAAAATTACGTACTAAAATGTTTTCGAGCTTAAGCTCAAAAAAGCATATAAAACAATTTTTTGATCCAAATAAAAAAATTACTCTCAGGATGATTCTGATAGCCGTAATTGAAATTTTTGTATAAATTATAAACTAGGATATTTATCCACCTATACAGCGATAAAACAGCTGGATAATTAAAATATATTTATATTGAATTATATTAAATTTATTGTAATATTATGGAAGGGATTAAAAGAGATTTATGCAGTTATGTGCTACTGGAGCTATTATCATATTCCGCTCTAATTCAATGGAAAAACAATATTTGATAAGTTGACCCACATTTATATACAGGTTATCTGCTACGCAAATCCTTTTAGTAAATAGAACATAGATGCTATGAATTATAGAATTGTTCGAATAAGCAATCTTCGATTAGTTTGCAGAACAGAATAGTTTCAAATTCGAGTTGCTAATTGCGAGATGTGGACCTGTCCGGCCGGTAACTCGGTAACTGGTTATTAAGTGGTAGATAACCGAGATCACGACCCTGAACAACCGAACCGGTGTTTAATACATTACACGGTCGCCGCAGGCAAACCACGTACAGCTACCAGTGACAATTGGCAAAACTGCTATTTAATCATTTACCCATCCGATTAGCAAATATAATCTTTGTACAAGGCAAAACAGTTTGTTTACATCTTGTTATATTTATCAGGGTTCTGTGCTTTTGACATATTACAAATAAATGTCTCCTCAACATTTATCACTGGCTTGTTATTGGGAGAAAATTGATTCAACAACTATTGTTTTTTATTTGTCATTTAAACTACTGCGAAATATCAACATATGGAACCCGTTATATTGATTAACATCAACTCACGTTTGTACGAGATAATTATCAAGATTAGCCTTTACAGGTAAAAATCTGGATAAAACAAGTATACAGTTCATAAATTTATCAATGCCCAATCTTAGGTTTGGGAGACAGTAGTACATGAACCAAAACGAGAAAGAATATCACAACTGGTGGAATGATAAACATAGTAGAAGTTCAAATTTTAGTTTGTTTGTTAATAAACACGTTTTATTTTAGGAAAGCTACTTATTTTTTGGATAGAAATTACAGTCCTACATTAACACAAAAAACATTCCTCAGTAATTTCACTATAAACTCTGGATGATTTAATTAAGTAAATATTCGCTGTTCGAGGAAATCTATTTAATTATATAGGCAACAAGAGTTCATTTGAAAGAAAGTAAAAATCAAGAAGAAATTTGGTGGTTTCCGATAATTTATATTTAGTCTGCCAATCTTCAGTCGGACAGACGCACTGAAGATGGCGATATGGAATAGTTGATAGATCATATTCAGCCGTGTCAAGTAAGGAATTAGAAGGACGAAAACCCGTCTGACAAACCAACACAACAAGGATAGACAAAACAAAATTATTGTTAAGGCCCAAATTTGATTATGATGATTCATTTGTTTAAAATAACAAATATCAGGTTCATCACTTTCCAGAAAACTTGAAGAAAACTCACATTCATCCAAGAGTTACACTGAAATAAAAAGAACCATTTCTAAGTTTGAATGTTACAGAGAGACAGACAAGGATTTAGCAAAACAGAGAGGTAGACAGAGAATGAGAGAGAGAAGGTTTTAGAAAAATATAGAGAAAGTTGGAAAGAGAAAGAGAGAGAGAGAGAGAGAGAGAGAGAGAGAGAGAGAAAGAGAGAGAGAGTGAGAGAAACAGAGACAGAGAGAAAGACAGACAGACTGACAAAGATAAAGGAAAGGTTAAAACGTATAAAGAATGAGAGGCACCAAATTAAAGAGAATTTAGTTTTTTTAACATTCAAGTTTGACTTCCAAAACGCTGGCACTAGAAAGTCACACATTTTCATTTTTTGAAGAAAAAAAGTTTTTAATTGTTTATGAGTTATGACAAATTGGATGTTTAAATTATTGTAGTGCTGAGAAAGTTTCTACAAAGAAAGAGTAACTTACAAAAGTAAAGAAAGAAATAGAAATAGAGAGAGAGAGAGAGAGAGAGAGAGAGAGAGAGAGAGAGAGAGAGAGAGAGAGAGAGAATACAATCAAATATAATACACATAAAAATGTTATTGTTAGAAAGAGAGGAATGTAAAAGTTATAGTGTGAATATTAAGACGAATAAAATAATAATGAGATATTAGGAAATAAGCAATAAAAGAGGTAAAATCGAAAGAGCCGAGAACTAAGAACTAAGAGGGAAAAAGTGCAGAATAATAATATTTGGAGGGTTAGAAATAGACATATGAGGTTTAGAGAAAGAAAGACTGATACAGAAAGGTAGAGAGATGAAAGAAAGACAGAGAAAATAGAAAGCGAGAGAGAGAGAGAGAGAGAGAGAGAGAGAGAGAGAGTGAGAGAAAGTAGGTAGGTGAGAGTGACAAAGAGGGAGTAATTTCTTTATCTCTTTATCTGCTTTTTATTTATTCCCCCCCCCGAATATCTGAAGAATATTTGGACAATTTACAGTACAAATAACCAACGTTTTATAAGGGTGTAAATGTAAGAATAAGTGATAAAGTAACAAGAAATATTATTATTTTTTGACAGCTTAGGTGTTTAATTTCATGACGAATGTGACATGTTAGCTGATCGATCGATATTTTTTATAATGCCCCGATTTTTGTTGTTTCCGATTATTACAGACGCCTTCTAAAATGTAGCTACTATCAATAAAGTGAAATATTTTTCTACCTATATATTTTTTTCTAAACACGGATTTCCGACTGGGTTGCATCTCTGAGTCTGGAGCAGGTGTGTGCTGGTGGGGTTGCGGTCATAATTCAGAAGGCAAATCCTGGCTTCAGGGGTTGAAACACCGTTTCCGCCCTGGGATTAGACTGCAAGTGGTCCATTACAGAAAAAAGAGAGAGAGAAAAAAAAATCCAACGGGTCAACAAGTATTTGTCGTACCCCCGCAATAAAAGCGTCATTACAGTATTTTTTTCATCGGCGCTGGGGCCGGATCAACATGTGCGATATGTCAGTTAAGCCAGCCTCTCCGAATTTGTTTACTTTTTAGCGGGCAGATGTCGCCCATTTTTTACACCCTCTCTTTTCAGGCAGGATGGGGAAGTGTCGCCGGAAGTGGACTGCCCCGAGGGGAACAGCTTTAGTTGTAAATTTCTCTAATCTTTATTTACACAGCCATTAAAGTACACAAATGCGGTCAAAGCAAGCTCTCTGAGAGCCTTCACTGTTGCGGTGTGAAAAAAAGCCTTTTCGCCCTATTTTCGTTTCTCCTTGTGTCTTTTAAGATTGCTTGAACAACATCAAATTACTAATAAATAGACCATTTCAAAACGTATATCGTTACTCTACTTTTTGATGTCTCTTTACTGAGATTTTTTTCTACTTGTCTGATCTTTCATTGTGATTTTTTTCTTTGATTTCCTATTAGTGTAAGTTGATTTTCTTTTTGCTGAAGCATGTAATAATTTTTGTTACTTTCTCATGTCAGCCTTCTTATTCTTAGTAGACGATGAGTGTTCTTAACATTGTGCTTTTTATTATTTTTTCATTATGTACGGACATATTATATAATTGTTTGTTTTATTTTCAACTAAATTTACCGATTAGATCAGGTTTATTGTTTTAATAAACAATTTAATTATTCATTTCACCAAAATTTGTAGGGTATGTACTTTCTTGAAGGTTTCATTGGTTAGGTTAAATTTGTTCTTTTATTTAATACATAGGATTAGGTGAGGTTGACTTACGATCACTTTCAGGCCAAAAATGTTCTGTGTTCAGCGAGTAGAGAACGTTTGCTGGATGTGTCCCACTTAAAAGAATAGTTTCATCCCCTGACTCCATATAGAGAGCGTGTAGGATGGCGACCCAATGTGATAATTGTGCTTGACCAAGGCAGCGAGTATTTAGGTTCCTGTTCCCACTTTTTAAACAGATTTATATTGTATATATAAAGTGATATTTATCTCATTTTGTGTTGTGATATTGAATGTATTTAAAACCATGAATGTACACTATGGCCGATGGCAGAGTATTTAACACCCTGACGGTACATGAGGCCAGGGCAATTGGGTAATAAACTGGCAGAAATACTGGCCAAAGAAAACCTATTCTTGGGATAATCAAATTAAACATAGACACCATCTCAGAACATATTATATAATTGAATATTATATAATTTGAAGAAAAAATAAATAAATAAAATGATGGCGAACTCTAGTGGCGCCAGTCAGAGTAAACTCATGAACTAAAGAACTAAAAAACCACAACTGGCTAACTTACTTAACTATATTGCTACGATATGTTAAACAGAACGACATGTTCAAGGAGTGCTAGTCTAGGAGTAGTAGGAGTGCTATGCAGTTACTGTCATCTGAGAAGACACCTAAACAACTGGAGTATCTCAATTAGGACTGCTAGGTAATGCAATGAGGAGTCAGCCTAGTAACCTTTGAATCTAAGTAAATCACTCAATGGAGACCTAACATAGACTACCAAAAAGACCAGAGAAAAATAATGGTGCAATGGCAGTCAATAACCTATAACTTACTAAGTAGTACTAATGAGTCTATTGAATTGAACCAAGGAAGAAGGAGAACCGCAATAAAACAAAAGCCATCAATACTTGGTGTATATTAAACCACAACTTTCTAGTATTCCTTTTTCATCATCATCATCAACTTGCGTAACAGATGATGAGAAATGCTGAGTACCTTACAACCCTACTTAAGTAAATGATATATAAATACGAATGCATTTAAGAACGAGGCGTCCAGCTCATCATGGCTCATCAACTAGAGGTGTTGGAGACTTCCGCGGCAAGACGGATATGTTCAAAGTTCGGACGGCCAAAACCCAACGTAGGTAATCAGCACGGCTTTTCACAAGAAGTCATTAAACCAGAGTCAGAATTCAGTTGATATAAATAAATCGATACAATATAATAAGAAGCAAAGACGACATCGACCTAAGTTATAAAACTGTCGACAGAATTTTAAACATGTTTATAATGACCATTTTAATAAGCCCACCGTTTACCAGTTGGTCTTACCTACTTCCTGGTTGTCAAGTGAAACCAACTGTCTGCGAGGGCAGGATTCTGGGAAAACAGATGTGGAGGAGGAAGTCCATCCTGATTGATAACATCACATTTGTGGTGAAGTTTTTTTTTTTACGGTGGCACGGCATTCCGGAAATTAAGCTTCCACGGGTGATTTACAGGGTGTAGTCGGAGGTTAATCACCGATTTTTCTCCGATCGGCAAAGATGTGTAATTAAGACAATCCAATTTATTTTTAAATTACCTCATATTATTTTTTAAATCTTTCGTTTTTTGAGTAATATCTTAGTCTTATCTTAAACGATATGTTACCATGAAAAATTGATTGATTATTGCCTTCTATTGATATTTTTCGCATGCCCGAAATTCCACCTGTAGATGCACCTTACATTGTAATTTTCAATAAGAATAATGACAAAAAATGTTTCTGGTTGTATAAAGCTAAAAATACTTTGTACCATATTGGGTCACAGTCAATACCAGATTATAAATTTTGTATTATATTTTTTTCTTTCTGGATATACTAAATGATTTATGGTGGCCGATTTTTAACCCATAGTTATTTCAAAAAATAGAAAGTATGTTAAAGACATCAAAATTGAACACCGTTATGAACGTAGACAGAATATAAAGAATCTGATGACTCGACAAGACGTATAAAACTTTGACGTATTAGATGGAAATTACTTGTCAAATCTCACAACAACTTAAATAATTTGCAAATTTTTTGAAGGGAAGAAAGAGAGAAAGCCAAATAGAAGGAGGGAGGGAAAAATAGAGGGAAAGAAAAAGTGAGTGAGAAGACTTGGTTGTTTTATCTCTTAGGCAAACGGATGCTAAAAAAAATTTTTGGTGCTATTTGTTCTAATTTAGGTATAGATTGTAGTTCTGATAAAGGCATTAATATGCCGAAATCTTGACTACATTTTTTTAGTGTTTCTTAACTGGCTTCTTCCCCTTGTATACTCGTACAACATATCTGACTTCAGAAGGCTAATAAAACAACACATCAAAAGAACAGCATAAAGGCTGATATGTTTTTTTTTTTTTTTTTTTAGAGTAAGGCACAAAACATTATTGAGGTATGGACGATAGAAGGAGAAAGAGAAATAGAGAAAGAGAGAGAATGAATTACTTATTTATTAACCACTCAAGATTTGATGAAAAAGAGTTTTTACTAGAGAGTGAGAGAGACAGAGAGAGAGAGAGAGATGAATACAACGAAAACTGGTGAGGTAAAGAGAGGGAGAGGGAGAGAGAGACAGAGAGAGGGGTGAGAGGGAGTGAAGAAGTGATTGAGGCACAGGCAGATAGAGATAGATACATAAATAGATAGATAGTAGATAGAGAGAGAGAGAGTGAGAGAGAGAAAGAGAGAGAGAGAGTGAGAGAGAGAGAGAATAAGTATATGGTAGGAAGAGGTATATCAGAAGAAGAGACAGTTAGTAATCTGTTGAGAGTAGAACTAAAAATAATCATATTTTCAAATTAAATCATATTTTGAATTGTGGTAAGGTTTGTTGAACTGTAACGCTAATGTAACAATTTTACGTGAAAAAATTTAATCTTACGTTGATGATTTTATTCGACCTTTTTCCCCAAACGAGGTTCTTTAAGAAAAAGAGAGAGATCTGGCCGTCCATGTCACCGAAAGACCTTGCGCTATCCATTCGACCCGCTTTTTGCGAACCTGCTTCTGTCTTTGGATGAATGAAAGAGCCCTTAGAGGAAAAAGGGCCCAATCCGCGATAGCCGCCCACCTGGGGCCCTTGTCCCATCGTGAGAAAATCCCGAACGAATCGGACACTTGCGACACAATGGCTAAGTAGTTTGATATGGGGACGATCGAGGGTCAGGATCTCGGCCTTCAGGTACCCGCTGACCCGAGATAAAGCTCGGTTATTTCTTTATCTCCTGACGGGGAGGAACGTTGCCAGCATTTTAAACGGTGATTTCAGGCTTCGGATTTTTTCCTTTCCTCCTCTTTATCGTCTTATTTTTTGCCAGGCCATGCGTCGTCGACGATGGTGGCTTAAATGAAAATTCCATAATTATTTCACTCGAAACTTTGTGATTCACATTCCTATGTACGTTTGTTCAGCTGAACCGGAAGAAACGGTAAAGGAGCGCAATCAAAATTCCTGAGATTGCAACAACCAAATAACAATTAGCTTAGACGGCCTTGATGGTTTTTTAAGCGTTACCAATGGCTAGAGATGTAACTCGGATGAGACCATAAATCCCGCGTTAAACGACTTCTTGTGTTTGCTCGTTGTTTTCCTTGTCTTCGTGATACAACCTTTGTAATTACACGGAATTGATTTTGTAAAACGTGCATTTACATAATATTAAACATGAACGCGGTTCCTGGAAAAAACAGGGAGATAAAGTTTTACAACTTAAAGATCATTTATAAAGACTTTATAAGAAATCCAACTTGATTTTAAATAGAAAAGCAGGTTACAAGCACAAACTTAAAAAAAATATTTAAAATTAATTAATCTTTATGTAAGGTATTGGTTGAAAAAAAAAGTTAGTGACACGAGCGGGATTCGAACCCATGACCTTCGGCTAAATACGCCGCTGCTCTATCACTTGAGCTATCGTGACTTCGATCCACTAGGACACCAACTTCCCATCTCAACCTACTTTTCGAATTTTCCCTCCTTTTTGCTATTTTTCAAATATATATTTTAATAAGACGAAATATAATGGATTTAATAAGTAAATCGAAGTACATATATTTTCACTAAAACTCTCCGTGGCCATTTCATTTGTCCTGATTACACGAATTCGAAAAATGGCAAAAAGAGGAAAATTCGAACGGTAGGTTAAAGTAAGAAGTTGGTGTCCGAGAGGATCGAAGTCACGACAGCTCAAGTGGTAGAGTAGTGGCGTATTCGAATTTTTCATTATAACCAATACCTTACGCAAAGATTAATTAGTTGAAAGAAGTTATTTGGTCAATCGAACTACGAAATAAAATGGATTTAATATTTAAACTATCCAATTTTTTAGAAACTATTTAATTTTATGAGCTTTGTCTGCAATCCTGCCAGAGTTCAAATCAATTTTATGTCAATGGACAAGAGTTAGTTTTTATATTAATGTTATGTAATGATTAAATATAGCTTATACATTTTTTTAGGTAATAGCCAGTTTTTAATAACTTTCATAATATTACGTTTCTACTTGCCATTTCGTTACAGCCTTGAGCTGCAGAACAATTTTATAATTTTTTTTCTATTAGTTACATAAACTAAATTTAAATAAAATAATAATAAGTAAATTTTAAAAGTGTCAAGTACTTGCAAACAAATTTAATCAGCAATATATGAACCATTTTGCTTTTCTGCCTGTTGTAGTCTTCCATGTTATTTTGAGATTCCCCTCTTCCTACAAGTTTTTTGGTTTTGATTGATGACTATTTTGTGTGTTTTCTTCAGTCCTAAAGTCAAATAGTGTTGTTCATTGGACCGGAATACATAACTGAAATGACAATGCTTCGTGCAATTAGAAATTGTCATTTTTTTGTCAATTGTTAACTTTAATCGTTCCAATTCTCTGCGGCATACACTAGAATTAACTGCGGTGGCCAACTGTTTAGGGTGTCCGACTTGTATTACCAGCTTACTGAGCTATTTTGACGGATTTATTGCTTTTTTTGGTAATGATGCAATATTAACAATAAATCATTTTGGTTCTGCTGATAAAATCTCTAAAAAAATCATGTAAGCAATGAATCATGTGCGAGTGTTTGTCTGTGTGTAAATTATTCGTGAAAGTACACCCAAATTCCAGTTATACCGAGTGAGTTAAACCATTTATTTTTACGTTGTCTATTTGTTGGTACATTAAGTATGTTCTCAAAGGTTATATTTCACGTAAAATCTTATGTTGGTATTAGAATTTTAATAAGTTATTAAACAAATCTGGTGATCAACCTTTTTAAAAAATGTAATGCCCTATTTTTTCACACATTTTTTTCACACACGCAAAGTCCTTAGGGGGATGGTTAGGGATGGTTTGTTCCTTTTTCCAAGTCCTTTTCATTGCAAAAAAATGTACTAGAAACTCAAAATTCCAACGCTATAAATTTAACTTATTCAACAATTATAGTTATACATAATTCAGTTAATTAACGTTTTAGCAGAGATAAAGAAGTTAGTGTCACGAGCGGGATTCGAACCCACAACCTTTGGCTAGAGACGCAGCTACTCTACCAGTTGAGTTATCTTGACTTCAATCCACTCGGACACTAACATCCCATCTCAACCCCACCTTTTTAATTTTCCCTCCTTTTTGCCATTTTTCAATTTTTTTTATCTCAACTAAAAACATTAATTAATTGAAAGATATTAATTGGTCAAACGGACCACGAAAACTAGTGGAGTTATATGTAATTAATTATTCTTTTAATGTAAGTTTTTGGTTGAAATGAAAATAAAAATAATAATTAATTGAAAGAAGTAATTTGGTCAATTAGACCAAACAATGGATTTATATTTAATAATCGATTTATGTTCAGTGATCTAATGGACCATATTAATTATTTCAATTAATTATTCTTTTTATGTAAGGTCATGGTTGAGATGAAAATAATTGATTTGAAAAATGGCAAAAAGAGGGAAAAGTCGAAAGGTTGTAGGTTGAGATGAGGAGTTGGTGTCAGAGTGGATCGACGTCACGATAGCTCAAGTGGTTAGAGCAGCGGCGTATTGAACCGAAGGTCGTGGGTTCGAATCCCGCTCGTGCCATTAGCTTTTTCGTTTCACTCAATACCTTGCATAAAAAGATTAAGTAATTGAAACAACCAAATTGGCCAATAGACCCCTAAATGTATGCCGGTATGGGGTCTCCCTATGGTACGGCGGGGAGGTGGAGGGAAAAAAAAGACCACTAAATGTAATGGAAAGTGGAATAAGTTGATCTCCTTCGGTTACTGGTTATGGATAAGATGCAATGAAATAGCGTGTACAATTTTGTACATTGTTCTCATATATATCGTATAACCGTGTATTTTGTTTTTTGAAATGGAGAATCCCGATGTGGTAATTATGCTGAAATGCCAAATTATCCGATTGCGATCTCGACGCCTTAAAGCACCTACTTCCATTTTTCTCCAAAAATATTTACTTTTTTACAATCTTGCTACCTTAATATTGATTTAAGATAATCAGGGCTTCAGGAAACAGTTAGAAAAATCGTTTAGACTGGCCATGGAAATTAGANTAATCAGAGCTTCAGGAAACAGTTAGAAAAATCGTTTAGACTGGCCATGGAAATTAGAAGAGTAAAAAGTGCCATGCAGATGGGAAACAGTATTTTATAGTTTGACTATTGATGGGGAGTTTTAGTCGTGAATGAATTACTTAAAAAAACTCATATAAATAACAAGTCCATTATCATTTATCTGTTCAAACAATGGCCAATCAACGGTCCTCCCGGGAGGAATAAATCCCTCAAGGGATAAGGGGGGAAAAGTTGACAAATTACATCTCGAAATGCCCGCGTCCACAAAACAGTAAGATTAAAAATAAGCGAGCCCAATAAAGGAATGGGGGTTGACCGAAAGAACGAAAAGGAGCACTCGGCTTGATTAGGCTTCCAGAGGACACTTGGGGGGAGTAGGATAATCCCGGAGGCGGAGGATTACGAGACCCCTCGGTCAATCGGTGAAATGTGAAAGACAAAGAGAACACAACCTTTCTCCCTAATTGTCACAGTCTCACCTTTAACTTCTGTATTTTTACACCTTTTTTTTCAGGCCAATTTCATTATGTTATGTGTTGAAAAATATCCAATTTTTTAGAAATAAGTACAAACTAATACCCCTTGTTTGGAAAGATAAAAACCCAGAAATATATTTACTTTATTAACTGTTGTTGTTAATTCAACTATGCCACAAAAAAGGTAATATTTTGTTAGAAATAAAAACTAATAGAAAAAGTTAAAAATGAACGAACAATTAGCTAAGTATTGTTAGTACATGCAATGAGGAATCTGTTTATCCGTGTTAGAAATTCTTGTTGAATTCCAAATTCCAGGTTTATTAGGAATTTATTCTCTTTGCAATTAAACATAATAATTTGACACGCTTGTGAAATATTCACACTAGTTAGTACATTACTTCCCATAAGAACTAATGCAAATTACAAGTTTTCCTCCCACTAATTGTTACAATTCCTAATGGTATTTTATAAAATGGCTTAGTACAAATTATTTTTCCTGCTTAAAATACTTACATTAAATACAAGTCTCGTATAAAGGATTTAAAGTATTATTAACTATGAATATTGATAGGTCTTTACAATCTATCTGTACAATTTCTTACTCTGTCCTTCCTCATATTACTTTTTTCTGCATTTCTTTCTAACCGTGTACTGTATTGCTCTCCATCTTTTTCTAATTCTCTCTCTCTCACTCTCTCTCTCTCTCTCTCTCTCTCTCTCTCTTTCTCTCTCTCTTGCTCTTTCTATCTATCTATCTGTTTTTTATGAATCACTCTTTCTTAATCAGTTTACCAATTTTATTTTATCTGTTTGCTCCTTGTTTTCCTTGTCTTCATGATACAACCTCAGTAATTACACTGAGTTGATTTTGTAAAACATACATTTACATATTATTATACATGAACACGATTTCTGGAAAAAAACAGGGAGATGAAGTGTTACAACTTTATGAAGACTTTATGAACATGTTAACATTTATGAAGACTTTATAAGAAATCCAACATGCTATTTAAATAGAAAAGCAAGTTACATGCACAAAATTTATTTAAAAAATATTTAAGATATTAAATTTTTTTAGAAACAATTTAATTAATTTTATTAGTCTTGTGGGCAACCCTGACGGAGTTCAAATCAATTTTATCTATCTGTTTTTTTTTTATCAATCACTCGTTCTTCATCAATTTATCAATTTTATTTAATCTGTGATATATTTAATAATAATAATAAATATATGTAAAATCTGATCGGCACAATTATTTGGTGAATTTAAATAGATTTGTCCTTAACGACTGGAAAATTTATATGTATAAGCATTATTAAAATTTCAATGAGATGGAGCCTTAATTTCTCATAGAATGCTCAGATAAAATTCTTTTCATTTCTTTCTTTTCCCATCTTTTCTCTATCTCTCTCCCTCTATCACTGTCTCCCTTCTTTTTTCTTTAGAATTTTTTAGTCGTTATGTAATCATATAAGGATCAAAACCAGCAAGAATAAGCATATTAAGCTGAACAAATGTCAAACATGAAATCCATATTTTGTTATTTTTCAAATTTTTTTCTTATTTTTTCATTCTTCCAACTTGCTATTTTTTTCGTTCTTTCCCAATCTCATTCACTCGCTCATAATCGTCTTATTTTTTACTCAATTACTCATACCCTTCTTTCTCCTCTAATTTTTTCTCTTTTTCTATCCCTAAATTATTTACTTTTCGTTCGTCCCACTCTCTCTCTCTTTACAGTTCCTACTACTGTATAGTTAATTACATTTTAACATTTAATTACATTATCTCTACCTCCCTCTCTTTCTCTCTCTCTCTCTCGCTCTCGCTCTCGCTCTCTCTCTCTCTCTCACTCACTCTCTCTCTCTCTCTCCCTTTCATTTTGTGACTCACTATTTCCCTATTTGCTTTCCTCTGAGAATTGCCTTATCTGTTATTATTATTTGTCTATTACCTCTTTTCTTTTGTATTTGTGTACGTGCCTTACGATTCTTCTCTTTCTCCACCACTCTCTCTTTTTTCTTCTGTGTGTCACTAAATAACTCTTCCTACTTAGCTCTGCAAATGCAATACCTATTTCTCTGTCTTCGTATAACATGTAATTTGTGTCTCTTACATTCTGTATTTCTGTTTTTTTTTTTTTTCTATCCTCGCTCATTCTCTCTCTATATCTATCTATCGAACTCTCTACCTCTATCTCTTTAAAATTTTAGCTATATTATACATATGTAAGGATTCATACATTATATACATATAAAAGGATGAACGGTTTTTTTTTACTTTAGCTTGAGCCCTGTCCACCATTTCACCTCAGGAACGTGGAAGAACTGTCGACAGCTGACCAACGAATAAATTGGCACTTAAATCTTCCTTCCAATGGGAAACCGGTAAGGAAAGTTTGTATAATCTTAAAAAGGACGAATGTACGTTTGGTCACAAAGTCATTTTCGTACCATTGTTATAGTTATAAAAAGAAATGATGTGTCTCATTGTTTGTTTTAAATTACAACAGCCTTTATACGATGAAAAATGGTGATAGAGCGTCTAATGGCCTTTTCAGCGAAATAGCGGATTTTGACCATCGCGTGTAGGTGGCTTCCGAGGTAAAACTTAGCAGATTTCCGTCCTATTTCTCACGTTGAAGGGCCCATTAGTCCAAAAAGTGTTAAGGACGCGGGGGCCCTGGCCGTGAGAGCCGATCGGCGAGATGCCGCGGGCGGGCAGGATACGCCGGTTCCGGGACGTCCTCCGCCGTCGACGGATAATTGAAACCACTGGCCTGGGGCCGGGGCAAAAAATATTGAGACAGGTTTCATCTAAATATAGACGGGCATGACCAAGGGGAAGTCGTCTCACATGTGTCGGGGAGGACCACTAACTTTAGAAATCGTCCACAGGTGCCCTTCAAACATAACACGGACCCCGGTCTCTTTTGGGGGAGATCGGTTTAAAATTACGACCAACGAAAATAGCGGCGGCCCTCGACCGAGCAACGGACAATCTCAAAAAAATTGTTCACAGCAACGCATGCCTCCTTTTAAAAAACCCTCAAACCCAATTGAATAACAGAGCAACCTCCTCTTTCGCTCAGTCCCTCGTCACTCTCACTCACTCTCTCACTCTCTCTCTCTCTCCCTCTCTCTCTCTCTCTTTCTCCCCCCTCTCTCTCTTCCTATCTATCTATCTATCTATCTATCTATATCTAACTATCTATCTATCTATCTATCTATATCTAACTATCTATCTATCTATCTTTATCTACCTATCTCGATCTGTATCAATCTATCAATCTATCTATCTACCTATCTCTATCTGTATCAATCTATCTATTTATCTCTAACTATATATCTACCTCAATCTTCCTATCTCTATCTATCTATCTCTAACTATTTATCTATCTCTATCTACCTATCTCCAACTATTTATCTATAAATCTATCTATCTACCTCTAACTACCTATCTATATCTGCATCAATCTATCTACTTATCTGTAACTATCTAACTGTCTATCTATCTATCTACCTCAATCTGCCTATCTGTATCTATCTATCTATCTATCTCTATCTATCTATATTTAACTATCTATCTATCAATCTATCTATCTACCTCTATCTACCTATCTCTATCTGTATCAATCTATCTAGTTATAGTTATTCAGATATCGTGAGATGCGGTCGGGTGTGATTTTTTTTTAAATTTACTGTGGCTTTATGTACGTCGTTAATTCTGGTGTTTGGCTGTGTTAGTGTGGCATTTGTGAAGTTGAAATTGTTCTTGATGTGAGTAGGAAATACCTTGTTGTTACATCTCACGATATCTGAATAACTATCGATTAACGGTCACTAATCTCTACACCTATCTATTTATCTCTAACTATCTATTTATCTATATATCTATCTTTCTATCTGTAGCTATCACTATCTCTCTATCTCTAACTATCTATCCATTTATCTATCGATCTCTATATATCTATCTCAATATCATCTATCTAAACTGCTCAACAATGAATAGGGACTTAGTAATTCATTCTTATTCAATGAATTTTGTTTAAATTAAATTCTATATATTTCTTAGTTTGCTAAAACAAAAGAGAAAAAACCAACCAAAAATATACAAATATTAATCCTTATTTTTAATAACGGATTGACGTAAGAATTGTAAAATTATCTTTTCCCGTCTTTTCTCCATTTTAATTCAGTTTTATTCTCTTTAACTATGCAACGACATCTTTGAAGTGCCAATAGGAGGCCTCGTTCTGGATCACAGTGCATTTCGACGCAAAAGGGGGACAGAAATATTGTTATTGCTGCAAGACGGAACCTTTTCTATAATTTTACCATTAAGAATCGTTTGTGGTAAGTTGGCCTAACATCGTTTGTCCCTTTGCGACGACCTGCAGTAACACTCCGGCACCAGTAACTCAGGTGAATATGGTGCAGCGAGCGCCTAGAAGAGAAGATCAATTGGAATGTTCTTTTGTTTACTGGTGAGTCGAGATTCAGACTGTATAGTGATAACAGGCACGGAAGAATCACCATGAACAGTGGATGCGTACAATGGCCCAGTTCATTGCAGTTTGGACGAGGCGGTGAAATGTTCTAGGCTGGGATTTACACTGGAGGACGAATTGGACTCCATATTATTGAAGGCAACCTCACTGTAGTCCGTTGGGTCCAAGAAATTATCGAGGAATACATCCCTCAAAGCAGGGATCTCATTGGCAGGGATTTTGCATTTCTGGACGGCAATGCCAGATCTCATAGAGGCAGAGGTGTTCATCAATGTTTAGGAAACATGGGAAATTCCAATGTGCCTTTCGATAGTCTTCAGACCGCTCCCATTGAGCACATGTGGGGTGCATTGCAGAGAAGCTTTTCGATCACCATCCGCAGCAAGTTGACCTACAACGGTGTGCAGCGTGCAACATCTATGGAGTGAAATGGCTTATAATATTAGTGGCAACCTTATTAACAGTATGCCTAACAGGTGCAGAGATTTTAGCTAGCAGAGGAGAATATACATGGTATTAAATGTTTAAAAAATTTTTTGTACAACAAAGAAACTTGGAATTAAAAACTTTTAATTTATTGTTTTTCAAAAACCCTTAATTGAATTTTCCTTCAGTAAAAAAAACATAGTAATTTGTAATAAATGTTAATGTAATTTATAATAAAAATAAAATAAAAATGGCAAGGAAAGAATATACAACCAAATTGGAAATACCCCTAATCATTTTTGAAAAGTTTATACATCTTTCTAATATCTCAACATATACATTTTTTTATCTAAGTACCTATGTATGTATCTTACGTAGATCTTCTATGTAATGCATTAACATTTACTATTATGGACTAAAATTTCATTATTCGATTTTCCGTCAACTATTTCTTTATAGTTTTTTTAAACGTTCTAAGGAACACTACCAATGGGATGTACTAAAAATAGGCTTTCAGAAAGCCAGTAGCTTCCTTTCAACCTTGAAACCTTCGCAAAATATTACTGTCTTTATAGCTATAGATGGTTGATCAGATCGCTAATAAAAAAATGAACTGCGGTATTTTCATAAAATAAATCTACAGCTAAAATATTGTACCTAGTATTCCCTAGTGTTTTGTCATAATTGATTATTACTCAATTTAATTTTCTGTTTGACAAATGTAAATATGAAATTTATTTTGTAATACACTAGTTTTCCTGGTACGCTTGACCAATTATTATCTTTCAATTAATTAAAATTTTAGTTGAGATAAAAAAGTCAGCGTTACGAACGGGATTCGAACCCACGACCTTCGGCTAGATACGCCGCTGCTCTACCACTTCAGCTACCGTGACTTCGATCCGCTCGGACTCTAACTTCTCACCTCAACGCGACCTTTTTAATTTTTTATCCCTTTTTATCTTTTGAAAAATGCCAAAAAGGAGGGACTGGGAAAAATCCGTGTGTGAATGCGATTTATTTAATAGTTGCGGAATTGAAATTATCTTTTCTCAAAGTGAATCGTTTCACAAATGATTCTATTTACATGTCAGGCTCAATTACTTTAATAGATTCATAGTTTCCTGTAGAATTTTTACAGTGAAAACATTTCCTGCTGTTGAATATTTTTAACTTTTAATGTTTTATAGCCTGTTAAAGCACGGTAAGAACTGTAAAACTTTTCAGTTCTGTTCATCTTAACCAATTTAAAACGTAACATTAGTTATTGACTCTGGGTCAAATGACCGATAGAAAGTCAAAGTTTACTGCTTTTTCAGTTGTTCAGCTGAATGGTACGCTAACTCATAGGAAATTTGATAAATTGTCAAATCTAATATGTTTTGAACTCATGTTTTGCTTATGAAACGATAAAAAATGGGAAATTACGTTCTTCAAGCTAAAGACCAAAACAAGTAATTTGACAGTTCGAAATTAATGAAATTACCGCACCGTGAACGCGAGGTTGAGCAGACCTAAATGATTAGTGGACCAAACTATGTTTTTATTGTTGATAAATAAAAAACTTACACTTTTTTCAATTTGAACGTTTTTTAGACAATGAAATCATAAAGTATTGTTTAATTATATTTTAAATACTTATTAATAGTATATTTAAAGATACTTAGGGACAGGAGATATTTCGGGATAACTTAGACATTTTGGGGATAAAATCCTTAGGAAATCAATTTGACCTAGTTTAATTTTTCAAAGCGTTATTTTTCTATTGAGGTTTTTGGAACAAGTAAGTCTAGGCTTTTCTCACGTCCGACGTCCCCGATGTCTTCCGTTGCGTCAGGGTTTTAGGTTGAACCGGCGGTTTATTCAACATGGTAGCCTCCCATATTTCAGCAGGTCGTGATCCCTGTTCCAAATGAAGAGAAAGAAGGTGCGAGACAGTGTTGAAGCCCTGAAGAGACAGATCACGAGGATCGTGGCGACCGGCTCCCGTTACCGCATGAGAAACGTGATATGAGAAAAGAGAGGTAAATGGGGCGGCCGATCATAGGCACCGCTTCCAGAGCATAATTCTCGTCGGGGTTGTCAAGAGAAAGTCAACTCAGATCCTCCCCTGTGCAGGTGGAGGTGTCCCGAATAACTCCTTTCTTGTCCTTCCTTTTCAAGAATGGGAAAGTGAGAAAAAAATCCTCACGATTAGCCCTACTATGCAGATTGTCATAATATCAACACAGTCCAATCGGTTCATAAATAAAAAACTTACATTATTTAAGTTATAATTCACTTACATTATTTTTTAATAAATATAAGTGTGTATATAATTTCACGACATTGCTTCAAAAAAGCCATGATAACTCTAAAATTAAAGGTTTTGGACAAATACGTTGATACCTGTGAAAACTACGTTAAATTTTCAATTAGATGTGATAAATAATAAACTTGTAAACGCTCTTCAAATAAGGATTTTAGTAGCGAGAACTTTGGAATTTTTTTTTTCAAAGTTGAAAAAATTACTAAGGTGATTCTAAACTACTATTTCCAAACCTAAATACCAGAAATTTTCAGAAAACGTTCTCTATTTAATATCCTTTTTAGTGGTGTAATTTCTTTTTTAATTATTTTTTAAACGGATTACGTTTTCAGAAATTTGTTGATCCCTTGGTTTGGAAATAGTCGTTTAGAATCGCCATAGTAAATTTTTTAACTTTGAAAAAAAAAAATCGTTTTCTATATTCTCGCTACTAAAACGCCTATTTCATGTACATATACAAATATAGTATTGATCATACATGATTGGGAGTTTAACGTAATTTGCAGTGGTACCAACGGATTTATTCAAAACCTTTTAGTTTTGGTGTTATCATTGTTTATTTGAAGCAAGGTCGTGAAATCTTAAAAAATCAAAAATAGTGAAATAACTCAGAAACTGTTGAGATTTGGTCCATAGTTAATTTGTACTTTTTGGTCCCATTTTGAATATAGAATCTAATGGCATAGTTTGTAACAAGAGTAGCTGAACACATTGTATATATTGTATATTTTATTCGTTACACAATTTATTTTTTATTTTTTGCAACATCTTATTTGATTTCAGTTTGTTATTAATTTCATTAATATTAATTATTCTTTTTATGTAAGGTTTTGGTTAAAATGAAAAAGTTAGTTTTACGAGCCGAAGGTCATGGGTTCGAATCCCGCTCGTACACTAACCTTTTTATTTCAACCAAAACTTTACATAAAAAGAATAATTAATTGAAAGAAGTACTTTGGTCAATCAGACCACTAAACATAATGGATTCATTAATATATTAAAGTTTTGTTTAACTATTGCTAAAAACTAAATAAAGTAATTATATTATATTAATTATTTTAATTTTATTTTTTAAATTTTTAATTTAAATTAATAATATACTTATTTGATACTACTACTTTAATACTATTAACTACTAATATTAACAACTACGTTATCTGTTTTTTTTGTTCTAATGATGACGGTTATGATGATGACCTAGGGTTTACAACAATCCAATTTATTTATAGATTGTTTCTGTTAGCCTGTGTTATTTGTACGCAAAGAAGATATCCGATAATCCTACACAGTTTGCAAATTTTGAAATGCCGTCATCGTACGTATTTGATTATTAAAAAAAATCGATTTCCCTAACAACGGAGGAGGTCTGATATCTATCTTATTAATAGTTCCTAGTATTGATCTATCGACCCCCCCCCCCGCACACCGTAATTAATGATTGGCGACAAAGGACTCGCGGACAATGGACAAAACAAATGGAGTTGCCTATCGGGGATGGAATCTCCCTTCTTGAGCTCGGTGACCGGCAAATCCATCTCTGGCCCACGCCGACAATGTCCCGGCCGGACGGTTGTGAACAAACAAGATCACAAAGGATGACGACGTGCTTTATTGTTCCTTTATTCTTTCGCTTTCAGAATCCGGATCATTGTTTTTGCCGATTTCTAAATTTAACGCCACAGGGAGGGAGAATTAAAAATTTGTAATGGGTTCCCCTACCTTCTGAACCACCGTCCGTAATAGTAATCATTACTGGCTCAACAATTTTACTTGAAATACCATAAATTGTGAAATTGTGTGGTCTGTCGATAAAGAACTTGTAATTTGGTTGTCGCCGATAATTCTGATATAAATATATAAAAATAATGATTTGATCAGTATTTAAATTTTAAATTTTTATTCATTGCAAATAAGTTCTTTGTCCCCGATAAGACAAACCAAATTACCTGTCTATTATTATAACAAGGCTTTCTCAGTAATTTCAATAATAATAGTAAGCTTCTGGGGCGCCGGTGGCCGCAACGGTTTAGGCGGTGACACGGCGCTCATCACTGTAAGGTAAAGGTCCCGGGTTCGAATCCAGCGGTCCTGCATTCGAACCCTATACTTACAATTGGGCTTTTTTTCAAAATCACCGGTTTTTCAAAAACACCGGCACCCTGAGGGTTTACATGACCTCTGCTGTTGCGAATCCTCCTAAAAAAAAAAAAAAGTAAGCTTCAGTTTTCTGAGGATAAATATTTTTAAAATCCTATGAACACAACAAAATTGTAACTTGTGCGGAATATTAAATACATTTCAATACAAGAAGATTTCAATGGATAAATTCAATTCAATCAATAAATATCACATATAGATATATATAAGATACCTATTTAAAACATTACATGTTTGTTTTTGGTACGTTTATATTTTTTAAAGGTATCGTATTTTTGGTAAAATTCCATATACTCTATTTATATGGCCATTTGACTAGAATGACACTTATTAATAAAATTTTGTGTGGTGTTGTGTATAAACGTAGAAATGCTAGGAACCTTTAGACAGCTATGGATGTAAACAATTCTCATCCATTTTGTATAGGTACCTATAATTAAAAAGGCCATGTTTGGTACATTGACACTAGAGCAATATAAGTTAAGACAGGCCTAATGTACAATTCAAATATTAATTTTGTTAAATTCACTAATTTCGTGGTCCGCTTGACCAATTAATACTTTACAATTAACTAAGGTTTTTAGTTGAGATGAAAAAAAGTAAGTGTCACGAGCGGGATTCGAACCCACGATCTTCGGCTTGATACGCCGCTGCTCTAGCACTTGAGCAATCGTGACCTCGATCCACTCGGACACCAACTTCCTATCTCAACCGCATCTTTTGAATTTTCCCTACTTTTTGCCATTTTTCAACTTAATTCCTTTTTGTAATTTATTTAAAACTGCATGTATTTTGACGGTTATGTTAATTACAACATACTTATTTTAATGTAAACCAAATGAAACGAGATACTAAATACTAAATTTTAATACAAGTTATTTAGTTATGATGGTTTAGAAGAAAATTCATCAAAACACAGGAAGAGAATTTATTTTTATATTCAAATGTAATTAACAATTTATTACTTGGTTTTGCTCACAATAATGCCTATAACCTCTTCTGCCTCGCGGAGGGTCTTAAGTCTCCTAGGCATCAAGAAAAAAAAATGTCCTAATTTCGTCTTAAAACACAGAATCGCATTCTTCAGCAAGAGCAATTTGAAGTTCAACGATGTCTAACGTGTCATGTCCCATAAGTGTTGCGCATGATTCAATTAAGTAGAACGTGCTGGTCAATTCATTATAGTAATACCTCATCCTCCATATCATGGATGGACAAGCTACATTCAGTCGAGCATTATCATGCATTAACACTGAATTTTACCGAATAAATGGAGCGAATGGGATCATAGCTTCCTTAAGAACTTCTTCAGTAGTGCAGTCAAAGATCCATTTTTATGATAATAGTTCGGTACGGACATGGTGTTAATTTCACCCGATACCATAACTGACTGTCTTTGAAAAGGCTGACTCACGCATGGCACATCAAGCGAAACATTTTCTATGTCTTTTTCATACACGGTCCCGGTCATCTGATTGCTAAAATAGTCGCCTTTCTATTTGATGCTTCTCCAGTAGTAGAGAACAAGTTGCACGATGTCTTAAGACGTTGCTAGTCTCACGAAGTCTTCTGATGACTGTTTTAAAGATCACCTTTACATTAAGGATCGTTTGGAATTGACTACCACTCAAGGAAGCCGTTAAATGGCGGTTCCGTAGTAGGGTAAGAGCAATAAAATCAGATTTAGCAGTCGAAGATCGCAGTCAACAATTATCTTCACTTCGATCGAGTCTTCCGGTGACCCTTTAGCTTTAGACCATAGTTAATGGTAGAGGGCGGCACAAGGGCGTCGGTAGCCGCAACGCTTTAGGCGTTGACACGGCGTTCATCACTGTAAGGTGAAGGTACCGGGTTCGAATCCACCGGCCTTGCATTCGAAACCGACATACTGACAAATGGGCTTTTTTTCAAAAACATCGGCACCCGGAGGGTTGATATAACCTCGTAGTTGAAATACCCTCGTTAAAATAAGAAGAAGAGAGAAAGAGAGGAAAAAAGAGGGCGGCACACCCAGAAATTGGGCTATGTAACGGACGGTATATCCTTCGTTGGCCAAAGCAACTGACCGAGGGAGATCTTCTCGACTTGATCTTAAGAAAAAAAATTAATAATTAATTGTTTACTCAAATTTATTGTTTCATGAAAAGAAACATTTTATAAATCCAATTAACTCACTCGACGTATTAGTTTTGGAAAGGATGAAATTGAACTGAATTCATTATTTTTATTCTAAATATTATAAACGGATTGGTTAACACTATAAAGATAAAAAACAAGTTATTATTTTACGTTTTACGTCAATTATTAATCCATTATATTTCGTGGTCCGATTGACCAAATAATTTCTTTCAATTATTTAATCTTTATGTAAGGTATAGGTTGAAATGAAAAAGTTAATGTCACGAGCGGGATTCGAACCCACGACTTTCGGATCGTATACCTCGCCTAAAGCTTAACAATTGATTAATTTACCTAGTTATTACAGAAAATAAACAAATAAATACATATCCGGTTTTTGCCTTTGAGTGCATTTAATGTTCTTCACAGTTATCGCCAACACTATATTGAAAAAAGAAGATTGAAAATTGTATGAAGATTAAGGAAAATACAAATTCCTCCGTTGATCCTAACTTTACGCTATTATTTATGAATATGTTAAACTGTATGGGACCTAGAACTGACCCCTGAATTATTCCAGCTCTTATTTCTTTTGATTGTGATTTTGAACGTTTAAGACTACTTAAAAAATTAACAGTTAAATAATTACGAATTAGGAGGATGAATATTTAGGAAAATTGTACGATATCGTTTTTTTTTTTTTTTTTTTTACAAGACCCCTCTGCTTTCTATATCAATTAAGATAATTGCAATACATTTATTTATTTAAGTAGTTTGGAAGATCAAGTCCGTACTTTTAGCGAGTTGCTTCGTAGTTGAACGGTTTGGTCTGAACCCAAATTGGTTTGATGTAATATAGAGAATTCGTTTTAGAATGATTTTTTTTTTTAAAGCAATTTTAGAGAGGATATGTAAGTGAGATAGGACGTTATTTACAGGGTAGGGAATGGTCTTTACCCGGTTTAGGAAAGCGAATAATGTTTTTAACTTTTTACAAATTTTTGAAAAAAGGAAACTTTAGACTGTGAATTTTGAAATAGGCTCAATATTGAAAATAAGAAGGTAAAACTCGTCTGACAGATCAATCTATAGAAAATATGCAGACCAAAATGATCAATTACTACCAAATTAAAAATGTTTTGTCAAAAAAAAGATTATAGGTGTTTGTGTTTTGCCAAATTCTGATGCCATGGAGTTTATTCATACATATTTCAGGTAAAATACATCTTGTGACAAAAATAATTAAATAACTGTGTTAAAATGCACTGTTTTTTATATTATTGTTGATACAGTTAATTCGTGTGTGGTCAGTTTTTATAGATTGGGAAATTTTTCTTTTAATTCATGTAGTTTTACTGCAGTTTTGTTGCTGGATTGAAAGTCTTTAATATTAATAGATTTGAATTTTTTAAATAATAACAAAAAAAATATCAGAAGGTAGTACAAGTTTATAATTAAATATTTGTCAGTCAAAAAAATAATATATTTTGATTGTTTATTGTAAAGCAGTCTAATAAGGAAATTCTCTCAACCGTTACCAATTGTAGGTTGTTCATTCCCGATTCGAGCATGTTTCAAGTCGAGAAAATTTTATGAAAATATGGGTCAGGCCGCTTATTAATAACATAAAGGGGGGAATCGATATCGGTCCGAGGGCATCCTAAGTTCTTTTATGGAATAAAAACGTGCACATCTGTTGGTCAGCCGTCGTCGGTAACAAATGACCCCCGGGGCATAGGTCGCGGCTTTGTTTCACCCCCGTTTAAGGGGAGGTTCCGGGGTTTTATGGAATCGCTTTATGCCCTTTTTCTACCCGACAATAAATCCATAGATTTCATTTCCGTTGTGTCCGTTTTTGGGGTGTCGCCTTTCCGGCCCATCCGCTTGCGGGGTGGCTCTAATGGGGCGAACGTATCAGACCCGAGAATCCTATATACTTATTATTCAAAATTTTTTAACATTTTGTGGTTTTAGCCCAAGTATCACAAATGACGCTAGATTCAATGGAAATTAACAATAATTTATATAGATTTGAATTTTTTAAATAATAACAAAAAAAATATCAGAAGGTAGTACAAGTTTATAATTAAATATTTGTCAGTCAAAAAAACTAAAAATAAAATGAAATAAAATATACGCTTGACTAATTTAAACATACGGATAAATAGGTTGATAGTATATTTACTGCCTACATTAATTATTTTTCCAAGGTGGGTTTTCAAAATGATTTTCCGGAAATCGTGAGATGCGGTCTGGTGTGATGTAGGTTTCAGAAAAACATTTTCTTTATCGTGCCAACGTTTCGATCTTTTCTGAGATCATCTTCAGGGTTCAAAGTGTTTGTTTTCTGCGTAAGTGTGCCATTCTTGCGTGTCGTGTTGAGAGTGCCCAATCACCACACGTTTTCAAAAACCATTAACAATTGGCTGTCATAGGAAGTCAAGTGATTTTGATAACGCAGAAAAAGAGCAAAATCGGTCTGGTTGTTTGAAACCATTCACGAAGAGGCTTATTTTTAAAAAAATACGAATAATTGCTCATCATGATCTCAGTGAAAGAAATTGGTCTTTGCCCATTTGTTCCATCACTTATCATACGCCATGGATTCCTTCTTTCATCGATAATTCTAGTGAAGAAAAATTAATGACGTAAGATGATATTATCTTCAAAAAATGCAGCTGACAAGCAGATATCCTCAGAACATTTCTGAAACAGCATTTTGAATTCTGTATGTTGTGACTGTGTAGTAATTGCCTTTTGACATTTTTGGCCATCAGGCCATTAGTGAGTGTGGTAAATAACTCAATGAGCAATATTGAACAAAATACTGTTACCTCACACTACATATTCTCCAAACAATTTTCCTGTAAAAGTATGATATATATAATATCTTAGTGTTTTACATATACATCTCATGCACTTGAGCAACTTTTTTTATAGTGTACATAGACTGAATTAATTTAATTTTAAATTAATTTTAACAAAGTTGAATTTGAATGAAGTTCAATGTTTTCAAGTTTTACGTTAAACACTGGCCATAACCAAAAAAAGTAGCTCTGTGCGAATCCAATAAAAAAAATGTTTATAATGGTTGAAAAATTTATATTTTAAAGGATTTAATGTGCGCTCAAATTTGATTTTTTTGGTAACCTTTTTGCCCATTTTCTAGAAGAGCTTTTCGTTTTAGTAACTTTACATCATATCTTGTCTAATTTTATATGACATTCCACATATTTTTTATCCTACTTAAAAAACACGAACAATATATAAGAACAATATTTAAATTATTTAAAACGCACGGACATGACAAAAAACGTTGATTTAAGATATTCTTGCTAGAAAAGCGAATTCTGTAATAACCAAGTATGGAAAACTTAAAAAGATAAATGTTCTGCTCCTAGATACTTGGAAAGGAGCATCGACACAAGTTTAATATTTTTTGACCTAGTACAGAAAAAAAAAACGTTTCCGGAGATATATATATATATATATATATATATTCATAGCACATACATAATGTTACACGAAATCAATTTGAAGTCGCTAACTCGCAACTCTCGACTCAACCGAGGCTTCAATTTGGATAAATCGAAAAAAAAGATACTTTTCAAATGTTTTTTAGGCTTTTGATATTTTCTTAGTTTTATAACGGTTTTCTAGATATTTTGACCAAATTTTAGAAGATTGATACACGAAATCAATTTGAAGTGGTAACAGGCCAAAGTCGCTAACTCGCTACTCTCAACTCAACCTAGACTTCAATTGGATAAATCGGAAAAAAAAACTTTTCAAATGTGTTTTTATACTTTTGATATTTCCATAGTTTTATAAAGGTTTTGTGGATATTTTGACCAAATTTTAAGAAGATTGATACACGAAATCAATTTGAAGTAGTAACAGGCCAAAGCTATATAATCCGGAGCTACTCCATTATAAAAGTAAATACATGCAAATCAACTGCAAAACTAGCTTGGAAAATTTAAAGAAATGTTCTATTGCAGGACAAAAAAACAAAAAAAAAACACATAATCACGTTTAAACATAAATCGATGGACTAAATTGGGTTTTTTTCTCTTGTCCAATTCACATCCCAGACTAATGCTTTTATCCGTGGTTCGTTTTCCCGAAACAAAACATTATGAATTTAAAATGTTGGTTCATTATTATTTAACTACTACTCTGAGTCTCAAATGCATCAAATGAAAAGGTACAGTTTAAATCAGGTAAAAACACATGTTTCAGTATTTTTACAAACAATTGACTTGTTTTTCTAATCGTATTTTTAATTTATAGGTAGGTCACTCAATTTGACTCCTTTGGATTACGAGGATTAGTTATTTACCTAAGAAATCTTCATTGGTGGGTTGTGTCACAACCATTATCTCGCAGAATCCATGAAAAATCTCAAAAAAAAATTTTTTAGTTTATTTCTGTCAATAAACTTCATTATAACCATTAATTTCCATTAAATAGTTCTGTCCAATTTGCATAATACAATAATTGAAACGGAAGATCTTGAACGGTTGAGTCATGAAATATAGGGCTGGCCCGAACTGCCGGATTTGGAGGGGTCCCCAAGCGGGAAAATTCGGTCATCTCACGCCGAAGATCAATTGTAATATTTTCTAATGGGCAAAGATGTGACCTTCGGGGTCAGGTATCGGTCAGGGGAGTTGTCCCTCAAAGGGGATTCACCCTAGGGTGACCGGCCAGACAGACAGGGCATTTCTTCCCCCAGAGGGTGATTCTTTCCTCAGAACAACTGTTTAGACTCCATCGACCCGGGATTACATCCTTGTCAATCAACGGTTTCAAACCACAGCTGATCTGTTTGTTCTTTTTTATGTTTTTGAGTTTGATGTGGGGTAAACATGACGGCCTGGTTGAAAGTCGAGAGGGTGATTTGTGGTCAGAGAGAATTGGAATCAGATTGGTGTTGATTTTCTTGCGTTAAATTTGATGAATTCAATTAACATAAATTAAAAATATTATACATATAACCATATACATATCTAAGAATAAATATGAAATATGTAATAAAGAACGATAAAATGTTACTTTGCTTCCTTAAATAATAAATTCTCTTCAGCTTGACCAAATCAATTATGATGAGTGATAACTTTAAAAAATCATATATTTCAAAGTATTTATATATGTGGCTCTCTATATGTGTATAATTGTTAAGTGTTTGATGAAATTTGATAATTTAACACGAATAAATTACTATTTGGATATGTGTTATTAATTTTTACTAACCCAACTGTTAAAGTCCTAGGACTGTAATTTGGCTTGTCATTTTATTTTTTATTTTTACGTTCCAGCATTTTTTGTTGACAAATTGTTTTAATAATATAAATATGATAGAGTCAAAGATAGTCAGAAGTTTGACCACACACATGGCAAAAAAATAATATGTTAATTTTTGCTTCAGTTTAAAAAAATATACATCACAAAGGCACTACTTAATAAAGCTAAAAGAAAATAAGTTTAACATAAAAAAAAAACTATTTTTAACAGTTGTACCCTGTATTATCTTCGTGAAACCAAAAACCTGGCTAGAGAGATTCTCAAAAGTTTGACAACACATATGAAAAAAAAATATAATAATTTTTGCTTGAGTTTAAAAACTATAGATTACAAAGATATTAATTAATAAAACTAAAAAAAATATGCTTAACACAAAAAAATTGAATTTTAACTTGTACGCTATAATATTTTCGGTGAGACTAAAAACCTGGGTAGAGAATATTTGGCACAAAAATCGTTGTAATAAAATAAATATGACAAAAAAAATTATATTAATATTTGCTTGAGTTTAAAAAGTATAGATTACAGAGGTATTACTTAATAAAACTAAAAGAAAATAAGTTTAACTAAAAAAAAATCGAATTTTAACAGTTGTACGCTATAATATCTTTGGCGCGACCAAAACTCTGGGTAGAAAATATTTGGCACAAAAATCGTACAAAATATAAAATTGAGCTTCAGGATTCAATTCATAAACAAAAGAAGAATTGATTTGAAATTCAGTTATGTTAAAGATAAACCTACGTGTTTCAACTCAAAATTGTAAATCCTCTCATTAAAAAAATTATTACTGTAAAAAAAGACTGGATTTGTGCAATTTTAAAGAATAATAAAATGATTCTCGATGCGACAAAAAAAAATATTTCTGCAGTGTGCCTATCGTAAACGGCCTGGCCGAATTTCTCTTGAACCACGCTATACGTTTTTTTTAGTATAGTTTCAAATTTTTTTACCTTTTTTTAAGAAAAATTATACAGGGTACCTCAGGGCCCAGTTCAACTTCAAAAGTTCAAATATCACCCGATACATCCTGACACATCATTTTAAAGGATATTTCACGCTTAAAACAATGGTGCAATTGGACTTAAATTGGCAAACAATATCGAAGTTATGGCAAAAAGAAACCGGCTGAATAATTTCGACGAGGATCTGAATTTTTTACTGTAGGTTCGCGAAAATCCGAATTTCTTCTCTCCGAAATGTTGGAAGAGTTTAGGTTTTATCAAAAAGTAAAATTACAGATGTACCCCAGACTTACAGTTTTAAGCTGTATCGCTCTCATCTTGTCCAAGGACTTCGGGACTTAGATATTGTGTTTTAAATGGTCCCACAGAAAATAGTCAAATGGAGTTAAATCGGGTGAACAAGGAGGCCAACAGATCGGGCCATGAGATTAAAATAACGTCTCACCTGCAAAGAATTGTATGGGACATTCATCAAGCTGAAGAATCAATCATTCTTTCTTCGTGAGGAACATCATCTAATAGCGTAGGTAAACACACCTCAAAAAAATTGAGGAACTGATCACC
This sequence comes from Cimex lectularius, assembly GCF_000648675.2. Taxonomy (NCBI): domain Eukaryota; kingdom Metazoa; phylum Arthropoda; class Insecta; order Hemiptera; family Cimicidae; genus Cimex; species Cimex lectularius. The sequence goes on along the minus strand of NW_019392904.1, from coordinate 919,160 downwards.
GTTAAAATTATTTTCGTAGACATAAGGCTCCATTAATTTATTTCTGGGTAGTCCACAATAAAAGTTGATATTATGAAACACCTGATGATGACAAGAGTACAAAATTCTCGGATCTTCCTCTGACCACGTTCGAAAATTCCAAGTTTGGTAAGCCATTGGAGTTGAGCATGGATTCATCAGTTCGTAAGATGTATGGAAGGACTTTTTCTTCAACCTCCCAAATCGACATTTGTGCAAGGAACGTTAGACGCCTATCATAATCAGAGTCCCGAAGTCCTTGGACAAGATGAGATCGATACAGCTTAAAACTGTAAGTCTGGGGTACATCTTAATTTTACTTTTTTATAAAACCTAAACTCTTCCAACATTTCGGAGAGAAGAAATTCTGATTTTCGCGAACCTACAGTAAAATATTCAGATCCTCGTCGAAATTATTCAGCCGGTTTCTTTTTGCCATAACTTCGATATTGTTTGGCCAATTTAAGTTCAATTGCACTATTGTTTTCAGCGTAATAATTTTTTTAAATTGATGTGTCAGGTTGTGTAGGGTCGTGTTTAAAATTGTGAGCCCTCCCTGACGTACCTTGTATAATTTTTCTCCAAAGAAGGTAAAAATTTGAAACTAGACTAAAACATATTAAAAAAGTTTTTTTTTTATAGCGTCGTTGGTTCAAGAGAAATTCAATCGGGCCATCTAGAATCTACCCTGTACGGTTTTACTATTTCGGGTATATTATTTAACAAAATGATTTTTATTATTCTCCTATGGAAAAGAGTAAAGGTGGTTATCATTGAATTAATCCTGCTTTTACATAATAAGTTTCATAGGTGTTCAGAATGTGCGTTTGAAAAGGAAATACATTAACAAATAGTACTGTCCGTTTGTACTTATGCACAGCGATCAAAGGCCGACAAAAGAGGGGCTATGCTATTAATATAAAACAGGAGTATAACAATGCGGCGGGCAGAAATTGATTGATTAGCCGGTCGCAGATCATCCGTGATCCCTGCATTCACATCAAAACGAATCTAGATTATCCGAATGTAGTACATGTGTGCCGTAGGCGTCGGCACAGTACGGAATTCAATCATTGGTCTCTTTCATGGCCCATAGTAATTACTCAATGAGGGTGAACGGAGGGCATTTTTTCACGCCGCGGCCAGCTGCCCCATATCGACCAAACGATTTTAGGAGACGACCCCCGGTCGAATCCGTACCGGCACCGCCGCGGGGAGGGTGTCTCTCACTAAAATTAACCATTTCGTCTTTCACCACTTCTTCAAAAATTCTGTTAACACCGAAAAACAACTACAAAAAGTAAACCCAACGCCAAACTTCTAATACAAATTAGTCTGATATCATTGCTTAAAATATTAAACAGGTCCTTATGATATTACTGTTCCTTGTGTAAACAATACAAAGTAAAATTCACAATTGAGTCAGATATACATTTTTGAACAACATAAGTATTGACAAAAATGTGATATTTTATCTTGAGCTCTGATGGGTTTGTGCACCAGTGCACCATTACTGTGCATCCGATCATTATTATTATTATTATTGTTTGCTTATTCTTGCTTCATTGGTATCTCAAAACCATCTCTCTTGGTTCAATCTCTCTCGATCTTCCTCTCCGTCTAAATCTCAGCTTTTTTATATATTTCTTTTACTTTTGTAACACCTTTGTATTTATTTGTGTTTACGTTTTTCTCTTTATGTCATCTTCTCAATAGCTCACCCTTCCATCTCTCCTTCTCCCTCTCACACTCTCTTTCTCTTTCTCATCCTTCTCTTGCTCACTCTTCATTTTTCACTCTTTTCTCCCCTTTCTTTACCCTCACTCCTTTTCTCTCCCTCGCCCCCTCTCCCTCTCTCTCTCTCTCTCTCTCTCTCTCTCTCTCTCGAAAATGTAGTCACAGTGATACCCGTTAGGGCGTAGGAAATCAACATGGCAGCTATGAATTTCACAGCTGTTTTTTGATTGCACGTATTTTTATTCTCAAATATGCATAAATTAAATCAGACAAATACTGTGATCTAAACTTTTGTTAATTTCTAACCTGTCCTTATGCTCTCATTCAAAAGATATACATTCCCTATCCTATAAAGTTGTAGTTTGTTAGAGTTTAGGTACGTCGGCACGAATTGAAGCGTGTCATTTGTTAATCATTTTCGAGTGCATAGATAGCATTTTGTATGAAAGAGTTGATTAATTTTCCTTTTTTATTAACTTGTGGCATCTTACAATTTAACACAAAAGAAAGCCATAAGAAACAACAACAAGCCTTCAAGGACTGTTATAGCTTTATTTTTGGCTCTACTCGCTCTCTGCTGGTTTACCTCATTCATTCCCGGTTGTGTCTATCTTTCCTTTTTGTCATCCCTAATCACGTGCTCTCTCACTCTCTCTCTCTCTCTATCTATCTCTCTTTCCTTCTCTCTCTCTCTCACTCTCTCTCTCTCGCTCTCTCTCTCTCTCTCTCTCTCTTTCTCTCTCTCTTTCTCTCTCTCTACGAAGGAAAATAATACAATATATCTTTAATCAAATTTCAGTCGTGTTGGTAAATAAATAAACAGTTTGCATTATTTCGGTTTCGAACCCCAATTACAAAAAGTTTAATAAATTAATTCAAAATTTCCTTAAGTTTTTTTTTAAATTTTCCAACTTTACCAATCCTTCAACCACGTTTTTTCTTTTCCTTCATCAATTCCTTCATCTTTGAAAAAAGTAATTGCACCACTGAAATGGGTATTAAATGATGGAGTACGCTTTCTGAAATTTGCCGATCTGTAAGTGTGGAAATAGTTGTTCAGAATCACCAGTTTTCAAAGTTCTCGCTACCAAAACGTAAATTTCACGAACGTTTAAACGTTAAGTATTGATCACAACTTATTGGAAATTTAACGTAGTTTTCAATGGTCTTAACGGATTTGTCCAAAACCTTTTAGATTTGGTGTTATCATTGTGTATTCCAAGCAATGTCGTGAAATCCTAAAAAATCAGAAAAATTGACATAACTCCGGAACTGTTGAGGTTCGAGATTCGGAACATAGTTAATTAGGATTTTTTGGTTCCTTTTTGAATGTAGAATTTACGGGCAAAGTTTTTTACACGATTTGCCGAACACCCTGCATATATATATATATATATATATATAAATCCACCAATCTCCAAAAAGTTATACTCTAAAAATCAATGTATACAATGTATATCAACGAGAGAATTATTGTGTTCGTTATTATATTGACAAATATAGTGAATTTCGAGAAGTTATGCCCACCTATGGGAATGATTTCTTAACATTTAAAAACATAATAATTTTTTGCTGTAAAACCTGATTTCAATTTGCCTATTAGGTAAATGTGTATAATATCAAATACCGCACGAAGATTCATGCTGTCCCTTCTACTTGCAAAATTAATGATTTTCATTTCAATGAAATAGTCGTAACATACTTTTATGAATAAATAGGTTTTTTCGGGTGGGTTTGGTGTGTTTTGTTACGTTTTGTGTGTTGTTTTCCAATCATTCTGGAATGTTTCATCTTCGACCGCAATGGTGTTCGAATGAAGAAAACCGTCTAGAAGGCAAGCCTACCACAAACATACTGGCTACAATTCTTGCAATCATAGCCAACATGTTCATCAAGAAAGAAACCGTTTATAATGATCAAAGCTCAAGGAAAGATAAATTTTGTCTGGTCGAAAATTAATATTATTGAATTGTTTGTGGTGCAATGCGATTGCATGACCCTCTGAACATCGCCTTAAATATTTCTAGATGCCTTGTTACGAACAGGAAAGCATAGTTTCTTTACTGCAAATTAATTTTAACCTAGCATATATTGTGCGAATTAAATTGTAGATTCTGATGAACATCAAGGTTTTTTGAGGCCGTTAGTTTGCAGGGGTTTTTTATTAGCTTTTATTTAATGCGATTTTGAGTATAATTATGAGTGCTTGACTTTCCAATTATTTATGAACCATAGACCGTTATTGGAAAGTAAATCCACATAAATTTTAATGTTTAAAAAAGTGTTGTTTCTTTAAGTGTTTAATTGGTAAGCTTTGAGTTTTAAAGGCTTCAAAGGTTTTTAGCGCTCACAACCATTCTACATAATTTTGTACAGCAAACGTTTGAAGGATTTGTCTTCTGCAATACTTTTCCCAACTGAGACAAATTTATCGCTTTGTATGGAAGCGAAGTTCTTTTGGTTAGCTTGTTACATCCAGTTATGTATATGTTACGTCGTTCTCAGGTCAGTCTTGTAGCGCACGGGTGTGGTCCGTCCAGTCGTCGTCCGTCGGTTTGTTTATGAACTCAGACGCGATTGTCTTCCTCACGTTCACACGGGATCGTGCGGGTTCGCTTTCCTATCGACTTAACAGGTACAATGAGAAGAAGAAGAACGCTCTTCTTTTGAATCCTGAGGGTTATTACTCGGGATTAACTGCCCGGTGTTATTTGCAAACTCGGCTCTGGAATAATGCTCCCGCAGGGACGCCTACGCCACCTGCGGACGTACGTGGATCGGGTGAATAGTTGTTTTTTTGCCTTTGGTATATTATATCAAAACATGACTTCTCTGGGTAAACAAACGTTGCTCACGAAAAAATAAAACATGGGTTTTTTATAGGATCTATTCGAAACCAAAATCTTAAGGTAACATCACCGGCCTGCACTTGAACTGACAAGCACCAAGTGTACTGATTTACTTTTATGTTATTTGCATATTTCATCAAACAAAGTCTTGTTTTATTTCATATCTTGCCTTGTTCAAGTATCATTTATTCTTTACACATAAAATTGCCAGATAAACCACAGTTTGCAACGATGTCAGGTACTGTAGACGTTGCCTTCCATTTCTGAATATTTTATTTATATCAAATGTGATCGGCTTTAAGAAGTTTTTTTATTGTTGTTAATTTGATCGTTGCCGATAATATATGTTATAATATATTATATGTATGTTCACATTCCCTATGTTCACTTAAGTATTTTTCTTTCATACCTAAATATAATTTCACTAATTTCGTGGTCCGCTTGACCAATTAATATCAATTAATATATTACAATTAATTAAGGTTTTTAGTTCAGAAAAAAAGTCAATGGCACGAGCGGGATTCGAACCCTCGATCTTCGGCTAGATAAGCCGCTGCTCTACCGCTTGAGCTATCGTGACCTCGATCAACTCGGACAATAACTTCGCATCTCAACCCCATATTTTGAATTTTCTCTCCTTTTTGCCATTTTTCAAATGTCGTGTAAACGGATTGGATTCTCGGCGACAAATGACATGGCCACGGAGAGCTTTAGTGACGTGTACTTCATTTTAAATCATTAAATTCACTAATTTCGTGGTCCGCTTGACCAATTAATGTATTACAATTAATTATGGTTTTTAGTTCATATAAAAAAGTCAATGGCACGAGCGGGATTCGAACCCACGATCTTCGGCTAGATACGCCGCTGCTCTACCACTTGAGCTATCGTGACCTCGATCCACTCGGACACTAACTTCCCATCTCAACACCACCTTTTGAATTTTCCCTCCATTTTGCCATTTTTCAAATGTCGTGTAATCGGATTGGATCGACGACAAATCCTAAATATAATTTTCCAAACAGTTTACTGTAAAATCAGAGTTCTCCTGTACAACCGTCTATTGCTTTGTATTACTGAAAAAGCAATGCTTTTGTGCTTGCATTAACTTTTTTTACTGCAATAGTTTAGACGTTTACAGTTAAATGTTTGGAAAAATTCTCACCGCAGTAGTATAAAATGGAGTCGTCTGGGTCCACCACACCACACTCTTCCATCTTTTTTTGGAGATTCCCTGAAATAATTTATAAAATAACCTACTTTCTAAATTACATTGATGTTATCAGCCTTCAATAATGAAATGTTCTTTATTTTTGGATGGATTTATATAGCCTCAACTTCACACTTTTACGTTCATGCGTAAAATAAAAAAAGAATCTTTTTTGCTGAGAAAATGGTTGTAGTAATGGAGTTTTATATTTTAAATTAAATTTTTTTCACACTAAGAGTTTTACTCGAGAAGAGCACTTTTCTTCTTCAAAGATATGGGTATAAAGATGAAGAATATCAATTATGTGGACCTGGTAAAGTGCGAGAGACAAAACATGTCCCTGAGAAATAACAGCATGGTTAGGATAATATGCAGAATGGGAATTGCTTTCAATAGTTTGAAAATACTGGTCAGTGAGTTAGCTGAGAAGTATGAGCTAGTAAGTGCTGAGAACAAGAACATCATTTAAGTCTACAAGACAGTGCACTCTCACCATAATCTTTAGCATCTTATATTGAGTATTATCCGTCATTAATTAATACATTTAATATAAAGTGGGATGTTTATGGGCCAACAAACAGCTGAGGTCATCGCCGGCATTCTGCGTGTTTTCCATCTTTTTCTTTTCTTTCGCGCATATTTTGTTTTAAACTGCAGCCATTTGAGCATCTCGATCTGGTCACTGCCTCTCTGATTTCAGATATATACTACGTTGATATTCTAGAATGCTAGTCTCTCGTTTGTACCTCAGGTTGTCAAATACAGAATAAAAACAAAACATACAATATATACATCACCACAAACATAGATGTCTGGTCACATTCATTCCCCCTGAGTACTCGGTATTCCTCGGGGCGGGGTTATAAGCAACCCCTTCCTTTCACGCTAATAAATTACATTCATTTCGATAAATTAACACAAACACAACACTCGATAGAAACATAGAGGTCGGGTCACTTTCACTCCCCCAGAGTACTCGATATTCCTCGGGGTAATACATTTTAATGACCGTGATGAAAGATTTTAGCTATTTTAACATTGGTTCACCATAAAATTTTCTATATGTTTTTACATAATTATTTTAAAATTTCCAATATTGCTTATTTAATAATTTTTGATGGTTTGTCACTAAACTACTTATATTAATAAAATAAAATAATAAACGCTACATCCTATCCCTGAAATTATTTTTTCCTAACTTATTATAATTAATGTATTGTAGTATGTGCTTGTAATTGTACAGTAGATGGTGAGGCGTTTGTTTTCCTGATTGTCATGAATTTATGTGATTTACTTTTTGTCATGGTATCAAATATTGTCTTTGCCCCATTATTTAACAGTTTTTATCTGTTTTGGTGTATTAACATGTATTAAGATGACAATTTTTTAAATTTTATTTCTTACCTATACAAAAATATGTACACACGATTAATATGTACACAGCACAACACACTAATGCCAGCACTGCACCGGTAGGACACATGCTTTGAGGAGCCAGCCATTGCTGACACTCAGTGTGTATGATTAGGGATCTAGGAGGCCCCGAGGCCATCGTCGGTTGAAGCTAGGTGGTGGGTTGTCAGGATGGGAATGAGGGGAGAGGGCTCGAGCAGTATGGTTAGGATAGTTAGAAAGGTTGGTGTGGAAGGTTTGGAATCAGGACCGGATTAGTTCGTTGACAAAAGAAACGTTGAGGTCTTTGTGGATAGTAAGGTTAGTGACATAATAAGGTGCTTTCACAATATGTGTAAGGAGTTTTGATTGGAAGGACTGGATGCGCTGGATATCGGAAGGCTTGGCAGTACCCCACAGTTCCACTCCGCATATCCATATTGGTCTGAGTACTCTTGTACAGAGTTAGTTTTGTCTTAATTGTCAAAGTCGATTTCGGTCTTAGAAGTGTTCGTAGCAGTCCAAGTCTTGTATTAACCTGTTGTTTTTTATGTCTTGTGTGGGGATTCAACGTCTGTTGTCGAGATATAGTCGCAAGTATTTGTCTTCGATAAGCTCAAGGTGTTCCTGGATGTTGGAGGTATCTTGGGTAGGATTTGAGGTAGAGGACTCAGGAGGCAAGATTGCCGTGTGGTCCGCGTAGGTGGTGATAATAGGATGTATTGGTAAGTGAGCAGTATAAATGATATATAGGAGTGAACCAAGGATACTACCTTGCGGCACATCGGCCTGTATCTCTTTGACTCCCGACAATTCATTTCCACACCTCACTCTGAAACATCGATCAGTTAGGTATGATTTCAATAAAAGGTAACAAATAATAAGGGGGTAGGAAGTTTAAAAAGTATGCCTGGATGCCAGACCCAAGTTGACATTAAAATTATTGTCCGTGCTAAGGTCCTAGGGTTGATGTGAAACATAGACTTCCGGCCTAACTAGTCTTCTAAGATATAAACTTGCTTTTGTAGAAAATTTGCCGATGCGGTGTTCGGAAAATTACCATTCCTGAGGTACGAAAGTTTCCTTTGTTTATAATTTGTGAAATGGTAAAATACTTATTGATTTGTTCACGTTTTAAATAATAGAATTGTTTGCTATACAGTCAGATAAACTTCTCAAGGGGTTGAAAAGGCAACAATACCGTTTAGTAAGTCACGAGGCAACAAATCCATTTCCGTTCCGGGCCTGGCTATCGGGCGGCGGAATCGCATTGTCTGTTACCGTGTACGTGAGCTGCCAAATCGTCGGTTCTCCTGGATCAGATTGAGAAGCGGTGACCGGCAGTGCTGGGCGCCCGGCCATTAGGGGCGACAATTATTCTTTATTGCCAGCCAGCCGTTCCTTCGGCGGCTGATGTATAGGGTGGCGTGTGTGGTAGGCCGAGACTGGTACCCGGGGTGATGACCACCCCTGGCACCGCCGGCACATCGATCCCTCCTGACCAAGCTAACAACACTGCCCAATCTAGAACATCCCGATTCTTTCCACGGTTCGATAAACGGCGAGGCTTGCGGACCCAAAGCCGAAACGCTCCAGTACGCTCCGGTTAGGAAATTAGTGCAATCAATACGCTGACAAGAAAACATATCCACATCATCAATCTTATTCATTCAAATAAAAAACTTATGTCCTTTATGAGTAACTAAATACCTGAAATAAAATCAAACAGTTTGATATCAATATACACACAAAAGTATTAAAAAATTACGTTTTCCCAAAAACTATATATAAAGAAATATGGAAATTTGTGCATAGGTAAGTATGGTGCAATGAAAATTTTAACTTAAGTTTTACCTTTTTTACAACTATTAATTCGATAACCATGACATTACTACAAAATAACTTACAATAGAAGGTTACTAATCACAGATTGTAATGAAACTTTTTGCCGAAAAAGATGTTTCCAATGAGTTTTATGAGTCGAGAGAGTTTATAAGTAATTTTAATATTTTAATATGGATTTCTGTTTTTTTTTTTTTCTTTTTTTTGTTCACGAATTGCAACGTGGTTACCTATATACAGAGTGTCCATTTTAGATGGCCCGGCTGAATTTATCTTGAACCAATGACGCTATAAAAAAAATCCGTGCTTAATATTTTTAGTCTACTTTTAAATTTGTACCTTTTTTTTGAGAAAGATTTTATAGGGTACCAAAGGCTCAGTTCAACTTCAAAGTTTTAAATACCACCATCTACATCCCGACATATCGTTTTAAAGGACTTTTTACGCTGAAAACAATGGTGCAATCGGACTTTAAATTGGTCCAAAAATGACAAAGTTATGGCAAAAAGCTTGAAAAAATCAGTCGTATGGTTTGCTATTTAACAATCAGATTTCATCTCCGAACCTTCGAAGCCTTGAGTAAGGATGCTAAGATTTGCTCTTTCTAACCCTCTTCACCGGTTCTCAGAGCGATGGATTCAGTAGAGATGGATTGTCAAGCATTTTCTATCCTTTGCCACAGTTTTTCCTGTCCTTGTTGGAACTGAGGATTCAAATAACGTCTCACAAGCAAACTATTGTGTGCGGGGCATCCATCAAGCTGGAAATTCATTCCTTGTCGTTTTTGCAGAGAACCATCATATAACAGTGTTGGTAAAACCTCCCTCAAAAAGTTGAGGAAATGAGTACCATTTAAGTTATTTTCGTAAAAATAAGGCCTATTTAAGTTGCTGGTGGTGTACTGATGCTGCAGGTGTTCTCAAATGAGCATACGATGCGAGGTCGATTTGCGAATCGTTTGTGTTGATTTTTGCCTTGCCAAACATCTTGTACTTCGTTTAGGATCTGGTAAGCGTTATGGAAAAGGTTCCGTCTTGCAGCAATGACAATATTTCTGTCCTCCCTTAGTGTCGTAATGCGCTGAGCTCTTCTACTGGATATCACCTATTGACACTTCCAATCTCTCGGAATCGGGCTGAAGCTCGGGAGACGACGCTCTTAGAACCCCCAACTGCCCCTCCGAGATCTACTTGCCGTTGACCTCTAAGACTCATTCTCACAGTAATAGTCCGAAATTGTGGTACAAAATCTTTCCATGGTTAAAGGATGTACAACTGGATTAAAATCGGGAAAAGACGTTTGTTTACAAAGTTGACAAAATCAGTAATCTTGATGTTTACGACTCCTTAAGCAAATCCGTGATTAAAAATGAGGATTAACAAATTTTTGTTTGTATTTTATATTTTGCTTTGGCCAAATAACAAGCAAATATCAGTCAATTTAATTAAAAACAGCGCAGTTTATTTGTCGACTTAGTATCCAAAAATAAAATGTTTCATTGGATTTTAGGCCATTTCTTAGTTTAACATATTTAAACATAACTCAAATCTGTTATTGTATAAATAAAGAACAATCATTATATTTTCTCTTTAAACACAAAAATACACACGGAATGGAAAATGAACTAACGATTCACCAAACCTTTTCCTATTTCAAAATAACAATATTAATCATTACTGTAGAACTGTACCGCTTAAATTGTTAAAAAATTCTAATCCCTCCAATGAAAAATGTAGCATAATCAGAATCTTTGTACTCTAATTTTGTAGTCTATTAAAAGTTGTTTTCGTTAAATATAAATTAGATTCTGGGGTGTAGGTTTGCGAGTCAGTGAACTCATTCTGAACCGGGATAGGGTCACTTTTTGGGTCCGTATAGACTCGCGGGGCTCCTGTTCCTCTGTGATGATGGCGCAATTGAGTAATTCAACAAACCCGTGAGCGCAGACAGACCAATAAGTTACTCTTTGCCGGTTATAAATTATGGATGCTTATTTTCAATTATGAAGTTCAGTTTGTATGTTCAAATAAATTACTAAACCTAATTGGAAATATAATAATTCACTAATATTCATCAATAATTTGAATATTTTTAAAAAATAATTTTTCTGTTATTAATCAACTTTCAAAAAATGTATAACAATTTGTATATTAAAATGATTGTATTGTAATAATGAAAAATGGCAAAAAGGAGGGAAAATTCAAAAGGTGGGGTGAGATGGGAAGTTAGTGTCCGAGTGGGTCGAGGTCACGATAGCTCAAGTGGTAGAGCAGTGGCGTATCTAGCAGAAGATCGTGGGTTCGAATCCCGCTCGTGGCACTGACTTTTTTATAACAACTAAAAACCTTAATTAATCGAAAGATTAATTAATTGGTCAAGCGGACCACGAAACTAGTGAATTTAATAAGTTTAAAATGAAGTATACCTTCACCAAAGCTCTCCGTGGCCATTTCATTTGTCGCCTGGAATCAAATAGATTAAACGACATTTGAAAAATGGCAAAAAGGAGGGAAAATTCAAAAGGTGGGGTTGAGATAAGAAGTTAGTGGCCGAGTGGGTCGAGGTCACGGTAGCAGTAGAGCAGCGGCGTATCTAGCAGAAGATCGTGGGTTCGAATCCCGCTCGTGGCACTGACTTTTTTATCACAATTAAAAACCTTAATTAATTGTAATATATTAATTGGTCAAGCGAACCACGAATTGAATGGAATTATGTCAATAATATCAGTGTTATTTTTCACTATTGATTACAAAATTGCTCTTGCTTTTTGCTAGTCTTTCATTCGTGGGAGATTTACTGAAGAAGAGGTTGTTGGATTTTATTGAAATTGCTTCCTGTTTTGAATATTCAAAAAATAGGAAATAGTAAATAGAAAACGGTTACTTAACTATTATTTGTAAAATTAATAATTTGATCATATAAATTTAAAAAAGTGCATATATTTGCTTATCCTATTATTTATGTGCTGGAGAATCTACTAAACACATGTAAACTTTCATTTTTTCAAAAGGGAAATATGATTTATAAGCGCTAAAGTTTCACATGACAAAAAAAAACAATGGTAGAAATTAAAATGAATGAATATTTTAACACGTAGGTACGTGTACTTAACATTAAACTTTGCATTTATGAATCTTGATGAAATGAATATAGTCCTGTGCAGTGGAATATAAATAATATCATAAGAAACTATTTAAAAGAATGTAATACAGCTATACGTATCATGTGCTTACATTACATTTGTAAAAGATGATTAATAACAACATAATTATTTGGGGAAATATTAAAAATCTTAAAAAAAAATCAAAATAGTGTACAAGAAATGTAGTTTATTGAAACTTCATTAATCTGTATATAGAACAAATTTAGAAATTACTGAATACTTTATATGCATCGTAAAATTTATGTGGGTAGTCTGAAGGTAAATGAACCTGTAAATTGGCGAATCCTTGCTGATTGCTCTTGATGAACTGAATGATCACTAACAACCAAATCAACAGAAATAAAGCGTGTAATTGTTCTATCATTATTTATTAGTAAGTCGTACTACTGACCTTAACTTCAAAATTTTTGTCAAATTTGTTCTATTTTATAAAACTTAAAAAAATCATCGTGTTCTCCTTGAATACATATTTGTCCATTGCAAAATTTCTTCCTGGTGTTGCATGTCTTATTTATACATTCCCTCTAAATTTAATCCTTGTTTACAGTATAATCACATCAGACAACATGATGTAAACTTAAAACAACTTTATTAAAAGTACATAAATAATTAGCCCCAGTTTCTGCAATAAAACTGAGTAGCATTATGCAATCCTCGACAGTTCAACGTTATGATATAATGTTATTGTTCCGCTGGACCTCATATTCAGCGTTTATCATTTTTTATATTTTATTTCAAAATATGTAGGTATTTCTGTTGTCAACCTTAGATCCGTCGTATTAACCATTTAAAAACCTAATCCACATAACTTACATTTCCAAAGCTTAATACAGTATCATTTAGTAATTTGGTATATTTTGAAAAATATCACTTTTCATTTTCCTCTTTATAAAGGAAGAAGGAAAGGAATTATTTTTTGCTCCATTTGCCATTAATCTCTCTCCCTTTTCCCCTTCTTTCGCTCTCATTCTTTTTTGTTCAATTTTCCTATTTCTTTTACATTTCTCCAATTATCTCTTTATTCCACTCTTACTCTCTCACTCACTCCTTTTTTTCTTTCTTTCACTCTTTCTTATTCACATATACTGTATCTCTTTTTTTTATCTGTTTTTCTTATTCATATTTCTCTCTCTGTCTTTCTTCTCTCCATCTATTTATCTCTATCTCTACTTACTATGTACCTCAATCGATTTATCTAATTTATCTTTCCATGTTTATTATATTTTTAAATCATAATTTCATGTTTGATGTAAAATTGTCTATTTTTTACGAGGGTTCGCAATAGCAGAGGTTATATCAACCCTCGGGGTGCAGGTGCCATTTGTAAGTATGTCTGGTTCGAATGTAGGGCCGCTGGATTCGAACCCGGGGCCTTTACTTTACAGTGATGAGCGCCGTGTCAACGCCTAAACCGTTGCGGCCACCGGGGCCCCTTTTCGTTGTTATTATGTTCAATTTTCTGTGAGATACCTTATTTAATATTTTAAGTTTATCATCGTTATTTGAAAAGAACACTACCACTCGTACTCGTAATAGTGTTACAATACACATTGAATCCTCACATATCACATGCAACCCGGATGTTGTCGTGTGGGAAGTTGAAAGTACAGGATTAATTTTTTTCTGTTAATTTATCCCCATTGTTTAAAAGAGATATAACAATTTTGTTAAGATCTCTCTTAACGATCGGTGAGAATGTGATTACGACTCGTGGGGTGAATGGGATTTTCCTTGGACGATGACCTCCGGCCACTTCCCGACCGACTTAGTACCATTCCATCCTTCGGAGACAAGGGACGACCTTTGAAGAGGATTGCCCTCCGGGCTCGCAGCCGTTCGAAAACAAGGAGTCATGACGATGGAAGCTACTTGATTAATGCCATCGGCCGAGGAACGATCCCGTCATCTTCACAGATAAGGGCTTAATCCAGCTCATCTATCAAGAGTTCCAAGGCAAGTCTTCGTTTGTAAATGCCCATAAACTTTGCGCAATTGCCCAAGAAAAAGTTAATATTCACTGATTCGAATTAAGCGAAACAAAATGGAACAATTAATCTTGCCGGTGTATAATTTGCATATGCGAATGCTAATGCGAACATAGAACCAGATAAAATTTGGCAACCATGAAACGGTCGTTAGAAGGATTTGTCAAATGCCAAATCGCATTAAATTATCGAGTTAATTGTTTTGTAACTGTCTTGCATATGTAAATAGCACATAGAGTGATTAATAAACTAGTGATATTAGTGAATGGATTAAGGAGTGGTAGTGCATTCATGACCACTGAATTAGTGAGTAGATGTAGCCTGAATGAATAATATACTTGTGTGAAGGTTGCAAGTAGAAATAAATTTATGGAATAATGAGTATATGTTTAGGAAAACTAATACAAATACATATTTGATCAAATGTGTATTATAAGTAAAGTAATGATGATAGTGCATGCTACTTAGTTGGCTAGTTGATGTTGCCATTAAATAATTTATGTGTGAGTATGCTTCTGATTTAGAGAATTTACGCAATCAATGAATGAGAAATTGGATTGAGTAAGAACATAGGTGAAATATTAGTTAAATTTAGAACCAAAGAGGCAGATAATGTTTAAGTTATTATTATTGTTATTACTGTGTTTATATATATATATATATATTATAAATAACAAAAATAAATGGGGGCGTCGGTGGTTGGAACGGTTTAGGCGGTGACACTGCGCTCATCACTGTAAGGTAAAGGTCCGGGGTTCGAATCTAGCGGCCCTGCATTCGAACCCGACATACTTACAAATAGTTTTTTTTTTCAAAAGCATCGGCACCCTGAGGGTTTATATACCCTCAGGGTGCCGGTGTTTTTGAAAAAAAAAACTATTTGTAAGTATGTAAGTTTATATATGTATATATATTTGTGTGTGTGTGTGTGTATGTATGTATGTATTATATTTTTATATACGAATATACGATTATATCGATTATATAACATCCGAATTTACCAAAAAAAGTTTTTATTAAAATATTTCAGGTGTTTTAAATTTGTATAAATGTGTTGCTTGTAAAATCAATTTAACCTACTTTTTTACGTCGTCCCTGTCACAAAATAATTATATAGTTCAGATTGGAAAACATATTTTTAAGACGATGTCATTATTGATATGTCCTTTGCAATGCCCTCAACTAACCCCTCAATTCACATTTTTGTGAAAATCGAGTTTTGCCACAAATTGTTCTTGCCTACCAAAGACCTTACATTTTTTCTAACAAACACAAAAAGAAAAATAGTACACTTTGAACTTTGAAACGGCTCCACTGATTTACAGGAAACTTAACATAAACTGGGAACTCTATAGTCCAGTAATAACATCAATCTGGTCTACGCAAATAAATTAGAATTAGATATATAAAATAAAACTTTTGACGATGAGTGACGATTTCAACCATATTTTTTGCTTACAATGACATAAAATCTAAACTCTGTTTGCAAGCACTAAAAGCTATGGATTTACATTTCCTAACGTTTTTAAGAAGCCGAAGGTCGTGGGTTCGAATCCCCGAGAGTCTCTCAACACGACACGCAAGAATGGCACAATTACGCAGAAGACAAACACTTTGAGCCCTGAAGATGAACTCAATAAAGATCGAAACGTTGGCACGATAAAGAAAATATTTTTCTGAAACCTACATCACACCAGACCGCATCTCACGATTTCTGAATAAGTAGCTTTTTAATTTCAACCAATACCTTACATAAAGATTAATCAATTGAATGATGTTATTTGGTCAATCAGACCACGAAATGTAATGTTTGTAAGAACGTTGAATTTGGATAAAATCCAGACGTGTTATCAGCTTTCTTTTAGCACCACGAAAATCCTCGAAGTACTGTTTTTTTGAGAAGATCAAAAAGTATTATTTTCTTAAACTTTTCGCTTTTCAAAATGCAAACGATTTATTAGCAAAGCACAAAAATGGATATATTACACAAATGGCAGAAACTTGTTTTCAGAAAATAAGTTGAAATTGGACATATAAAATAAAACGTTTCAAGAATATCCATTGAAGTTCATCCTATTTTTTTCTTATACTTATAATGTCCCAAAGAAGAGAAATTAACTTTCGAATGGTTGTAACAACAAATCCAGAGGTGTTATGACTTTTTATTTGATTAACTAGTGCCATCGGATGAAATAAGACATGCCCCAGGCAAAACCAAAAAATTCTATTTAACCCTCTAAATCTATTCAGATTCATGGAAAACGCCAATTAAAGCCCTTAAAAGTTATCGTAGATAATTCAGTAAAAAATAGACGTTTTTTGTTAGAATTCTGTGAGAGTATTTTCGTACTCATGCCCGATGTTGCACTCAAAAATTCATAACACCTCTGGATTTTTTCCAAATTCAACTTTATTACAACCAACCAAAAGTGAATTTCTCTTCTTTGAGTTATTATAAGTATACGAAAAAATAGGATAAACTTCAACGAAAATTCTTGAAACTTTTTTTTTTACTTGTTAACGTTTTAATTTCTACTTTGTGCCATTTGTATGATATATCCATTACTGCCAATAAATTGTTTGAAAGCCGTAAAGTTTAAGAAAATAACACTTTTTGATGTTTTTAAAAAACTATAATTCAAGGATTTTCGGGGTGTTAAAAACAAATATCAATTTTATTCCTTGTTCCTTGTTAAAAAAATATTTTAAAATACTTTACTGTGTCTTTCAGTCTAAAAATAATAATGTACTGCGTTATCCGAATAATAATTGCATTACAGTTTTAACAAATTAAGTTAAAATATTTTGTTTTTAGCAAGGAATAGAAGTGCTATTCGTTTTCTGTACCTAAAATATTCGCTGATTACAAATTTTTGGAAAAACGAAAAAAAAAACTCGATTTTTTTTCATTCTAGAGGCCTTGAAATTTGAATGAAATTGAAATTGAAATTTGAATTGAATGAAAACTTTGAATTGATGTCATGCTTATTTCCTCATCTATAATTTTGTATAATGTAAATTGTAAGCATAACCTGAAAGAAGAGATATACAACATTCGAAAGGTTGTAGCGAGTTAATGAGAATGCCAACGATTAAACAAGTTTATAAGAGTCGTGAATGCATGAAACGGTGAGTGAATAAATTGATCAAGTCCGGAAAAGATGACATTTCTGAATAATTAATATAAATATAAGCAATATATATAAGCAAACCAGAAAACTACTAAATACTAAACTACGTAAATATGAAAATAAGCAACTTAGAGAGTAATTTTTTAAATCTATGAAGTTAATGATGAAGTGGAATGCAATAAAATTAACAAAAAAAAAAGAAATCAGTAAAAAATTTCAATTTTGTTATATTATGTTGTATTATTACTTTTTTTTCTTGTCTAACTTTATAGTAGTTTATTTGATAAGAATATTTTTTTAGCTTTTGATCAAAATACTTGATTATTAATCGTTAACATTAAAAGTTCTTTATCTCATGCTTTGTAATAAACTGGGGATTTAATAGAGCTCCTAATTTTTTTTACCTTCAAATGAACTCATTTTGGTTTGGTTTTGGCTAGGTTTTGCAACGTCTACGGACTTAACCTTTGTTGTGAGTTTTCAGCGAGCACTTAGCGAATTTTATCTGTGCGGACCTGAGCTCGACAACCAAAAACGGTAAGAGATTGTGTAAATTTGCCATCTCGCTCAATTGCCCAACAGTCGATTTGTCCTGGATTTGAATGAGAGACAAACAAAAAAAACGAACTCCGAGCCCGCGGGTGGAACAGTGACAAATAAGGGGGAGATCAGTTCCAAAATGTCAGCTACATTAAGACCGCTCGGGATTTCACAATACTAGGGGCTCCGTCGACCGTGTAAGGTTCACCCGTGTAAGTAATTAAATAGAAATGTTAAGAATCTCGTGTCTTGAAATGGCACCGACTTACGCGGTAATGGGGTATGCACATTACCCTCCCGCAGTTCCAAATGCCCCACCGGCCTTCTCAACCGAGCCAAGGGGATTTAAACTGAGACACTTTCGGTAATGGGTAATTTAAGAATAATTTGAAAAAAGTATCAAATCTAGCACAGACTAAAAAAAATGGACATTACAACGTAGCACTTTCTAAAAGCTTGCTGGAACATCTTCCAATTTTCGATATATGCATTTTTTTCTAGCAGAAGAAGAACGCTTCAGAAAGCCGCCTAGTCAGTTTAAAATATTAACCTACTGATCTTCAGAAATTTAGGATTCTTGTAAACCTGATTTGCATTTAAAAGTGCCAGTATAAAGAAAAGATATGTTAATCATCGCTTTGTTGGATTACCCGAAAATCATCTTAACAGATGAACTGGATATTTCAATTTCAATCAAATAACCAAAGTTGCAGATATTCATTTTGGCTCCTTTTTGTACAACGTGTCTACATTGTCATTGCTTCTATGGCCTGAGTGCCCAGGGTCAAATATTGACGCCACTGACTTCTGCCACCCTCAATTGGTGTTCTCTTCTAGGCGCTTGCTGCACCATATTCCACCATATGCACCATATTTGTATGCACCATAATCTCCGTAGTTGCTGGTGGTGGGCTTTTGTTGCAGATATCAATGAGGCTACGATATAAAGCCAATTCCTTCTTTTCGGATTACTAGTTTAAGATGAGAATGGGCGCTGAATCTTTCGCAAGGAGCGTTCCACAAGGAAGTAATCTAGGATCAATCCGCAGTCACAGTCCACATTGCTGCCATACCTATAACCCTAACACCCTCAACGACACGACCTTTGCGGACAACACCGCAATCCTGTCCTCACCACCTCATCCTGACCACCTCCAGGAAAAACATTCCAAAACCACCTAGACTTTATTACCGATTGATGAACTCGATGGCGCATCAAACTAGATGAACCAAAACGCCGGCATATGACGTTCACACTTAGAAGAATTATACAATAGAAAAAATGTAGTAAGAATAAACGAGAGATTGTCTAGGTTTAATAACTGTATGAGTTTATGTCTGAAATGATCATATTGTTAATAGCGTCTTGAGCCTAACTTTGGCGATTGGACGGAAATACCAAGTTCTGTTGCAGTCCTGGCCAAAACCAAAATTTAATTTCCCCTTCAATTTATGAAAGATCAAAGTTAGAGTCTATTCTTTGAGAATTAATATATATATATCCATACACCTATCTCACATGAGAGCTTCAGGTCAACATCCAAAGCCTTGTTAGCACCTCCTTAATGCAGTATCTCAAGGTTTTTCCTTTTCTAATTGCAAGAATTTACACCAACAGAGACGCTCATAAAAACATACATTGAGTTGTGCGGTCTCCACTTCTTCCTGGCAGTATTTCTACTGTCAGTACTCCTATCCGGTGCATATGCTTCCTTAGACTGCAGTGACCTGGCAGTAGTCCAACCAGAATGCTTTACTTCCAGCAATTCCTTTGTAAGTTTTTTTATGATCTCTTCGCGTGCCTCATGCCTTGGGTGTTGTTCCACCAAGTTTGTGGATTCATTTTTAAGAATTCATATTGGCTCCTTTTTTGTACGTGTCCTCTTTGTCATTGCCTCTATGGCCTGAGTACCTAGGGTTGTTCTCACTGACTTCTGCCAGGGTTTCCACACAAGTCCGTACGCTTTTTGCTTTGATTTTTCATGAGGATAAGGTTTAAGTTGCAAGAGTATGAGAAGTAAGAGTAGACTCTGTCAAAGATCTGAGCTTATGCCTGCCGGTTTTAGTCTATCCTTTATTAAAAAAAAAATAAATAAAATAAAATAAAATAATGATATCAATAGCACTAATATAAAAACACTATTTACATCACACTATTTACGTATAAAATAAAGCTATTATATTTAGTAGTCTGATTGACCAAATAACTTTTTTCAATTAATTAATCTTTATATAAGGTCTTGGTTGAAATGAAAAAGTTAGTGTCACATGCGGGATTCGAACCCACGACCTTCGGTTTAGTAGGTCGCTTCTCTAACCATTTGAGCTATCGTGACTTCGATCCACTAAGACACCAACTCCTCATCTTAACCTACAACCTTTCGAATTTTCCCTCCTGTTTGCCATTTTTGAAATGTGTAGTCAGGATTCGATTCTCGGGACTTCTGAAGCGGCCACGGGGAGTTGTTAGTGAAGTTATACTTTGTTTTACTTGTTAGATCCATTATATTTCATGGTCTGATTGACCAAATTACTTCTTTCAATTAATTAACCTTTTTATGTAAGGTCCTGGTTGAAATGAACACGTTGTCACATGCGGGATTCGAACCCACGACACACATTGGCGAAATGTCGAATTGCGTCTGACAAGTTCAGAATCTAATTTTTCATGCAATCGATTTTATGCAGTGACATACAAATATTTGCGCTGGACGCTAATTCATTTTAAAATAAAGCTATTAATGTTCCCTCAACATAAACCTTATCTAAACATGTCTGCCTGCTTATCTTCCTCTTGTTCATGAGTAATTAATGAAAAAGGAAAAAAAACACCTTTGAGAGTGAAAAGGTGCGAGCCGCCTTTTCAATGTTATACAGTAAGGAAAGATCATTCAATAACATTTTGTGAAACTTACTCCCGGAATATTCTCCCCGACTGGCGTAAAAACCGGGTGAGGGATGTGTTTATGTATGTGCGACGAGCAGGCGGGGGTTGGCCTATAAATAAAACATCCCCCGAACAAGGGCCGGGGCGGAGAGAGCTATTTTACACCCCGTTCAACTCATTTACTCTTCCTTCTTATAATTAAGCTAAGTCGACGACTCGGACGGCTGAATTATAGCCATTGGGGTCGGTAAAAAGCTGTTTCGGTCGCCGAAAAGGTGCTCGATACTTTTTTAAAGGGAACAAATGTCCTGAGGGGAAGAAGAAAAAAATCAAACGACGTCCATCTAAAAATAAACATACAATAATCGTAACAATCGATTTATTTCAAGATGGTGACGTCCCATCCTCTAGAATATTTTCACCACAATAGAGACCCAATTGGCCATCTATATTGATAACATGATTATCCTCAACACTCATTCAACAATATCCATGTACAACCAGTACAGATTATCCTTTTTTTCAATTCCTTCTACAAGATAAAACAGATGCAAAACATTGAGCATAAAAATCATCGAAAAGAAATGCAACCTTCAAAAACATTTATCTCATTGTATCACCCTCCGTAATATCACCACGTAAGTCCGTTGCTTCCGATTCTTTCCCAACAGCAAACCCAATTAGAATCATTACACTCAACGGTAAAAAATAAAATTAATCAAAACAGACAACTGCGAAAACAATACTAATTGACGTTAGAAAATAAACGTATCAATTACCAATCACATAATCAATGTCAGACCCATCTGAACATACTGACCTGAACTCTGGCATATCATCAATGCTTATGCAAATTCAAAGTAGTTATATCATCTCTTATTCTCTTGTTCTTAGTTGGTATACAACTAATAAAATACTTAATGCCTGAAAGAGCACGAATAATCCTGATATTATAACAGAATATGTCTGAAATCTGAAGACTGTCTGACAAACGGAACAAGGATAGGCAGACCAAAATGAAAGGTAACGACCGAAATCGTATTTCGCTGACTACACAAAAGCAGCCCACAAGTAATCTTTATAATTGTTTTGGTAGTGTTCCAGTTCTTTTAAAGATATTGATCGTAAGATTTCATTAATAATAGTGACGATATGAAGGCCTTTGGCATGAAAAATTTGGATTTGGTTAAGGATTGACTGATACACCAGATATCAAGTCGTGATGTTCTGACATTGAGATTAAGCCTGTACCCTGGCGTGATGAACGGTTCTGATTATTGGCTGTTCTTTAAAAGCATTTTGACATCTTCAGCCTGTAGTACGACGAGTCTAAAAGATCAAAAAAGTGGAGATAGGCGTACCAAAAGTATCTATAACGACCAAATTCCAAGGACATTACCGATTCATCCTTTGGAAACGTTCCTTTCCTCAACTTGACACCCCGTAAACTCTATTAAATATGAAACAACAGTAAACAAAAGTGGCTGTGGCCGCTACGATTAGAGCCGTTAATCATCGTGACAGTACCGGATTTGGATTGCAATGGCCATGAACTCAAACACAATGACACAATTTCGAAAACACCGGTTCCCTCCGGGTTGGTATGACCTCATCTGTTGCGAACCACCTATAAAAGCGTTTAAAAACAAAAATACTACAGGCAATAAGGTAAAATTGCAGGGGTTATTAAATAAATTACTATTAATAAAAAATAAGGGATTTTGTGATTCATAAATTTTTATCCATTGTTAGGCGAAAAAGCGTCATATCGTATTATTTTGTTCCTGCTATGCGAGCTTCGTAGTAGCTGTTTTGGTTGTCTCTGCATGCAAACTATCGAGAAAGGTTTTAACCAAGCAGAAACTATTTTAACGATCAATGTTGGTCTGCCTGTCCTTGTGTCCTCACTGTGTTGGTCTGACAGACGTACGTTGGCCAAGTTTGGGTGAATTTTATAAGGTGAAACTGAAAATAGCAAAAATCGGACGATGACAGATGAACACCTCGAGGATAGGCCGCCTGATATGAACGGTAACAACTAAATTTCGTGTTTATCAACC
The DNA here is from genome assembly GCF_000648675.2 of Cimex lectularius. NCBI lineage: Eukaryota > Metazoa > Arthropoda > Insecta > Hemiptera > Cimicidae > Cimex > Cimex lectularius. Next base: position 896,346 of record NW_019392904.1, on the reverse strand, counting down.
GCAGACCGTAAAAAGGAATCTCGCAAGAAATGTATCATGCAATTCTGCAGTTCAGGACATACTTACATGAATTAATAATTTCAATTATATAAGGTTTTTGGTTGAGATAAAAAAGTCAGTGTCACGAGCGGGATTTGAACCCACGACCTTCGGCTTGATACGCCGCTACTCTACTACTATAGCCGAAGGTCTTGGGTTCGAATCCCGCTCGTGACACTGACTTTTTTATCTCAACTCTACGACACCTAGATAATAGGAGATGTAAAGTACACCCAAAATGGATAAGAGCTCATGAGGGAAACCAAAGAAATGAAGAGGCAGACAGGTTAGCGAAGGCAGCCGCGCTGAATAAAAATTTAGAAACATCCTATTCGAAAGTGTCATCCAGTTATCTTATCAATTTAAACAGAAAAATTATCCTGTTAAAATGGGAAGAAGAGTGTAGAAAAAACGCCACATAGAAAACAAATTCACTAGTTTTCGTGGTCCGTTTGACAAATTAATATCTTTCAATTAATTAAGGTTTTTAATTGAGATAAGTTAGTGTCCGAGTGGATCGAAGTCACGATATCTCAAGTGGTAGAGCAGCGGCGTATCTAGCCGAAGATCGTGGGTTCGAATCCCGCTCGTGACACTGACTTTTTATGTCAATTAAAACCCTTCATTAATTGAAAGATATTAATTGGTCAAGCGGACCACGAAAACTAGTGAATTACTAATAATTATTGATTATTATTGAATCAATAATTATTGATATGGTTGCTAAGAAGCGTCAGTAAATCATCCTAAAAACCATCTAAAAAGCAATACAAAATGAGAAAACCATCGTCATATATTACTGAAAAATGTTGCTACAATCAGGGAAAATGCGGTTTCATTTGAAAGTTGATAAATTCCGCAAACTAAAATAATAATAAATCCAGTGTTTTCTATTAGATTCTTTTCAGAAGCAAATCGAAGGAAAGTTGTTACGGTCAGTTCGACACAAAATAATGTAACATTAACATCCTCCCATGTTTATTAACAAGTCAAAATAAATTTGTAAACAATCATTCTTGACTGAAAATCTATCAATTAATAACTCAAAATACAGTTTTGAAATTTATCTGCATGGACTATGGGGTGATGAACATGTCATGTGGATTTTACTATCAAGTTGACGATTCGTAACAGCAGTAAAGACCCTGCAAGTCTAAACCACATATGATAATTGTAATATTATAAAATTGTAATTATATGTTTAATAGTATAGTTACGGGGGGGGGGCGTCGGTGGCCGCAACGGTTTAGGCATTGACACGGCGCTCATCTCTGTAGGGTGAAGGTCCCGGGTTCGAATGCAGCGGCCCTGCATTCGAACCCGACATACATACTGCTTTTTTTCAAAAACACCGGCACCCTGAGTGTTTATATGACCTCTGCTGTTGCGAACCCTCGAAAAAAAGTATAATTAGGTATTTACGCCTTCTCTGCCGACTGACGAACCCAAAATCAGGTTGTTACCAATCATTTTGGTCTGCCTATCTTCGGTTTGTCTCAGTTGCAGTTCTAACAAAAAACACCCGGACACAACACTGTAGAAGCCGAAAATGCCGAAACATCCAATAGACCAACCCAGGTAGGATTAGCAAACCAAACTGATGGATGACGACCAAATCCCAAAATATAATTGGTCATTTAATGTTCTACCATTATAATACTAAAAAGGTTAAATACACGATGTAATATACATATAAACCGATAAAATTAATGAAATTACTAATACCTTACATAACTGTTTTTGTTCTACTTTAGTTTTTAAGAATTCATTCTTTTGTGTTCGTGTATGTAAATTAAAAAGCGAAGTAATATCGCAGGCAATGCGTCAATAAGTGTTGATTTTTTGGAAAGATGAACAGGTAGATACTTCCGTATTTTTGAGACATTTCCTGATACAAAATGTGACAGGTTTTAGCATTTGATTGCACTTCAGGGTTCTATTGAACTCGGGTTTAATTAAATTAATTAAACTTGGTTGTTTTGTAAAACTGGCTCGACTTGCAGCAGTTTCATAATACAATGCGACCAGGTGGGAAGAAATTAAAATAATTCAGTGCAAAAACTATCAGATTTTATTTTATTTATGGAAATTTAGAATTTTTAAATGAAAGCAATCCAAATACAATCTGGCTTCATATTATTTGTAATAACTATTTAATTAGTAAAGTGTTCATCACCTACGTAAGGTAATGATGATTCAAAATCCTTTATATTCTAAAGATAATTTCATTCAATGGGATATTGAACTCAGGAATGTACAAACAGCTGATATAATTAAAATTATTTAAGCAAACCTAATTATAGCATTCCATATTATCTTAATATAACAGAAGGAAATATCCCTTTAACGTCTTTAACTGGCTTGGTAAATAATTTACACCGTGTATATTATCTTGTCGTTTAATATGACATTTAACAGTATAATTTAGACGGAGGTACATAATCCTCCTGACATGGTACAATTTTATTTTAGGAGCGATCAATCTTTCCAGTTATTTGTTGCCTGAAAGTACTTTCAATTATTATAAGAAGTTTAAATTTCCTATTCTATTGAATTCGATCTATTTTTTAATTTTTTTTTTAATTTAATTTTTTTTTTTTTAATGTACATAATTACTTCAATACTCATTCCTTCCATCATTCCTCATGATAATATTCGTGGCCTTATCATTTTTATTTAGTCTTTAGACTAGAACTTATTATTAGTACAAGGACTTGGTGGGTCTTCTTCGCCTTTTAATGGCATAAATCATAGGGATTCGCAGTGGACAGCGACGCCTCTGAGAGATCGCGAATCCAGGAATAAAAACAGCTTTATATCCCTTGTCGAGGCGATAAATCACCGAGGTGCACGGTGATTACTTGCAAACATGCTCGACCGATGGGCCGTCACGTACCAGATTACGGCTTGCATAGTTTTCAACCGAGCCCACTCGATAGCAGCACTACGCACCAAAACTAAATTACTAGAGAAACATAGTTTCGAAATACCGTGTGGAACTTGTTTCGGATTAGAAGCACTTATTTTGATGATGGAATGCTTTTATTCAGTTAGGTTGGGAATATAACCCTGGTCCTCAATCTCTCTCTCTCTCTCACTCACTCTCTCTCTCTATCTCGTTTAGAGACGCACTTCGCGACGTAAATTTGTAAGTTTTTTTAAAATAAAATTATTTACATTCAACATCGGTTCTCAGTCTCTCTCATAAGTATTGCCGTATATAGTCATTATATTTTTAAAGTTTGAATTCTGTGCAGGAAAGAAGTAAAAAAACCTTGAGCTTATCGAAGACTAGTGTAAAAAATGGAGGACAAGACTGAATGAAGAAAAATGCACTCAGTGTACTTTTAGGCTGAAAAAGCAGTCTTGCCCACCATTGTACATCAACAACAAAGAAATACCAGTTTCCACTCAAGTCAAATAGTTGGAACTATATATCGACAACAGACTCACGTTGAATCCCCACACAAGGCCTAAAAAACAATAGCTCAATAAAACACTTGGACTACTGCGAAGACTTCTAAGACCGAAATCGTCTTTGACAATAAAGGCAAAGCTAACACAGTACAAGACTTTACTAAGAACAATATGGACATACGGTGAAGAACTGTGGGGCACTGCCAAGCTTTCAAATATCTAGCGCATCCAGTCCTTCCAATCGAAAGACCTTAGACAAATTGCCAAAGCACCTTATTATGCCACTACCTCACTATCCACAAAGACCTCAACATTCCTTTTCCCAACGAACTAATCCGGTCCAGATTCCAAACATCAACAACCTTTCGAACCATCCTAACCATACTGCTCGAGCTCTAGCCACTCATTCCCATCCTGACAACCCACCCCGACGATGGCCTCGGGACCTCCTTGACACATAGTCATACACACTGAGTGCGGGCAATGGCTGGCTCCTCAAAGCATGGCTTCTACCGGTGCAGTGCTGGCATTAGTGCTACTGTTGTGCTGTGTGATATATTAATCATGTGTACATATTTATATAGTATACAATCCTGTATAGGAAACAAATAAATTTAAATTTAAAAAAATTATCTAGGATTATAAGCATCTTTAACCTAAATATCATGTCATGTCTGGCCAGTGTTAGTATTTTTTCAAGTTCAACCTAACTTTAAAAATATGGAGGAATCAAAAATATAAGGATATTTTTCCATTGTCTTGCTCATTTTTTTAAATAGAAAACCTAAGCAGGATAATTTGTAAGTATTAATTTATAAGACTATTCATACATTTCAGAAATGTTCACGAGATACTCAAAGACTACTGTTTGAAAAACCCTAACCAGTGTTTAAGATTAATTCGACAAAATAAAATTTGAAAATTGCTTATTTCTTTGTAATATGATATGATTACTTTCCCTTTGATCTAAACAAGTCTGTCATAGTTCAAAGGGAGGATAGGAGAAAGTCTATTGGAAAAGTCTAGTAATCCGAGTTCACATTGAGAAATAAGGCTAATCCCTGAACGGGTACAAAGACAGTAGTTCAGTACTATTTCGTCCGTTAAACCCTTGAAAAGCGATCCTCCGATATATCGAGAAGGCAAAGGTTGATAAAACTAGGTTTAGCATATTAAATAAACAAATAATTCACTAGTTTACTTGATTATTTGTCGCCGAGAATCAAATATATTACACGACATTTGAAAAATGGCAAAAAGGAGGGAAAATTCAAAAGGTGGGGTTGACATGGGAAGTTAGTGTCCGAGTGGGTCTAATTCACGATAGCTCAAGTGGTAGAGCAGCGGCGTATCTAGCAGAAGATCGTGGGTTCGAATCCCGCTCGTGACACTTTTTTATCTCAACTAAAAACCTTAATTAATTGAAAGCTATTAATTGGTCAAGAGGAACACGAAAAATAGTGAATTTAATAAGTTAAAATGAAGTATTCTTCACTAAGCCCTCCGTGGCCATTTCATTTGGCGCCGAGAATCAAATCGATTACATGACATTTTAAAAATTACAAAAAGGAGGGAAAATTCAAAAGGTGGGGTTGAGATGGTTAGTGTCCTAGTGATCGAGGTCACGATAGCTCAAGTGGTAGACCAGCGGCGTATCTAGCCGAAGATCGTGGGTTCGAATCCCGCTCGTGACATTGATTTTTTTATCTCAACTAAAAACCTCCATTAATTAAAAAAAATAATACTTTCGTCAAATTGGTTGTGGGTCAAAAGAGAGTACAATATATCTACCATAACAATAACTCCAAACTCTCTACCACTATAGCAGCAATTCCGTTATATCACCAGATTTCGTGAAATGCATTTTTTAAAACTGATTTTACGAGCTCAACAGGCTGAAAAAAAGCCGAATAAGTTCTGCTCATTGATTACATACTCACTGGGCGTTAATGGGCTCGAGGGAAGTAGGATTGTCACGTTCAGTAAGTGTCACGTCGCCTTATCGTCCGTCTCAAAATGCAAATAAAAGTAGAAGAAAAAAATATTTGCCCTTTTGGTTCAAATGATTTCGTAAAATCATTCAATTTAATAATGTAATTCAAAGCTTTTAAACAGTAAATGAGGCTATTTTCGACATGGACGAAACCAATTTTCCTTCCTGTCGGAATACAATATATAATAAACAAATCATATAAATCATATAAAAGTGAGCCTTTATGAGTTTTATGAGTATAAAAAAAGTATAAGATTTGGACCCAACATTGTTTTGAAAACAAGATGAAATTCAAAAGATCAAAATGTCATTATCGTATTGTATAAAACTTGAAACCATAAATATTCATACTAAGCAACAGCCATAAACGTATGATCTATTGCTACTATAAAATATATTTACTCGGTTTAATATCAATAAAATTATGCGTTTATATAACTAGCAAATAGATTTTGGAATTAAAAGATGTATCTCTTTTTAAGAATATAAACAAAACATTAATTAAAATAAATTAAGCAATAATTAATTATAACAAAGTAATTCGAATTATCAGTTAGACATAACAGTAAAAAAAGTATATCTAACTACACACATCACACCGACGCATGAGAAAGGCAGACAGATAAAAAAATTGAAAAGATAGAGACAATTAAGGAAAGAGAACTGTAGAGAAAGAAAAGAGAAAGAGAGACAGAGAATGAGACGGAGTGCTTATGCGTATATATATATAAAAAGAGAGGTAGATAGAGAAAGAGAGAGAGTGAGAGAGAGAGAAATGTGTGATAAGTTCTTCACTAATAAAACGAAAATATGTGTTACATCTAGATATAAGAATTAACCATAAGTCGTATATACTTTTAATGCTAAATAAAAATTCTCGTTATAAAAAAATTTTAGTCATTTGATAAAAGTCGAGAAATGTCCAACTATTAGGCACGTATTTATGTGTGTGTGGGCGTGTAACTTTCCTGTGCTATGTCTGTTTTATCTATCAGATGTATTAGGTTTGAAAAGTGTTTTCTGTAAAAATTGATATTACTATTTGCATTATTTCTGATTGTAGCGTCAGGGACTGTATTTTGTCCATTCATCTACGAATTAACGTTCCTACAAAACTAACAATTATTATTGCGAACGTCCCAACAAGGCAAACTAGCAAAGCAGGCTCTCTTTTCGTTGTCTTTTTCATTTTTTAACTTCTATATATTAGAGCAAGCGTTAAAGAAACGTAGAAGCGTTTAATTCGAAAGGGTTTTTTGTAGGGCGACAGCGTATTAATAAAGGCCGAAAGTTGAACACGATGGTAGGGGTTGTTCCGATATACATAGAAGGTCCCTTATTTGAAAGACCGGGTAGTTGTTTTGCAGCCCACACGAGATCAGCACCGACCGATCTAACTGAACGACGCCCGGACCCGCAACACCGAAAAACTGTGCGGGTACAGTATAAGTCATACGCCGTGTTTTTAAATAAATATTACGGACATATTTGACAAATATGGCGTTAACAAGTATGAAAATATAATTACTTACATTTTTTAATGCGTGAACTAAAATTTAAGGTGTAAAAATTTGTTTGTCGGTAAAAAATTTGTTTCTTTTTATAGTGAAAATTAAAAACAATATAATCATATAATATGGCTCAATTTTATTTGAATAATTGATTTTAAAAAATTTCGCTTATCTTAAAAATCTACTAGACTAACAAAATACAAAAGAACAACATTTCGTTTCGAATAAAGAAAAAAGTCAAATGTAAAAAACTAAAAATTAGTATAAAAAGTTAATCTTATGATTCTTCCTTCTTGAAGGTGGGATAATAGGTCATCTCAAAAAACCACAACCAGTTTTTATCCACAACGTTTCGGATTTATTTGAATCCTTCCTCAGGTGAGTTAACGCCTGTACACAGAACAAATATTTTTTTACATTTTTATGTCAACATGGTTATCATTGTTTCTTCACTACTTACAACCATTGTATTTGTATTTATACTACTTGTAACCATTTTTTAACCATTGTAAGTAGTGAAGAAACAATGATAACCATGTTGACATAAAAATGTAAAAAAATATTTGTTCTGTGTACAGGCGTTAACTCACCTGAGGAAGGATTCAAATAAATCCGAAACGTTGTGGATAAAAACTGGTTGTGGTTTTTTGAGATGACCTATTATCCCACCTTCAAAAAGTAAGAATCATAAGATTAACTGTTGATATAAAAAGTTAATTTAACATTCTTTTAGTTTAGAAAAGAAGAAATGTTTACGAAGGTTCAATAATGTTTGTAAAGTAAATTTTCCGTTTTATTACTTATTTCAAAATAATTATATCTAAATCTGCAGAAAATTATAGTTTTTTATCCGTTTGTTCGTACAACACAAAATAAATCAAAAAACAACCAAGTGTTCTTTACATTATACTAACAATATTCTTCATTGTTCTAAATAAAAATCAATAATGTTACCAATAATTTGAAAAATTAATAGAGAACGTTTTGTCGTGAAATTTATTTACTGTTTAACTAAATTTAGAATCACGTGTTTATGTATGTATATACAACTCACATTTGTGTAAGATTTGTATGTGAAAAACGGTAAAAAAAAATTTATGCTTGTAGCACGAAATTAAATTATTGAAACTATAAGAAATAATAAAAATCAAATTTTGGGAACAGGAAGCATGTTTTTTATGATATAAACTTGGGGGCATTTCTGGGAAACCGAAATTTCGTTCAACTTGGGCAACAGAAAGACTAGGTTTTACTGATGAACAAAACTGAATAAAAAATCGAACATGCGATTCAGTTTTAAAATTAATATAAAATCTGTCTACTTGGAAATGAAACAAACGTTGTTATAAAATAATAAATACTTGTTTTTCATTTAATTAATGTTAAAATGTTATTCTATAGTTAATCGTGCTTTTCCCATTTCTTATATGGGTTAAATTATTTTCTTTTGTTTATGAAAATATAGGTTTCAAAATTGTAAACAATTGTCTACATCTATTAACTTTTAAATTATTAATTATAGTTTTGGAAAAATAATGAAAGGGATATTGTTTTTTAAAAGGTCGGAGGAGGAACTGAATTATTGTTTTTCTGATTGAAGTTACATATAACTTCACTAGTTTTCGTGGTCCGCTTGACCAATTAATTGAAAAATGGCAAAAAGGAGAAAAAATTCAAAAGGTGGGGTTGAGGTGGGAAGTTACTGCCCTAGTGGATCGAAGTCACGATAGCTCAAGTGGTAGAGTAGCGGCGTATTTAGCCGAAGGTTCGAATCCCGTTCGTGACGCAGACTTTTTTATCTCAACAAAAAACCATAATTAATGGAAAGTTAAATGTAACATTATTCTTGCTACACACGTTTGGGCAACACCGGCGGCCTTGGTCAATTTTGTTTCATGGAAACTATCAACTGATTTGTTGAAAATAAATAACATAACAGAATGTATTTCTCGAAAAATGTATATGAATATTCTATTGTACATGGTTGTAGATGGTGTTTTGAGGAAGGTAGTAAAAGTGCAAAAAAGCTGAGTGTAAAATTTGAAGGTCATCTTTTCACCCCCAACTTTCTTTCCGCCGCCCCCGTTAGACGTCGTCAACCCCATTACAATATTAAGAGTGAATGTTGTCTTTTATTTTCCACCCCTAAAAAATTAACAAGGAAAATAAAACAGCCGACCGCCCCGGGGTAAATGTGACGGGGGGGGGCTCTGGTTCTAAGCTGCCCCAACGCACTACCTGAGGATTATCCATTTTAATCTAGGTAAATGAAAACTTAAGGCAGCTCTGTATTAAACCTGTTGGGCCGCTTAATGAAATTCTCCATCCTTAATTACCGGCGCGGCCGCCGCGGGAATCGGCTCCTACCCACTGGAACCCATTACAAAACAATCTCGGAGATCGAATCTCGGCTAGGTTTTAACAAACAATTTAAACAATTATTTTAGAACAAAAGAATCGGATTGAAGCCAAAGAAAAGTGTTTGCGATGTTATGTGATCTAAAATCGTTATACAAGGAAGATCAACCCAATAAACGTTTGTATTTTTTCTAATTATTTTTTACCAGTGTTGGAATTGGAAGATAAATTACACACAATTTGTTCAATTCACATTTGTGTATACTAGTATATAGTAAAAAATGAACTATATGTTGTATCAATATTTTTTATCATCGAACATTTAAAGCAAACATTATTTCACAAAAACTTCTGAAAGGTGTGGAAAAGAACTTGGCCAAATTTAAAGGTATATATTATTAGAACATCGTCGTTAAGTTGGCCTTTTTATGACCTTGCTCACCGCGACCAATGTTGATCTGTTGTACAGTTTTGAACATTGCCTAGAGCTTTTATTCAAGCTTAAGGCTTTTTAGCAGGTCACAAAGCCTTGATCAATTGGCAATATCTGCAAATATGGTTTCTGTTGCTTGAATGTATACATATGACTCCGGAGCCTGCAGTGTCCAGTGAACAGTCCTACTACCATTCTAGTCCGATAATGTCTTAGTTTTAGTGGCTTTGCTGTTGCTTAACTACCACCAAACGTCTACAATTTAATATAAATAAAACACTCACGATGTATATAACAAAGTTTTAGACCTCTGGGCATTCATAACAGCTGAAAAAGAGGAGCGGGTAGTACCTTGAATCGTTATTTGTTTTAAAAATAAAGATTTTTATAATCAAATTTTTTTACATTTTACAAAATAACAAAAATAAATGTGGGCGTCGATACTTGCTAGTATAATTAATAAATATATTGTAAGACAGTCACAAACTTCAACAGTTAATAATACTGCAAGATTATATTACTCAAAAAGTAAAATCGTCGTAAATTGTAAAGTAACTATTCTGCGTCAGATATTAGCATATGAAGACATACCGATTTCTTTAAAGTACAAATAGAGTATTATAAAAAAAAAGGCATGAGTCGGATCATTTGAACTGCCATTATTGAACCTATAAATATGAGAATTTAATATGCTAGATAAGAAAAAAGGAATCACTGTGAACAGAAAAAACAAGTATTATCAGAAATTGATGTATTCGAACAAATCTTACTCTACATAAATAAACACTCACATAATGGCAATAAAAAATACAGTCAAAATTAATAATTGCAATACGTGCCTCCTCGGAATTAAAAATATTAAAATAATTAAATTAATATCTTTGGAAAGCGACATCGAACATCTTACAAAGATAATCCTGCCCTTTCACTTTCACAAATATATTTTGAAAAACAAATAAATTAATATTTTTTATCGAATGTATAATACAACAAAAGAAATTAATGTAGTAGAAAATAAAATTATTAGCAAAATGTTTATGAAAAGGTATTCTGATTTTACAGGTCCCTCTGTTTTAAAATAATAGTCTAAAAGTTTAATATATTATAAATATGCTAGAACACTCTGGTAGTCATTGAAAAGTTTAGATCATAAAATGGAAATTATAATCTAAAAGGAGAGTATTAAATATATAAAGTGAATAAAATAAGAACACATTAACTTCTTCGTCGTGATGAAAGGAATATATCTTACTGAATGATTGCACATAGAATTTCCAATCTTAAAACTTTACACATCACAAAAACATGAAAATAAATATAGACCGAGAAAACCATACAATCTCTGAACGATATAAAATACAAAAAATTTGCGTGCCATCGTTAAATTCAATTGAATTATATTAGCGAACGAGATATCGATACAAATTTCCTTGGCTAAGCTGTCAAACAGCCACAAATACCAGCAAAATGTAAACCTTGTATTTTACATCCATTATATTTCGTAGTTCGATTGACGAAATAACTTATTTCAATTAATTAATCTGTAAGGTCTTGTATATTATATCGTTGCGGAATGAGAAGTTTGTAACGGATACTGTTATTTTTGAATAACTTCGTTCTTCACGGTTAATAATAAATTTAAATTGTGGAGAACAAACATAAATACTTATACATATAGAGCTTTGTAGACTTGTATACTAATAATTTTTCAAATTAAAAAATAATTACGAAAAGCTAAATAGATATTAATGCAATTTTTGAAAAAACTTTTGTGATCTGAGGCGGGATTTTTAGCTATCAGGCACCATGAATAGGGAATATCCGCCAGGTGCTCCTTATGAGGAGAAAGGTTGTTAGATTTGTTCCAGATAATAGACGCTTATCACCTCTTGACTCTTTACAGAGAGCGTGTAGGCATGTCGCCGAATTTAAAAATGTTTCTCGAGTACAGTAGCGAATTTCTGGGTCCGATGTTCCGCTTTTTGGAAGACTTCGGGTTTTTTGCATATAGTTATGGTTCTAGGTGTCGTTTGAGTGAGTGAAGAGGGATGTTAATGAGATATAACGTTCCCATCACCCCTCCAGCGTGTGTTTGGGGTCGACCCTAATTTAGATCAGATTATTAAAATTGTGTGTAATTCGATTGAGGAATATCCAGTACTCCTGCTGAAAGGATGCAATATAAATAGGTGTGGTATTTATTATATATACAAATGTACGACTGAACTGACTTTTAGACTGTACTGACTTATAAAAATTTGTTAGTTTTAGCCTAATTTATAGCTTGCATGCGTTGGGCTATCGTTACAAGCTGTCGAAAGCCCCCATTGATTGAGAAGCGGCGATCTTCTGGGCATTCGTCTTGCCTAAGGGCTAGCGATCCGGGCACATAACGGGGTAGGTGAACTCCCCTAGGATCAACACGACGGGGAGTGACAACCTTGGGGTGAAAGTCCAATAACCTATTCATATCAGCAGTAAATATAAAGGTCTGTAATGTAATCAATCAATACAGGTCAATTACTGATTATTGCCTTTAAAAGAAATACAAAGATTTTTAAAATAAATTGTTCAATTTATGTGTATGTACGACAAATCATATGTTTAATTATGACAAAGTAGATTACGTTAACTGATCACTAAGGTAAGCAACTATTAAAATAATTATTCAGAAATCGTGAGATGTGATCTGGTGTGATGTAGGTTTCATAAAACCACTTTCTTTATCGTGCCAACGTTTCGATCTTTATTGAGATCATCTTCAAGGCCTGGGATTTAAAAACATTGTTTACATTTAACAAATGTATTTAGGATGTGGAAAAGTGAATTTATACAATGCAAAATATATATATATATTTTTTATATTCAATCAAAGTATTTCTACTCACTCAAAGTGTTTTTCTTCTGTGTAATTGTGCCATTCTTGGCAGTGAGAATTTGCTGTTTTATGGTTATATACGTTGGATTTTGAAGGAGTAGGGAAGGAAGTCGGTATAGAAAAGACATTTGTGTATAATGGCACTCTCAACACGACACGCAAGAATAGCACAATTACACAGAAGACAAACACTTTGAGTGAGTAGAAATACTTCGATTGAATAAAAAAAAATATATTTTGCATTGTATAAATTCACTTTTCCACACCCTAAATGTATTTGTTAAATGTAAACAATGTTTGTAAATCCCAAGCCGTGAAGATGATCTCAATAAAGATCGAAACGTTCGTTGGCACGATAAAGAAAATGTTTTTCTGAAATCTACATCACACCAGACCGCATCTCACGATTTCTGAATAATTATCGATTAACGGTCACTAATCACCACACAAATTATTAAAATGTTTACTTAACAGTCCAATTCGTAGTAATAATTATTAACCTTTCTAAAAACAATTAGTTAAAATTTAACAATACATTTATTGGATCTTGCATTTGGATTTAGTTCTGGAATGGATAATGAGAAAGAGGAATCCACATCAGCATGACGAGTAGGAATCTGCTAGTGATCATGGGACGTCGTCTATTGGGTGTGTTAAATGTTAAATGGAGAAGTTTAATTCTTATCTATTTAGATTAGTAAAATGATCAGAGGTTTCTCAGTTTTTCTTAAGTTAAAATTAGTGTTTTATCCATAAATTGTAAATATCTACTATGTACCGCCACTCGTTTTTTGTAAATTTGCTTATTCATTTTTCAAAATTATTGCGAATAAGTTACATATGCTACCATCTCTCTAGGAGTTATTTTCTTTCCAACAAGGACATATTTTTTCCACAAATTATTACATCTTTGAAAGTCAACGACTATCTGGTGCGAATTTCTTTTCGTTTTCTTTTTTTAAAATCTAAGTATACTACAGATTGAATAACGTAAAAAAACTCACAACATTATATCATGATTATCGTAATCGCTATGATCTTTAATTAATAAGATGCAAAATCTGAACTGTTATAAGTGTGATTTGTGTAGTTAATCATGTATAATTAGTAATATTTGAATCAAATTTAAATTATATCCAAAAAAGAAGATATTTTTTATTACTTTATTATGAAATTAAAAATTTCAGCATGATGGACTTATCCTCATAGTAACTTTTAACATTGTGAGTCATGGCGAGAGCTAAGATATGGAGAGAACGGGTTTTACGTAATTTACATTGTATAAACATTTGTTTTCACTTTTCACTTATGTGTATATCACACGTCGTTTAAAATTCAGGCCGCATAGCTTTCCGAATAAGGGAAAAAAGTTTATTGCACTATCCCTGCCGTTAGCCTTATGCAGTTATGTAAATTTCTAAGAGCTTTCTGTTATATGGAGGATTAGGAGGGAGAATAAATAGAGGGTGGGCGAACATCAAACGTCCAGGGGTTGCTCGGGGGAGAAACCATCAAACTGAAATCCATTTAGGAGGGTGGGTCGCCCCTTGGTTACCGTACGCGTTGCTAAGGGGGTGATTTTTTTGACCAGCGGCCCCTCTGGGGGGCGGCGCATGTCATGTAGGCTTATTACTCTCACCCACCCCCTCGTGTCCAAACAACAACGACGGGAAGAGGGTGGAAACAAGATGGCCGCTAGCCTACAAGGACCAACCATTAAGGGAATGAGCCTGTGTCGATAAGGCGAGGGAGTGTGAGTGATGGGCTCTGGAGGGAACACAAGATGTATTACCTATACTCAAGAGAGGGGGGGAACAACACCCCGGGCCTCGCACCCTCACACACTCTCACTTAAATACCAAACCTTTGTCGATATACCATAAATTACACCCTTCCGCCCCTTCCCACCAGACCACACGTATTTATGTGCACCTCATTTCCCGGCCCCATTTAGTCTTACCTTTACAAAAGATAATTAATAACTCTTTCCTTTTAGCTGAACCACCATCGAGCCTCGTAAGATCTCAAAGATTTTCACTCATTTCGTATAATAATTAAACATATCTGTTTGCTAAGGTGAAAACGTAGACTCTCTTTTATATTGTTTACAATAATTGTTTCAATTTAGCGATTACCTTTAACTCTATCGAGTAAAATGTGAGATCTAATGAAAAATGTTGAATGTCTAAATCTTTTAGTTAAGTTCGGGGATGAGCCAGCAGTTTAGTTCTTGATCATCTAAGTCTGCCTTTTCGCGAAAACACTAAGAATTGATGTTGGTTGTGTGGCGAACAAACGCGTGTAGCACTGAGCAACGATGTTCACTTTACTGGGTCACATCATCAGACAGGACCTGACAAGTCCAAAGGTGTTAGACGGAAAAATGTCCAAAATTAAATTTACAGTAAAACTAAAAATGGAAAAACTAAAAGAAGTCATAAAATTCTCACTATCGCTCTTATACAAATATCGAACACAATTTTGCCCTAGTTGATCATTTGAATTGGCTGGGGCAATTACATGGTATGCCAACCTCACATCAGTAGAACAACCAAACAGAAAGTTTTATATTCTATAAAATGTGGTATTGTGCGGATGTAAAGGAATTTTAATAGTGTAGTCTGTAACCTCTCAAGCAACTTCGCACATCCAAAAACACCTTTGCTTAACTAAGACTCAAGGCAAGGCTGCATGGGGAAAACAGACTGCATATATGCCACCAGATTCAGCAGTAATTACTTAGCGAACCTAGATTTAGTAGATCTTCAGTTAGTTTCTGCGTTGATTCTTTAAACATCAACAAGGAACTACTGACTTCAGCTCGTCACATTAGAATTATACCTACGTAGAAATTTGTTTCCCATTTGGGGTCGCAATATTATCAGAAGGACGATGAGGTTCTTTATGGTGCGCACTTGGCCGTATAAAAAGTTTAGATTCTCATGATAGGAGCGACACACCTCCGCTCACAAGTGGTTAATTCTGTGAAGTTTGGTCAAGCCACTCATCAAAATACTCATGTGTCTTCTGCTGGTTGCCTCTTCCAAGGGGGTGGGTCTCCTTCTATGCACCTGACCGTGTGCCGCTTAGCTAGTGGAAAACCGCTCACTCAGTGGTGAAAGGCATCAGCTGATTAACATTGCTATACTATCTAGGTAGAGCAGGCAACTCTCTCTCTCTCTCCCTGACTGGAGGGGCCCACCAGAGTCGGAACTACCCGATCCGCTCCTGCCGTGGTTTTGTTTATAGTGGAATTTCTAACCACCCCGTAGAGAAACGCTGCCTTCGAAACAGATTGACTATAAAGGCAACACGGAAGAACAGGCAATTTTCCAAGTTACCGCCAGGGTCCTCGCAATCGGCCACTACGATTCCAACCTCTCATAGCGCGCTACCGGGCTTGGAACTGGGAACACTCTTGCACTACTCCGTAGATCAGTTAGGTTATGAACCCTCCCCTGTCTTTGCATGCAGGATTTGGTCCCTAACCCCGCTGGGGCACTGATGAAGTACCCGCCGTCCGCCTGCTGACTCTGTATTCATTCGACGTACCCTGTAGGCGTAGTCATCGTATCTTTTCACGTTTCGGCTTCCTTCGTCCGATCTTCACATGCACGCGGATGGTGCTTACAGAGATTGTGCGCACAGCGACAGACGAATACAGCTTGTGCTTTAGAGAGTTTGCCACGCTCTTTGAGCTACATCATTATTTTGTGCCTGGAAACCCCCTTACAGCTTGTCAGGTTACGCACCGCGGCGGGGCCAAATGTACCACCCTTTAATCCCCAAGTATTGAGGTAGGAGAAAAATAGGGTATTTCTCTACGCCTGTCAAAGTTCCTTATGATACTAGATAAATTTTTTTCTTCTTTACGCCTTTAGACATCAAGACCCAATCTTCATCATTGTCTATAGCTCTCATTTAATCTTAAAGCATTCTAGCAGTGCTTTTTAAGACCTCCGATTTGTTTTATGGTGAGACCTCGATGAGGTCTTGTATCTTCCTTTCACCGGAATAGGAATCTCAGCCTGTATATCATATGCACCATGTTGCGTGTTTCTTTTTCTTCCAGGCAAAAATTGCACTGGCTTGTTTCTGCTGCTCCGAGTCTAGACATTCACCTTTGAATTCTATATTTTATAGTGAGCAGCCCTTCTATCTATCTAGTCCAAATACTTTCTAGATTTAATATTTCAACAGTTAGTTTCTACGTGAATGAATTTATTTTAATGCCTCTGTAATAAATTCCCAATGAATCGAGATCTTGTCTACGTCACCAACTTAACTATCCACAACGAATTCAACAATCCTTTCGCCAACTCATTCGATCTACCTTGTTCCGCACCACTTAGGATTTTGAGAGATCTTTTTTCCACAGCATTAAATTATTGATGATCTTAAAAGATTATAACAGAATTAAACAAAAAGTCAAATGTCAACCAATGTCCATGGATAAAGTTAATAATATCGAATGAAAATGTCAACATATAGTCAAGAAATTCCCTACAAATATGCTGAGTTACTGACAAAGGGATCAGAAAATTTTAGTAATACCTAAACACAGTGGCATGTTAAAATATCCCATGTCCAGAAAAATTCAATAAAATACAAACTTTTATTATCCATTCCTAACGATGCATCCAAATGTTCTGAATTAATTTTAAATGCGATCTCGTGAGAAGATTCTAAAAATTACGTACGCCATCTTTTCGCCAGCAAAATTTGATTTCAATCTAAAATCCCAAAAAATGTTAATATCTCAGGAAAGAGTCAAGATAGAAACCTCGTTCTGGTAGCCAGATGAACCACGTTATTCAGTGAATCCACCATGGAAGTATTGACATTTAACCTTTAAATATTAATATTTCAGAATATGTTTATAAAGTTATCCTTGATGCAGTATATTGTTATTTATATTAAATGTAACGATCTGCGCCCTCTGCCGTTCCAGGTGGCAACGCGCGCAATGCTTTTGCCGCAACGTGGCTCCCCCTGCATCTAGCAGGATGCACTATGACACACCCTACTGTAATTTATCGAAATCAATTTTTAAAATTATTCGTCATTCAACTAGGGGAGGGATTCTGTGGAAAAACAAAATTATCCAGCAAAGGAAAACGATCAATTTTTGAATAATCTGTGGCAGTACTCGAACATCAACAGATGTGACTACACTCAGACAGAAAATCTGTCATAACAAAACGGTATACATAAACAAGTAAGACATCAAGTAAATCATCAATGGGAAATGAAACTATGCTGCAAATAGTCTGTGAGGAAAACAGCAAGTACATCAGGAACTGTGATACATTTTTAACACCGCAAATCATATCGTCTAGAAATTTACTTAGTACCATTAAATTGTATACAAACCTATGTTAACCATAAGTAGATGCTATTCTATATAACATGTTAATCGCCAACGAAGGTGAGAAGTTTGTACTAACACACCAGATATCACACAAAAACAACAAAATTAGAACAGTTATAGGACCAAATTTATTTGAAAAAAAAAACTTTTTAACTGTAAACATTTAAAAATTCTGAGTAAGCCTGGGCGATTCATAAAACTCAAATATATCCTTGAAAGGTTCAATTTGATACTTCTAAAACACCTGTGTACATTTAAAAAAAAGTTAGTTGAATACATAAAAAAAGGAACAATTCATACAAATATAAATATTTCGAACTATAGAAATAAAAATATTTGACAAACATAGCCATAGATTTACGGGTACCTTTCCGATCATCGTAGTATGCTATCCTACTTTTGAAACCACAAAATACCACAACAGAGAGGACAGGCCAATTTGGTCAGCTATGACCGAGCTACGGGAACAAAAATATTTAAAATATCTACTTTTTTATTTGTAAGAAATTTGAACCCTTATCTATAGATTCAACAAACACATGATACAAAATCAATAAAATTAATAAAAAAAGCATATACATATAGGTATATAACACACAAATAACCAACGTCAAATGGAGTCACGAATATACAACATAACAAATATATATTTTTTTTAATATAGCGCCATAACGTATTAAGCATAACGTACCATGATTGTAAATACTTATTTATTAATTTATTGATAGATTAATTTATTTATTTAATCATTTATACATATTTATCTATCTATTTATTTATTTATACAGTTATTTTTAAGTTAGTTTTAGATGTTTATTATTGTACAAATTGTTTCATCCTTCTGTTTGTGTTTTTTTTTTTGTTTTTTTTTTTCCACAATTGTAAATATTAAATACTCTTACTCTCTATCATTTAATAGATAAGTAGGAAGCAAAGTGTCTAAACACTCCCTACTAGTGGAATTTTATTACTAGTATGTACTGTTGAAAATAAAATAATCCATATATAAGCTTAGATATACACAAACACATACATAAATAATATAAAAAATAAATAAAGTCAAATGCAATAAAATGGCGTGAAGGCTGGAAAAAGTGAGTCCCACAATGATGACCTAACCTAGTTGTTATTAAGTAGGTATTTTAATTATTTAATTATTTATTAGCATTTTACAAATTAATTATCTATATTTTTGTACATTTGTAACTTTGGATATACCCCAAATGTAAATATATTGATATGGCAAAACTGGTTGACCACTAACAACAAAACTTAAAAATATTGCATTATTTTAAAATCGTAGACAAAATAGTATATATAGAAATAGTATTTCTTAATTTTTAGCTTTACTCGTACATTCTTACACAGTTCATGTCACCAATGTCATAAAAATATCAATATATAAACTGTAAAACAACAAACATGAACACAACATAAAGTCAGACAAGTTTTTGAACTTCTTATTTATGCTAATTTTGAAACAAAACGCATAGAAACCATATCACTTAGGAGTTAAATCAAAGCTGGCAAAACAGCAGTTACATCCCTCGTGGACAGAATCAATACTGAGCCGACCTTGTATTAACCGTTAAGCGACATATATTTGGACAAATAAAGGATATCTCTTAGAATGTTTGATTAATTTTTTTATCTGGATGGGTATAAAAAGAAACTCCAAGTTTTCCGTGGTTGAAAATTTATTCCAATTTTTTTAATTATATTCGACGTTCAGGCTCAAGGGCCCATCATCAGCACTAAATATAGAGAGATTTTTTTATTTTATAATTATCAGTTAGAAAACACATATATCCATGATTTTAATTTTTTTATATAAAAAGTTTTATAAATACCTGGACTATGCCAATAGTATATATTCTTCTACCCCCTTTTTCTGTTGTGGGGATGTCGTCAATTTGTTTAAAAAAAACTATAATAGAAACATATATTATTTTATTTTTTATTATTGTCACCCTATTGTGACCATATATATAAATTTATTTTCATTTATATCTATGAACTTACCTCCAGTCGTTATCCTCCCCTCTCCGCGTGGGTCTATAAATATTATAGATGGTGATAGTTTAATTTGCTTTTTTAAATCACAGCTTGTTAAAACGGGAGGCCGAATTAAGGAAAAGGCAGACTACTGGCTTGTGCTGATGATGGGGCATTGAGCCCGAATCAAAAATATAATTCAAAAAATTGGAATAAATTTTCAACCACAGAAAACTTGGAGTTTCTTTTTATACCCATCCAGATAGATGGGACGTACCGTGGATTCAATATAAATAAAGTAAGATAATTTTTTTTAAAAAGCTGATGAAAATAAATTTAATATAAAATGTAATACCAATGTACATAAAATATAATAAATGTCTCCATTTATTACCCAAAGAAACTTGTAAATAAACCTCGAGTGAACTTTTTTATAAACTAGTTTTATTTTTGATTAAAGCAGTATGTATATGAGATTTTTAATTAATTTCTTTAAACTGAGCTATCGTGACAAGTGGTTAGAGCAGCGGCGTATTGAGCAAAAGGTCATGGGTTCGAATCCCGCTCGTGACACTAACTTTTTCATTTCAAACAAAACCTTACATAAAAATTTACTAATTTCGTGGTCCGCTTGACCAATTAATATATTATAATTAATTAAGGTTTTAGTTGAAATAAAAAAGTCAATGGTACGAGCAGGATTCGAACCCACGATCTTCGGCTTGATACGCTTGAAGCTTGAAAGCTATAAAATTCAAAGGGTGCGGTTGAGCTGGGAAGTTGGTGTCAGGGTGGAACGATATCACGATAGCTCAAGTGGTAGAGCAGCGGCGTATCAAGCCGAAGATCGTGGGTTCGAATCCCGCTCGTGCCATTGACTTTTTTATCTTACCTAAAAAGATTAATTAATTGAAATAAGTAATTTAGTCATTCACACCACTAAATATAATGGATTAGGATATACTAAAATCGGCAGGCATAAGCTCAGATCTTTGACAAAGTCTACTCTTACTTCTCATACTCTGGTAACCTAGACCTTATCCTCAGGCAAAATCAAAGCAAAAAGCGTATGGACTTGTGTGGAAACCCTGGCAGAAGTCAGTGACGACAAACCTGGGCACTCAGGCCATAGAGGCAATGACAAAGAGGACATGCACAAAAAAGGAGCAAATATGAATTCTTAAAAATGAATCCTGAAATTGTCACGAACTTGGTGGAGCAACACCCAAGGCATGAGGCACGCGAAGAGATTCATAGAAGTGCCATACGGAAAACTTACAAAGGAATTATTGGAAGTAAAGCATTCTGGTTGGACTACTGACAGGTCTCTGCCGCCTAAGGAAGCATATGCACCGGATAGGAGTCTGACAGTAGAAATACTGCCAGGAAGAAGTGGAGACCGCACAACTCAATGTATGTTTTTATGAGCGTCTATGTTGGTGTAAATTCTTGCAACTAGAAAAGGAAAAGCCGCGAGATACTGCATTAAGGAGCTTCTAACAAAGCTTTGGATGTTGACCTGAAACTCTCCCGTGAGATAGGTGTATGGATATATATATCTATATATANTATTAATTCTCAAAAGAATAGACTCTATCTTTGACCTTTCACAAATTGAAGGGGAAATAAAATTTTGGTTTTGGCCAGGACTGCAACAGAACTCGGTATTTCCGTCCAATCGCCGAAGTTAGGCTCAAGACAATATGATCATTTCAGACATAAACTCATACAGTTATTTAACCTAGACTATCTCTCGTTTATTCTTACTACATTTTTTTCTATTGTGTAACTCTTCTAAGTGTGAAAGTCATATGCCGGCGTTTTGGTTCATTTAGCTTGGCGCGCCATCGAGTTCATCAATCGGTAATGAAATCTAGGTGGTCTTTGAATGTTTCTCTTGGAGGTGGTCAGGATGTGAGGACAGGATTGCGGTGTTGTCCGCGAAGGTCGTGTCATTGAGGGGGTTAGGGTTATAGGTACGTCAGCAGTGTGGACTGTGATGCGGATTGATCCTAGATTACTTCCTTGAGGAACGCCATCAATGAAAAATTCTAAAAGATTCAGCGCCAATTCTCATCTTAAATTAGGAATCCGAAAAGAAGGAATTGGCTTTATATCGTAGCCTCATTGAGATCTGCAACAAAAGCCCGCCACCAGCATCTCCGGAGAAAATGGTGCATACAAAAGAATATGGTGCAGCAAGCGCCTAGAAGAGAACACCAATTGAGTGTGGCAGAAGTCAATGGCGACAATACTTGACCCTGGGCATTCAGGCAATAGAGGCAATGACAATGTCGACACGTTGTACAAAAAAGGAGCCAAAATTAATATCTGCACCTTTGGTTATTTGATTGAAATTGAAATATCCAGATCATCTGTTAAGATGATTTTCGGTTAATCCAACAACGCGATGATTAACATAGGATTAATACGCTCTTAATGTTCTATGTGCCTTTTCACACTAATTATATAGACCAGTATTCTTAGAGATAATTTTTATCTTTTCCTATTGAGCAAAGCACCTCTATATTGACACTTTTAAATGCAAATCAGGTTTACAAATATAAACATCACAGTAGGTTAACATTTTAAACTGACTAGGCGCCTTTCTGAAGCGTTCTTCTTCTGCTAGAAAAAATGGATATATCGCAAATTGGAAGAAGTTCCAGCAAGCTTTTAGAAACTGCTACGTTGTACAGTCCATTTTTTATTTTATTTTTATTTTTTTAGTCTGGTAGATTTCAGACATAAACTCATACAGTTATTAAACCTAGACAATCTCTCGTTTATTCTTCCTACATTTTTTCTATTATATAACTCTTCTAAGTGTGAACGTCAATATGCTGGTGTTTTAGCTTGGCGCACCATCGAGTTCATCAATCGGTAATAATGTCCAGGTGGTCTTGGAATGTTTTTCATGGAGGTGATCAGGATGGGAGGACAGGAGTGCGGTGTTGTCCACGAAGGTCGTGTCGTTGAGGGTGTTAGGGTTGTAGGTATGTCAGCAGTGTGGACTGTGACTGCGGATTGATCGTAGATTACTTCCTTGAGGGACGCCACCCATGAAAAAATTCTAACAAATTCAGAGCCAATCTTAAACTAGAAATCCGAAAAGAAGGAACTGGCCTTACATCCTAGACCCTTTGAGATCTGCAACAGAAGCCCAGCAACTCGGGAGAATATGGTGCAAACAAAAGAATATGGTACAGCGAGCGCCTAGAAGAAAACACCAGTTGGAATGATGTTATGTTTACTGATGAGTCACATTTCTGAATGTATAGTGATGGCAGGCGCTGAATAGCCTACCGAGAACAGCGGATGCGTAAAATGCCCCAGTTCGTGATCTCTTCACTGAAATGGTCTGGGCTGCGATTTCCATTAGAGAACGAATTGGACTGCATATTATTGAAGGCAACCTCACCACAGTCCGTTATGTACAAGAAATTATCGAGAAATTCATCTCTCAGACCAGGGATCTCATTGGCAGGGATTTTCGATTTCTGGATGGCAATCCCAGACAACATAGAGGCAGTGTTCATCAATGTTTAGAAAACATGGGAATTTCCCATCTGCCACTTTCCCCATTGTCTCCATACCTCAATCCCATTGATCAAATGTGGGATGCATTGTAGAGAAGGCTTTTCGATCATCATGCGACGCGAGGGCATCTATGGAGTCAAACTCCTGATGAAATTAGTGACAACCTTATTAACAAAATGCCTAGCAGTTGCACTGAGGTCCTCCTAACAGAGGATATTACATACGCTATTAATTGTTTAAAAAAATATTTGTGTCCAATAAATAAAATATGGAATTTTATCTTTTATTTTGTTATTTTTCAAAATCCCTTAATTAATTTTCCTTCAGTAAAAAGACAATAATTTCTAATAAATTTTAATGTAATTTATAATAAAAATACCAGGGAAAGGAAATACTACAAAATTGGCAATATCCCCATTCATTTTTGAACTGTTTAAATATCTTTATATTAACTCTTCATATCTATTTATTAATCGAAGTACTTATGTATGTATTTTACGTACAGCTTCTATGTACTCCAGTAATATGTACAATTAGAGACTGCAATTGGATGTACTAAAAATAGGCTTTCAGAAAACTTTGAAACCTATGCAAAATTTCACTGCCCTTACAGCTATAGATGGTTGATCAGATCGTTAATTAAAAAACGCGGTATGTTGAACAAAATAAATCTACAGCTCAAATATTCTATCTAATAATTATATATATATATAAGTGGCCCTCTGCGTGTATTCCTTCTTTTTCTTTTCTTTCGGGCATATTTTGTTTTAAACTGAAGCCATTTGAGCGTCTCGATCGGGTTACTGATTCTCTGATTTCAAATAATTACTACGTTGATATCCTAGAATGCTAGTCTCTCGTTTGTACCTCAGGTTTGTTAAATGCAGAATAGAAACAAAACATACAACACATACATATACATCACCACAAACATAGATGTCTGGTCACATTCACTCGCCCAGTGTACAAGATATTCCTCGGGGCGGGGTTATAAGCAACCCCTTCCTTTCACGCTAATAAATTACTTTTACTCTCCAGACGTCATACACTCACATTGGGGAAAACCCAAAAAAATGTAAAAAAATTGTTTTCTTTTTGTTACAAAAGAATTTTCAAAAAATTATAGTATCCAACAAACAAAATTATCGAATTAACACTTTTTATTTTGTTATTTTTCAAAATCCCTTAATTAAATTTTTCGTCATTAAAAAACATAATAATTTCTATAAAATTTTAATGCACTTTATAATTAAAATGGCAAGGAAATAAATACTACAAAATTGGCGATATACCGATTCATTTTTGAGCTGTCTATATTTTAAGATTTTTTCATACAATTATGTTATGCATATTTTTGTTTATATTGTTCATCTACTAAATGTGGCTGATATATCAATCCCCCTAAAATTTAGAGATTTTAATTTAGTATTTTAATCAAGAGGAATTAAGTATGTGTTATATAGAATTTATTTTAACTTAATTTTTTGCGTTTTTGAAATGAAGGCCGAATCGCTTGGAGCGTAGGTCCTAATCGACTGATAAAACGGGCCGAAAGATAAATAAAAACTTGGTGTTAAAGTCTGTGTTTGTTTTGACTCCGAAGGGGGGCGGGCCATCGATCTCGTCTTCTCCGTTTTTTAATTGCGACCTTGACTGAGTTTTTATGTTGTAAAAGCATTACGTCGGCGGGGGCGGCGCATGCCCGGGCAGGGTTCAATGAGGCCGCCCCCACCGTCTGCCGGCTCGTCCTCTCTCGCTCTTTTGACAAAGTTTTCATTCATTAACAGCTGACTATTTTTCTCCACCGCCTCCGCCTGATTGCCGGCACACTTTTACGAGTTGAAACCGCCTTCTCCGCCCCCGCTGGCCCAATTATGAAACTCCATCCCCTTCCTTTTTAACTTTTTTATGAATGGGACGGGAGTACTACGACTACTCCGCGACGTCGCCTCGGTCTGAATGGAGTTGTAAAAGGAACACCCGGGGGTTAATGACTTATGAGGGATGTTTAGAACTCGACTTTCCTTTTTCTTCATTGCACTTTTTACAGAGTTGAACTCCTTGGAAAGTATCGAGCTCCAACGTCTTCCGTATCTCCCAAAGTCATCCAGTTGAACGTAAATTTGAAATATGTCATCCCT
This sequence comes from Cimex lectularius, assembly GCF_000648675.2. Lineage (NCBI taxonomy): Eukaryota > Metazoa > Arthropoda > Insecta > Hemiptera > Cimicidae > Cimex > Cimex lectularius. The sequence goes on along the minus strand of NW_019392904.1, from coordinate 870,670 downwards.
GATTTGTATCTCTACATACTTCACATAAAATATTTAGTTTTACTTAATAAATGATAAAATACTCACACAGCTTCCACAACAACATAATTCACAGTACTATCATATGTGTTGCACGTTTAAAAAAAACTCCAAAAATAAAATCAATATATAAATAAATTATGAAAGTACTTGATCATTTTGTGGTTCTTTTCTGAAGTAAACAATAATGTGAAACCTATTTAAAGTTTTTTTCTTTTTTCTATGAAAAGTTATCTTACGTGTAGTGATTAGTGACCATTAGTCGATAATTATTCAAAAATCATGAAATGCGGTCTGGTGTGACGAAGTTTTCAGAAAAAAATTTTCTTTATCGTGCCAACGTTTCGATCTTTATTGAGATCATCTTCAGAGCCTGGGATTTACAAACATTGTTTAAATTTAACAAATACATGTAGGATGTGGAAAAAGTGAATTTATACAATGCAAAAAATATTTATTTTTTTATATCCAATCAAAGTATTTTTTACATTGTATAAATTTACTTTTTCCACATCCTTCATGTATTTGTTAAATTTTGAACAATGTTTGTAAATCCCAGGCCCTGAAGATGATTTCAATAAAGGTCGAAACGATGGCACGATAAAGAAAATGTCTTTCTGAAACCTACATCACACAAGACTGCATCTCACGATTTTCGAATAGTTATGTTATCGTTCTTTCGAAAACAAAATTATCGCCAACAGAATCGATTCTGATACAATTTGCCCTGCTATGTTGTAATTAAACCTGAGTTTAAATTTTAAAAAAAATTAAATAACTAGAAATTATATATTTTTATTGGAGTACACTTACATACATTTTAATAAATTAAATAATTACAAAATGACAAGCTAAACTAATTAAAAAATAAAACTAAGAACTACTTTCCGTTATTGTTGTCGTTCTTTTCTTCCCTTTTCGAGGTGTTATTTACTCATTGTATATGATGTTTAATTTTTACGATTATAACAATAAAAATACAAAATAAAATAACCAATAAATAAAAGGTGCGTCGGTGGCCAACGTGGTTAGACGTTGACACGGCGCTCATCACTGTAAGGTAAAGGTCCAGGGTTCGAATCCAGCTGCCCTGCATTCGAACCCGGCATATTTACAAATGGCCTTTTTTTCAAAAACACCGTCACCCCGAGGGTTGATATGACCTCTGCTGTTGCGAACCCTCGTAAAAAATAAATAAATAAATAACTTTAAAAAAACATTAACAAACCAAGGAGAGAACTAATGAGACACACGAGAGAACATACACGTCTGGAAAACAATCGAAATATCGCAATAAATTTACAAGTAAAAATAGTTTTTTTTAACCCACGTCCTTAAGTAATAGGCCTAAAAATAGTAAATATTTAAAACTAGTAATTAAACCACGAACTTGAAAAAAAGTGTATGGGCATGTTCCAGGAAAGAGAGAGAGAAATAAGGAAAGAGAAAGAGTGAGAGAGAAATAAAATAAATAAAACAAAAGCACAAAACTGGAATTGTTTACATCCAATGTGATATTACAAATCACAAACAACAAAACTAAAACACATCACTCTTGTAGTGAAAGTGGAATAAAAAGGAAATGAGAAATAGGAGTTAGATAGGGAGAATATCTAAAATAATGAGAATGTGAAAATGAAAAAAAGACGTACAGATTGAATTTAAAAAAATAATGGAAAAAAGAAGTAAAGTGAAAGTGGTAGATATAGATAGATACACTAATAGAGAGAGAGAAAGAGAAAGAGAGAGAGAGAGAGAGAGAGAGAGAGAGAGAGAGAGCGAAACAGACAGACAGACAGACAGCCATTAGCCAAAGAGTAGAATAAGTAAGAAGGCGTGAGAGAGTAATAGTGAGAAAGACTGGAAGAGGTTAAGTATGAATGGATACAGAATAAGTGAGTTTTTTCCAGAGTGAGTAAGCTAAAGAAAATTAATAACCATTAAAATATTTAATGAGGCAAGGGAAAAGCAACCATCATTATGCAATCGTAATAATATAAATTCAAAAAATTAAGTCAATATTTTAAATCATCTATTAATGTTTCATGTAATAAAAAGCCGGGGATTGATAATAGCCTTAGGCTTATTTTTAAACACCAGACACAAAATGGGGCAAGTTAGCCTAGAAGGGTATTTTATTATATGAAAATAATTTTTATAAAAAGACCCAGCACTGAAATCAGCAAAGCGTGTCTGATAGTAAAACAGTAATTGACCCTGTGCTGGTTCTACAAAAGAAAAGTCATATCTGAAAAAGAAATCTAACGACAAGATCATATTTTTTCGTTCGTTTCATAATGTAGTTCATTTAATTAAATCGAAGAACAAACTGATTATATTTACAGAAAACAACAATATTATCAATTTCAATTAATTAAACTTTTATGTAAGGTATTGGTTGAGATAAAAAAATCAGTGCCACGAGCGGGATTCGAACCCACGACCTTCGGTTAAATACGCCGCTGCTCTACCACTTGAGCTATTATGGTAGACCACCGGCGTATTTAGCCGAAGGTCGTGGGTTCGAATCCCGCTCGTGACACTGACTTTTTATCTCAACCAATACCTTACATAAAATTTAATTAATTGAAAGAAGTTATTTGGTCAGTCGGACCTCGAAATATAATGAATGTTATCAATTTCAACTTAAAATAAGTAGAAAATGTATACAAAGGATCGTCAATTTAGCATTGAATTCGTCATCATTGTAACCAAAAGGATTGAAAATGCCTACTATATTTTTAAAAAAAATTTCTTATTGACACAAATAAAGGCTTGTGTCGACTGTAATACCGTACAAGAATTATTCCATGTCTGTATTCTTTTATTTATTCTTTCTGAAAGCCTACGCGGAATCGTTTAAATAATGCGATTCAAAGCGTCTGGCATCGACTGATTCTAATATTGGGCCAAGTCCTGAAAAGGAAATAAAAAGATACCACAGCAGGAAAAAGAAATTACAATAATGCTTTTAGAAAAATAGCATCTTTTGTACAGTTTCTAGGCCCCTTTATATTTTGAATATGACACTAATTATAGGGCGTAAAGAACCCCTTGAATAGCAACATCTAGGGCATTAAAAGGGGTTCTTAAAGCTCTTCCCGGGACCGTTAATGCGGAAGTGAAAAGAAGGAAGGGCTACGAGGGAGGCATGAATATTCGGAATCCGAGCAGGTAGAAATCGCGCTCCCATGAAGGGGCCCCGACCCTTGACAGGTACCCAATCAATAATATCAATCGGTCCCATGTAGATTCATGCAAAGAGCTCAAAACTAAAATCCCCCCGGGTTCTTTGTGTTTTCAATCCTTCCGTCCCCGGGCGAATTAATACCCTGTGGGAACGACAGCGCGTAGGATGCAAAGTATTTGGCACGTATTCTATAGTCGCCGGGGGAATCCGGCTCTACCTGATTCAATAAAGGCGAACGTGTCTCTTTGTGATTACAGATAGGCTAACGGATTTGTCTCAAGATTGAAAATCTCGTAGTGGTTGCAAAGGTTACAAATCCCAACGGGACGGTAATGTTTAAACAATTTAGACCATAAGTTTTACAGAACAATCAAACCTCACTCTGCACGATAGAAAAGCTAACCTAAAGCTGCTAACCAGCACTTCCTGCTTTTAAAAGTATCCTTTTTTATTTTTATGAATGACAATTCTCTGTATGAAAAAACCTGAACTTAAAAACTATTAATCGTACCTATCGTATTATACAAGCATTATGTCAAAATAATAACCGATCACAAAATTGTTAATAATTGTACAGTACGTTTGCTACTTGTTTACAATCCTACAGAAAACTTGTGAAATAAAAGTATCAACAATATAATTGACTAAATTAACTAAATTTTCTTGGTCCCCTTGACAAATTAATATCTTTCAACTTGAGCTATCGTGACCTCGATACACTCGGGCACTATCTTCCCATCTCAACCCCACCTTTTGAAGTTTCCCTCCTTTTTGCCATTTTTCAAATGTCTTGTAATCTATTTGATTCTCGGCGACAAATGAAAATTCAAAAGGTGGGGTTGAGAAAGTCATGATAGCTTAAGTGGTATAGCAGGGGCGTATTTAGCCGAAGATCGTGGGTTCGAATCCCGCGCGTGACATTGACTTTTTTATCTCAACTAAAAAAATTAATTAATTGAAAAATATAATTTACTTTTGATAAAACTTAACCAAATGAATTGAGGGTGTGTTATTATAGAACACAGTGGTAACTATGTTTCTGTCTTCGCTCAAAGTGATATGTAAATAACACTTAATATATTTTATAGCAAATATCTGTTAAAATAATAAAAACTGAGAAGAATGGCTACGAACGAGACAAAAAATAATCACTCTCTCTTTCTCCCTCTCTCTCTCTCTATCTATCTCTCTCACTCTATCTCTCTCTTTCTCTCCTCTCTTTCTCTCTCACTCTTTTTCTCCCTTTCTCACTATCCTCTGGCTCTCTCTATCTCTCTCTCGTTCTCTCTCTCTCTCTCTCTCTCTCTCTCGTTCTCTGTTTCTCTGGCTCTCTTCCTCTATTTTTTCTCTCAATATCTCTTTTATTTTCTCCCTCTCGTCTCACATTCTCACCCTTTCTCTCTTTCATCCATTCCCACTCTATTTCCCTCTCATTCTCCCTCTCACCCTCACCCTCTCACGCACGCTCTCTCTCTCCTCATCTCTTTCTCACCACTCCCTCCCTTTTCCACTGTCTCTCTCGATTGGTGTTACAACCAGCATAAGTAGTATAAAAAACTTCACAATACCAACATTTAATACTGCAAAATATAAAAAATCTTTTTCTATAACCAGTATATATCTGTATAATGATTTAACAGATGAAATTAAGAATGCCTGCGATATAAAAGACATGAAAAAAACGTTATGTAAAATTGCTAATAAAGAATGATTAATAATTGAATTTATTTTATCTGACTAGTATTCAAACTATCATAGTGTATTGTATTTTATTTTGCATAAATTTGTAAATTCTCTTTAGGGTTTGTTTCTTAATACATTTATTACAGTTTTAATGAGATAATGAAAATGTAATTTTATATGTACGTAATCTGTAACGTTGTCAGTAAATTTTGTAATTATATAACTTATTTCTCTATCGATTTATTACAGATAAATAAATGTAAAGTTTTGTTTAGCTATTATTATTGGTCCATATTCGGCTTCAATTTTTCATTTTATTTCTTAATATTACATACATATGATTATAGAAGCGCATGTATGTAAATTCATATTGTAAAATGTTTGTTTCATGTTGAGTGTAAGAAAGTTCAAATTGACCTAACTCTGCAAGTTTTTTAAATCAATTTATCAAAATCCTCGTTCTCAGCCTCTCTTTCCCTTTATTCTCTCTCTCTCACTCCCTCTCACTTCCTCTCTCCTCTCTTTCTTATTATATTTCTTTCCATATCCCCCGTTATCATTATTTAGATATTATTTTCTAAACATATTTGGTCTTCGGGATTTTTCTAAAAATCATAGTTACAATTAATTTTTACATATTGTTAAGTTGTTGGTAGCTCACAATATAGTTCTTGCACAAATTTACTTTGTCTGAGGTTTTGTTGTTACGTCTGTGGGGAACTGGGTATCCTCACAAAAAACTAAAACGAAACGAACTGTAACCATCACTCGACAGGTGATCCAAACTTCCATTCAATTACAAAAGTCTAGTATACACCTTAAATCTATGTGGACTTATGATATCGAACTCTGGGGTCAACTAAGTTTTCACCTAACAACATGTATAAATATTCCAATTTCTTCTTCTTATGTATCAAACCTCACCGAACACTTAGACCTTAATATTTCCTTTTTTCAAGAAGTAGCGAAGCGTTAATACAAAAAATTCCATCAGTCCCTTTCCACAACGGCTTGGTCCTTCAGCTCCGTTCTACTACCATCCCAGATAATATACTCCCCGTCAACTGAAACAATGGTCTCGTGTCCTAAAGGAACTGGGTGATTTTGACAATTTTGACCTTACAGAATTTTTTCCGTTTTAATTGCTTTACAGATGTCAAAATCAATTTAAAAAGATGTAACACTATAAAATTGAACTTTATAAAATTGAATGCTGTTCTTATTTTTTGGCAAATATATATTAAATTCCAAGACTGTTAAATTAACAATTTAGATCGAAAGAATTGTAATCATTTCAATAATATTGAATAATAACTTGTATAATATACGTATATTTTTTTCATGAAAACCTGTAAGGTAAGATCATCGTATTCAATTAGACGACGTGTATATCATTCACGCAATTTCTATTAGCATCTTCATAGTAACATCTTTTACCACCTGTTGTACTCACTCTAAAAACACTTTGTTCAGAAAAAAAAGTAAAAGTTACGGCTCTTTGGGGGAACTTCAATATTTCTTTTCTTTGAAGTCGTCCAAGTGTTGAGAGCCCTTGAATATAATGTCTGTGCAAATGATCTTTATTCTTCAAGTATACATTGGTGTACAGAATCGTTTATTATTAAAAAGATCGATGTGGGACAAAATTGCGAACAATTTTAACGAATAATTTATCCTACACGACAAAGTGAAAATATGGATAATAAAATACAGAATTTAGAATAAGTTAATTTATATAATATTTATATCGAGAATAAATTAAGATACAGAAAATCGTAAATATTAAGTTTATGTCTATATATAACTTCACTAGTTTTGTGGTCCGCTTGACCAATTAATTAAGGTTTTCAGTTGAGATAAAAAAGTCAAAGGCACGAGCGGGATTCGATCCCAGCGGCGTATCAAGCCGAAGATCGTGGGTTCGAATCCCGCTCGTGCCATTGACTTTTTTATCTCAACTGAAAACCTTAATTAATTGTCTATATATAACATTTATATTGTCATGATCACGTTATTATCAATAAGATATTTACCCCCGAATAGGTTTTTAATCGTTAAATAATTCTTAATAATGCTAGAGTATTAATTTCGTTTTAAACAATAATTTTGATCGTCTTTACATTGTATTTACTATTAAAAACGCACAACACAACAAAATGTTCAACTTGTGATTTGGTTGTAGCCAATTATCCTGGCCGGTTTCTTGGCAAATTAGACCAAACTACATGACAAACACCCTGATGACCAGACCGAGAAATCTCATGTTGTTGAAATAACCTATATAACCTGAAATCTTTGCTAAAATTTTGTCTCACCCAGGCTATATTCCTGATCAATCTAGCCTGTTGGAAAAAGTATTTTTAATACATGGCCATTTTTTTAAATAAGTGCAATGAATAATAAAGATGTCACTGATTTTTCACCATGAACCACACTTACTCATACAAAGAAAGGCACACAGAGAATTGTGTATATTCATTGGTAGGTAGTTGGGTAGAAAGGTAGAGAGATATATATATATAAGATATATATATAAGAGAAAGAGAGAGAGAGAGAGAGAGAGAGAGAGAGAGAGACAGAAGTGAGAGAGGGAGGGAGAGAGATACAGAAGTGAGAGAGGGAGGGAGAGAGATACAGAAGTGAGAGAGGGAGGGAGAGAGATACAGAAGTGAGTGAGAGAGAGGGAGAAAGAGATACAGAAGTGAGAGAGGAAGGGAGAGAGAGATACAGAAGTGAGAGAGAGTTGGAGTGAGAGAGAGAGAGAGGAGGGAGGGAGAGAGAGATACAGAAGTGAGTGAGAGAGAGGGAGAGAGAGATACGGAAGTGAGTGAGAGAGAGAGAGAGAGAAATAGATACAGAAGTGATTGATTGATTGATTGATTGAGAGAGAGAGAGAGAGAGAGAGAGAGAGAGAGTGAGTGAAGGTGAAAAAGAGACTGACCGACAAAGAAAGACAGACAAAGAACGGAAACGTTGACTCTTTTATTTATAAGGTTAACAACAAAGGATTCCTATGACCTTTAAAAGAAATAATAAAGGTGGGGGGAATATGTCGAATCAGTCTGATTCCTCAATAGAAAACGTAGGTAAAATGCTTAAAAGAGAAGGTTTAAGAATAGCTTTTAGAGGTGACGGTTCACTAAGATGCATCCTCCCAAAACCTAAACTACACAATTAGGCAAAAAGCGGATTTACACACTTACTTGTAATGAGTGTGATATTAAATACATAGGACAAAGGGGCAGAGAAATTAAAATCGAGAGTTAACAAAGGCTTGCCTAAATCAAACAATTTTTTTGAATTTAAGATCAATCTTAATGAAACGAAGCACTGTTTTAATTGAAATTTAAATACAATAGTGTACACAGAATTATTTTCGTATATATTAGGATAATATTTAATTGTGTTTTAATTGACGTTTTTCGCATTTCAAAATTGATCAGCATTAAAAACCTTCTCATTGTGATTTCGAGTAGGCGGTGGTTCATCCGGTTCACCCTTACAATTGTATTCTTTGTAACTTCTTCAGTCTGATGATGAGCATTTCATGCTCGACATCCGGATAGTTATAAATAACAACCTGTGAGTAACAACCATCTTATACAAAAAGTTTTAAAAACATGCCCTTTTTTTCCTGAAAACAAAGAAGTTTTGAAAACGCATTCATCTTTTGGTAGACATCATAGCAATCAATGTACGAAGATAGAGAGAAAGATAGGAGTGAAGAAAGGTGAGAGGAAAGAAAATAAAAAAATATATTAGTGAGGGAGGGGGGGTAACAGTGTAAGAAAAGAGGAGATGTAAAAAAATATGACCGAACGAGAGATGGTAGCGTGCGACAGAGAAAACGGAGAATAGCAGAAAAAATTGATGATAGAAAAAGACAATAATGTTGTCAAAAAATGAAATATTTCCTTAAATAGCTCTTTTTATCTTAACGAACAAGGGCACTCTCAACACGACACACATGAATGACACATCTACGCGGAAAACAAACACTTTGAGCTCTGAAGATGATCTCAATAAAGATGGAAACGTTGGCATGATAATGAAAATGTTTTTCTAAAACCTACGTCACACCAGACCGCATCTCACGATCTCCAAATAATCGGAAAGAACAAAGGAGGAGTGGATACACATACAAGGAATAAACAATAAAATTGTAAATCAAATTTTTTTGCCAATATTTAAATCTCATAAACCACAGGACAAGTCCCTCCCTTTCCAAAACATCTTTCTTTACTTATCATCCATACCGAACTGTTCGGAGACATCCGACGGACTTATCCCGTACTCGGTTTTGATTGACGGTAAACCACCTTAAATTTTAACTGCAAACAGATCCTCCGAGGTGAACAAAGGCTAATTACATATGAAGAGGGGGGCACTCGTGAAGGTTGAAGGTCGTAGCTCATTGGCCCCATCGCCTATTGTTGTCACATATGCACCGGGAAGAAAGGGTTGCTCCGTTTTTTATCTGAGGTGGGACCGACGCACCCTTAGTTTGCATGTGACTCTCGATCGCGTGAATTCCGTCTGTACAGTTTTGAATTTTTCAGTTCCATATGGCCTCTGGTTCAGTCCCAAAAATGGGGTTTGGATTCAAAAAGAAATTTTTCGACAAGGATCGCAGAAATCCATTTAAAAAGTAAGTATTATTGATTTTATTATTTTGTAATTTTTAATATGTAACAGACAATAGTATGCATCCGTATATATTAATTAATAATAACTAGCAACTAATTATTGACAATTAATTTAGTTGACATAGTTGACATTAATTATAAAACACTTAAATCAATAATACTAAACACAAATCAAATTTTGGAAATAAAAGTATACAATCAACTGAAAAATGTATTTATTCGCTGGTATGTATATTGTTTGATAACCATGGTCTTTTGGCTCAAATGATAAATAATATTATTTAGTTATAACGTGCTCAACCAGGACGATCATGAGGGATTTAACAGTAGACTACAGTCCAATACTATCAATCAATTATTAACTTTTACAATTTTTCAATCTCTGTGTGTATATATATATATTTTTTTTTACTTTGCCTTAAGGCATTCGCCATGCAGTTTTTATTGATGGAGAGAGGACCGAGTAAATAAGGCGCCGAGACCCGACGTTTCCCCCCCCCGGCCCCGACACCACCATTTATTGATAAGTTACAACAAAAGTTGATCCTGTATATCTAAAGTTATATTTTCTGATTAGATGCCTTCAGAAACCAAAATAGCAGCACATACACTTCTTTGTTCCCTGAGGCAACGAGCGTCTCAAGAGAGTAAGGTCTGTCCGGATCGGTTAGGAATATATATATATATATACAGGGTGAATTGCTACTCGTGCTACAAACTTCTCCAGTAGATTCTTCACCCTAAAATGAACAAAANATACATATATATGTATATATATATATATATATATAATAACTTTCCCTCTCTCTCTCTCACTCTCTCTCTCTCCCTCTCTGTCTCTCTCTCACTCACTCTCTCTCACTCTCACTCTTTCTCTCTCTCTCCTCCGTTTCCTATTTTTCTCTTTTTTCTTTGCTTCTTCCCACACTTTCTCTTTTGTTCTCTATTTCTGTTTTACTATCTCCCTCATACACTCTCTCGTCACTTTCTCTTACACTCTATTTTTCTTTTTTGTAACTTTCTTTCTCTCTCTTTCTCTCTTTCTTTTGCCTCTCTTTCTCTATCTTTTCTATTTTTCTTGCTTTCGCTCACCCTCACCCTTTTTTCATTCTCTCCTTCGTCTCTCTTTCTCTTTGTCACTCTCTCCTTTTTAAATAATACGATATTTATTCATACATTTTTTTCAATTTAATTAAATTTTCTCTCTCTATCTTTCTATCTCTATCTATATCTATATATCTATCGCTGTCTCTATCTATCTATTCTCTCTCTCTCCACCTTCACTATCTTTCTTAATATCCGCCCACTCTCTCTAAATTTTCGAACACAAAATATAACACTCACTCACACACTAATTAGCGTGGAAGCGATTCGACACAGCATAAATGACCAAGTAATGTGATCATAGACGATCAGTTCAACATTAGTCGTCCACCCACAGACCAAACATGACCATTGTTAAATAACACACAAAATACATACACACAAATAAAAACCTACATACACACAAAACAGCTTTCATGAGAACACACATAAAAATGCAATAACTTCCACACAAAGAACCAGCAAGAAAAACAAATCCACATAACATGTACATACAAAGAAAAAAATAGAAGAAATGAATGAAAACAAACACACACGCAAAGACGATTAAATAAATCGTCAAGCGTTCTCTCGTTCTCTGGTAATAAATTACCTATAAGAATCATTTCGATCATTTTCGTCCTTTAAGAAAAAATTATTTAGGAGATCTGTCCGTGCTGTTTGCGCGAAGATGAACGACAATTTGGTCGTGACTGATCATTTCGCGTTGTCTGTCTGTTACATGCGTTTGACTGAATGAGTGTTGTGTCTTTTTTATATTGCCATTAAATAATAGTAATAAGATAATTATCTCCAACAACCAAAATACAAATTGAAGTAATTTCTATTACACAAGACGGCTGAAATCCCATTAACTTTTTTGGCTGTCCAGGTGGAAGAACCACACGACGTTTTAATATCCTTTCTTAATAATTTTTATATAATTCCAACGTTAATGCCCGGATTGGATACTTGAACCACTGCCACCGTGTTTTTTTTTCTTCATTTTTGTCGTTTTGGGAAAAAGGCGGAGGAAGCGAGACGGGCTTGTTGATGGTAGTCCATTAAACCCGAAATGTCAAAATAAACAAATATGCTTTGTTTAACTTAATTATCATTCGTTTTTGTTGTTCTTAATCATGTATTCCGGTGGTGCAATAGTAGAAAGACAAGAAGAAATAAAATAAATGAAATTGGGAGGTACTAGCTATATAATGCACGTAGTTTTTAGTAGCAAAACTATTAAAAAATAAAACTTTTCTTATTAAGAAGAAGACAAGAAAGATTTCAAAGCTTTAATGAACTATAAGCGTCATGACGTCAAAGTGTGAGCAGATTGATGAAAATATTTCGAAATTTGCCGATAAGTTCTTCCATTATGTTGGAAATTCGCTTCATTTGTCTAAGGCAGGGATTTAATAGTCTCTACGTTCATGTTTCATGACGCTAACTAAAGTAAAGTGTAGCGTGATATGAGGGAGTTGTTACAAGGAGATGCTAAAGTTCACGTCAAAGTCCGCTCGTATCAGTTACCCCTCAGCTAATGAGGAATTTCTCCGAGGCCCGGAGCCGGCCCAAAGTAAAAGCACCTTGAGAAAATTAATCCTCTGTCTAAGCGTTTCATAATTAACAGTTTCCTCTACTTATAAACATTTTCCAGTCCTCGAATCCCCTTTTAAGAAATTTAAGAAAAGCTAGTAGCACCGCATCGTTTGTTGGACAGGTTAAAAGACAGAAAAACGACCTTCCCCCAACTTTCAAAATTTAAGGCAAACAAGGTACTTCATAACAAAAGATTATAGGCAATTAATAATATAATAATATATATTATCATTCGCAAAACTTACGGCTGTAAATAAAAAATTACAACACAACATTGAAATATTGAGCTGGTGCAAAAATACCACAGGTTTTGAAAAGGCAGTCAAAAATTTTATTAATTTTTATAAAATTAAGAAAACTTATTCGAAATATTTTCTATCACAATCTATACGTGCGCTTATCGCCAAAGTGTAATAACCGCTTTTGATCCCCTGACAAAATAATATTTTGATTCGCAATAAAGTTTTGAAAGGCGTTTTCGGTTTCATCTCGTTCTCCAAAACTTTCATCCCTCAAGAAGTGATAAAAATACTTTAAAAAAAGTGGAAGTCTGAAAGCGAGAGGTCGGGTGAATATGGAGGGTGCGGTAAGGTTTCATATCTTAATTCCTTATGTTTCCGCAGGGTTGGCATTGCGACATCTGGGCTAGCATCATCGTGAAGAAGAATCGGCCCCTTACGGTTTACCAACGCTGGACAAAGACGTTGCAGTTTCCCGTGCATTTGTCAATTTCTTGGCAATATTCCTCTGCTGTGATAGTTTCACCACAATTCACGAAATTATAGTGAACAACCTCAGCAGTACATCTCCAGTCACGTAACCTTTTTGGGGTGTAGATTTGGTTTCGGAAAGTGGTTTAGCGATTCATCCTTGCCCAACCCCTGACATGAACGCCTCCTGTTGTCGGACATAATCTATTTCTCAAGTGATGATTCGATCGAGACATGGAGCATTTTCATGGCGCAACACAACAGACGTGCAAATTTCAAAGCGATTTCTTTGGGCTTGGAGTTCGTGCCGTAACCACTTTCGAGCTTCTTTATTTTACCAATTTGCTCCATATGCCGAACACCGGGTGAGTGGTCAACACTAAACTCTTTCGCAAATCTCAGTGTTTTCTTATGTGAATTTTCTTCAATCAACGTTTTGAGTTGGTCGTCTTTCACAAGAAAAGCTCTATCGCGACCTTCCCGCTCTTTGAGAACGAAATCTCTGAAACCATAGGTGCACCGTCCATTCGCTAATGCTTCTTGCCTCCAAACGGTATTGATGTTACGCACGGTTTGGACAACCCCCAAGGTTAAATTCGTACAGATAAATTTTTACGAAAATTTATTTTGGACGTATAAAATTCAATATAAACTAAAAGTTTCGTAAAAAGATAGAAGTTAATAGTATTTATTATAATTTAGAGAACCTGAGGTGCGGTCTGGTGTGACGTAGGTTTTAGAAAAACATCATGCCAACGTTTCGATCTTTATTGAGATCATCTTGAGGGACTGGGATTTATAAACATTGTTTAAATTTTACAAATACAGGTAGGATGTGAAAAAAATGAATTTATACAATGCTAGAAAATTTTAGATAAAAATTGAATTTATACGATGATAGATTTAATCTAAAATTGTCTATTATTGTATAAATTCGTTTTTTTATCTAAAATTCAACATGACACACAAGAATGACACATCTACACGTAAAACAAAAACTTTGAGTGAGTACATATACTTTGATTGAATCTAAAAAATTTTAGCATTGTATAAATTCATTTTTTCTGAATTGAAAATTTTCGAGCATTGTATAAAGTCATTTTTATCATCTAAAATTTTCTAGCATTATATAAATTCATCTTTTTAATTTAAACAATGTTTACAAATCCTAGGCCCTGAAGATGATCTCAATAAAGGTCGAAACGTTGGCACGATAATGAAAATGTTTTTCTAAAACCTACGTCATACCAGACCGCACCTCCCGATCTCCAAATAATCACTGGCTAACGGTCACTAAACCCCACACATTTATGATAAAACATAAATTAAATATGAGGATTTAGCTTAGTATAGATGACAAGCACGCGCGAAAATAAATTATTTTCAAAACTTGCCTTAATCTTGCACCAACCCAATATTATTTGTTCTTTAGATCTTCACTGTAAAAACAGACGTAAAATTAAAACGTTAAGAAAAAGAAAAAGGTTTAATAATTTAGTCTCTTATCCATACTCTTTTCAGATTTTTCGTGGTAATTGTGGAGAATGGAGTAATCGTATTTGTGTGTTAGTGTGATTTTGTAATTTGCTATGAAAACTTCTTTAATATGTTTCGATGGATGAAAGAATTGTTGGCGTGTGAACATCTCTGTGGTGTGTGTTATTGTTTACGTAAAAAGGGGCAGAACCAATTCATCTTAAAATTTTGGATTAAAAACTTTGAAATCTTTGAATATTGTTATATTTGGCCGATCCGAAAGCTTTGTGAATTAAAAAGCATATTGAACTTGGCATATTAAAGTATGGTACATACGTTTGCATTTTCTTAAGGGTGGGGGGGTTCCTTACAAACTGCTACTATTACAAAAAAAGAAAGATTTTTAGGATGTAAAGGAACACCGATAAATTTAAAAATGCGTATGGTGAGGTGTGAATGTAGAGTGTGGCCATGGCAAGTGGTGATGGAATCAGAGAGTGTGGTGCGGGGGAGACGGAAAGAAAAACTTGGCGCGTGCTTGGAATATTCTTCCTCTCTCCCCCTGAACACCCGTCCTATCCCACCGTTATTGAATACCCGGGACGAAACTGCCCCTCCCTCCGGAGGACCCCACGTTTATCTTTATTTATTTATTTTTTTATATTTTTTTGCCCCACCCAGCCGTTCATAAGTAAATTCCTGAAATTTCGGAAACGTCTTTGATCCCGTGACGATTTAAATGTTTCACAAATTCTAATAACGACTCGTTTTATTAAACGGTGAAGGGGCATCTCCTTTGAAAGGAAGAGAATTTCACCCTCACGCGTATTTCTTTTACGCTCCTCCTAACATCTTTCTTTCACCCTTACGTTTTTCATGATTAAAACATGAAAAGTCCAAGCAATGCTTAAAAGTAATTTTTTTCCAAAATCTCACGAAGAAAATGGCGAACTGTTATTTCATAATAAAACTACTAGAGGTTAGTGAGCGTTATTCGATAATTATTGAGAAATCGTGGGATGCGGTCTGGTGTGATGTAGGTTTCAGAAAAGCATTTGCTTTATCGTGCCAACGTTTCGATCTTTATTGAGATCATCTTCAGGGCCCAAAGTGTTTGTCTTCTGGCACGATACGCGAGAATGGCACAATTACACAGTAGACAAACTCTTTGATCCCTCAAGATGATCTCAATAAAGATCGAAACGTTGGCACGATAAAGAAAATGTTTTTCTGAAATCTACATCACACCAGACCGCATCTCACGATTTCTGAATAATTATTTAATATATTAGCACCAATACCATTTCGATTTGAAGAATGTTTGAATTAGAGTATATTTGCTTTTTTTAAATCATGACGTATTTTATACTATATTTAATCTCTACGAATGCTCAGTTTTTCTCTATCTCTCTCTTTTTTCCTTTTTCAGACATTTATCCCTGTTTTAGCCCTCTGTATCTGTACATCTGTGGCTCATTATTTTTTATTAGATCAGCCAGTGTATATTTATCGAATTCATTTAAAAAATGTTCAATCGCTTGATTTACTATCTGCTTTAATCAACAAGCAGAAGTAATATGGCAAAAATTGCTGCAGAAAATCACTGATGCCATAGGTTCTCTCTCTCTCTCTCTCTCTCTCTCTCTCTCTCTCTCTCTCTCTCTCTCTCTCTCTACTTTTCTAAAATTAACTTAATTAAATAATAACTATAAGAGACGTCAAGTCATTAGAAGTTAAGCCTTCTCGTGTGGCAGGAATTACCTACGTTCACTACCATGAGATATTTCCGTCTTATTCATATGACAATATTTCCAATGAAAACGCTATTTTAATACCTTTATTTGATAATTACAACTACGAATATTGTATTAAGTAAAATGTTCATATACGGATAGTTAATCATTTGAGTCTCTTGTAGGAATTGCCCCGTTTTCTAACCTCAAACGAAGAAACTTACCAAGGAATATGGCTACAAGCTGAACCTGTTTTGACTGACCAATATGATTGGAAACGACCAAACTATAGTTTTTCGTAAGTAATTACCTTAATTTTGTTAGTTCTTGAACCAATCACTGGAAGTTTCAGTCTATAGGATACAAGTACACGTACATACGTCGACAACACCAACTGAAGATTTTTCTGGCTCATTTTGAGATTATCAGCTTAATTTATGAGATAATTTTTACTTGTAATATGTTGATTTTTTATTACATTTATTTAACATTTTAACTTCAAATATTGTATTGAGTAAATATGTTCATATTACAATTAATTAAGGTTTTTAGTTGAGATAAAAAAGTCAATGGCACGAGCGGGATTCGAACCCACGATCTTCGGCTAGGCCCTGAAGATGATCTCAATAAAAAGAAAATGTTTTTCTGAAATCTACATCACACCAGACCGCATCTCACGATTTCTGAATAATTATTTAATATATTAGCACCAATACCATTTCGATTTGANAAAAAAGTCAATGGCACGAGCGGGATTCGAACCCACGATCTTCGGCTTGATACGCCGCTGCTCTACCACTTGAGCTATCGTGACCTCGATCCACTCGGATTATGAGTTCATATTATTGATGTTTGTCATTTGAATCTCTTGAAGAAAAAGTTGCTCAGATACAACACTCCTTAACACTGAAAACTCGCCAATCTTCACTCAGTGAGACGTTCTCGAGGCCATTTTTACATTAGTCGTCTTGGAAGATTTTCGGGTAGAATTAGATGTGATTACTGTTGTACTGGTGGATTATTCTGGATGTTCAAGGATAGATGAATTTTTTATAGAAGGTTTTGATGAGGCATGTACAAATGGGTGTGTAAGTCGTTTTGAATAGTATAATTTGAAGCATAAAAAGGAGCATTTATAATTTGACGGATAATGGTAGACCGAATTGGATGATGTTGGGAATTGGAATCGTTAGGTGACCCCCTCACTTCACAACCGTACGGCCAGAAAGGTTTTATCATTGATGTGTAAATTAAAAATTTGTGTTCAATGTCTAATTTTCATCGTGAGTTTAGAAGTGTTTTAAATAATTTATAACAACGATTTGTTTCTTGTATTTTCAGTCTTGTGTGGGGATTCCAAGTCAGTAGTTTATCATGAAATATCCAAGATAAAGTACATGGCAGTCAATGGGGTTCCATTTATACTCACTGTAGAACAGATATCTCTACGTAAGGTAAAAATTTGTGTACGCTTTTCGTTATGTTTTTCATTATCCAGTTTGTGAAGCATACTGTTAATTTATTCAGATGTCATCGAAAATGTTGACTGTTAAATTGAGGAATTCGAATTTCGTGTCATAATCGCTGTTTTATATAGAATTTTTTGTATAGAATGCATGGGTTAAAATGGTAACATGTGTGGGAATTTCTGCAGTGTTCGTTAAAAATAAAAATGGGTCAAGTATGCTTCCCTGAGGAACGCCAGCTGTATTGCGCATACAAGGTTAGAATTCAGTTCCCGTTATCATTGTCTTATAAATTGAAAGTTTGTTTTCAATGTCTAATTTTGAGTCGAGAAGTCTTTTTAATAACTTATAATCATAGTTTATTTCTTAACTTTTTTTCTTGTCCTTTCAATCTTGTATAGGGATTCCAAATCAGTCGTTTATCCATGCAAAGTCCAAGATAACGCACAAAGTCAGTTGTAGGGAATGGGGCTCGGAAAATCAGAAAAGAAACTAAAAAATATCCGCGAGGTAAAGGACTTGGAATTTAGTCGTTTTCTATCATTTGGTCTGCTGTCCTCACTGGGTTGGTTTGTTAGGCGCGTTTCGGCATTGACCCATCTCCAGTGTGGCATAGTGGCCATCTTCACAAATATCACCCAGGTGCAACACTGAAGATGGCAAAATGCCAAATAGCGCTGAGAAACCAACCTAGTGAAAAAACACAGACCAAAATAATCGATTACGTTCAAATTACTAGTCCTTGTTAGTCAATTCATAATGAGTAAATATTTTTTCAAAAATTCCAAAAAAAATTTCCTTTTAATTTCAAAAAAATTGTTGCAAAAAACTAGATTTTATTTATTTACCTGACCATTCTATTCTAAACATTCTCTCAAAATAAATGAACTTATTTAATAGACAATCAGAAGTCACAGGAGAAAAGCCCAACTATGTTCTAATATATTGTCGTAAGAAGATAGTGTCTTTAAAATAACATTACTTTATAACAAGTGAAATATTAAAAGAATAACGTTTTTCAATACAGTTTACATTTTACAAAATTATTAATAATGGGTTGATAATGCGGTATCCATCATTAGAAGTTGAAGGCATAAAGTAGAAGATATTTTAGTTAAAGACCATATTCAAACTTTGGGGCTTTTAGTAAAGTAATTCCTGTCGTACAGGAGAGCTTAACGTCTAACTACTCGCTCGGTTTCTCGGAAGAAAGATCAGAACCACTTTCCAATGCTATTTTTCAAATTATTATCAAACGAATTGCAAAGGCTTTGCCGGAATTTGAACCCAGAACCGCTAGAACAGCAAACATGAACAGGACGCTTAAACTAACCAGTCACCGCGTTCCCCTCACTGGAGCATTAGCTAAAAAATTTAAATATTTTCTGATGTAAACTATGAAAAATAAGTTCTTTTCCATTATAAATTTATTCGGTTGTCCGAGAAGAAAAGTCAACAGTTAGAGTAGATTATAATAATATGGAATAATTCAATTAATTAAGGTTTCAAGTTGAGATAAAAAAGTCAGTGTCACGAGCGGGATTCGAACCCACGACCTTCGGCTAGATACGCCGCTACTCTACTACTATAGCGGAAGGTCCTGTGTTCGAATCCAGCGGTTCTACATTCGAACCCGACATACTTACAAATGAGCTTTTTTTCAAAAACACCGGCACCCCGAGGGTTGATATAACCTTTGCTGTTGCGAACCCTCGTAAAAAAAAAATAATAATAATAATAATGAAATATAAAAAACATTGCAGCTATTATGAAAATATTGATATATTTTAATACAAACAATGAAAAAAAGGAGAATTTTTGGCAATAAGTAACTTTATTCAGTGGCTCGAGGAGAAAAATGATCATACTGAATATAGTAGAGTTAAATGAGTGCAGTTTTATATCCCGACAGTCAATAAGACGAAGAGTCGTTGGAATTTCCGTTACACACTATCAAACCGTGAAGAATTTTGTAGAAATATTGATGTTTTGTCACTCATACAATAAAAAGCAAATATTTGTATATGATGCTGCGTTTGTTTCTACTTTAAAGTTCATTTCTCAAAGAAATTATATTATACAGCATTTGTTTTTATCAAAAGTGAAAGTGTAAACTTTGTCCGTTCACCCCATGACCGAGCTGCAAAGACAAAAGGTGCTTTTAGGAGAACGCGACTTGCTGATGATTGAGGGGGTGGGAGAGCCCTTGGGACAATTGATGATTGCGTGGGAGGGGTTGGGGTTGGAGTTCCAAGATGGCGTCGGTGACCGGGAGGCCATCGCTAGCCACCCCCAGCCACCCTCCGAAACCATACACGAACACATGCCGGCACGATACCGAATAACACCCTCTTCGATTGCCTTGGGAATTTTCCGGCCGAGGGACGCCGAAACGGTTACCATCAATTTCCCTTTTTCCAATAAAAAAAAATCCTTGTATACAGATTTACCCTCGTAATCTCACCCAAAAATTTAAATATCATTAAAAATGATTAATATTATGTAATAGCAGAAGAATACGTATTAATTTAAAACCAGAAGGAAAAAATCAAGGAGAAAGCCGTCTGATGAATTTAAATTCAACAATATTAATAATTTTACAAAAACTACAGAAAATCTATGCTAGATATAAACATGTTCTTGTTTATGTAAGTTTTACAAATGTTGTGTGAAAATTATAAATAAATTGATAGAATTCTTGATATTTACAATTAACTAGCATAAAGGTATAGTATATTGATAAGTAGTTTAAATTCGACTCTTTCTCTTTCCAAATTATATTTCATAAGTATTTTAGAATTTTTTCAATGATCAAGACAACCATAACAACCAAAAATTATAAAGCGTTTCAAACTTTTCATGAAAACGATATGTCGAAAAATAGACTGGTTGAAACAAATCTAAAGAGATTTAAAAAAAAAGTTTCTATTGCATGCATATACATTGATTTGTGGTTTTGCATCGAAAATATAAAGGAAATAATAACCGGTTTCATAAGTCTATATTTTTGGTACAGAATGTACTGATCGTGTTTGGACAAATTTGAAGTAAATTCAATTTTTAGTTATACTCAACAAAATTATATGGTTGAAAAGTTTAAATAAATATTGATATCTTTGAAACCTGACGCCTTTGGTAAAGTAGGCCAAAAATATGTTTGTTGGTAAATAATTGGATACGCATTAAGCAACCTTTAAAGTCATTTAATAGGAATTTTCGTGTGAACAATTAAAAAAAAATCACTGGATAAACCGGAGCAATTTTTATTTATCATCCATGTCTTAAAAATCCTCATTTGCTTCCGCTCTTTTCCAAATTTTATGTGGTTACAACAGTTAGAAACCTGAAAAAACCATGGCTATTTCAACAAAAAACTGAAAAAAGACTTGTCGTTTACCTCCAATACTAATTTAATTATTGATAAAAATCGTGGTCTTACGTGAAGTTTTTGACTTAACTCCACCGATCTACACGAAATATTACACGGGCTTAGAATCCTATAGCCTATAAATAATGACATAAACGTTAATTTTTTTCACTTATAACATACTTATAGGCTTTAAAATATCAGCTTGTTCACTGTGGGAGATTCGTGGGCATTGGATAAAATCAAGAGGCGTGTTCGAAGTGAAACCAAGACACAGGTGGACAAAATTGCCGACGGTTGATTCAAATCAAAAATAACTATTTGCTGTATGCTAAAAAACGTCTTGTTTAAGGATTTTAAAAGGTAATTAAACTATCTATATTTTTTTATTGGTTTTAAAAAATTAATACCTAAATAGAAAATTTTCTCGTTTTTTTAACTTTTTATTTATCTATTCTTATTTAATACAATGCTGCACTTGTTTTCTTATGTTACGACTTATAAAAAAACAATTAAAGTAGAAATATCAATGGTTTGAATGTAATAAAAAAAATTTTTTTCTTCTTTATTGGAAGTGGTTTTCTTTTCGTTTGCGTAAATCTTACTTATCCAATCTCATCTGCAAGTTATTTTGTGATATTTTATACAATCAATAAAAGTTCAAATTGACGACGGCAAGACAAACTGCCGAGGCCCCCAACACAAAGGGCAATTTTTTTTTAATATATAAAGAACATATCAAAAAACAATTAAAGTAGAAATGTCAATGGTTTGAATGTAATAAAAAAATATTTTCTTCTTTATTGAAAGTAGTTTTTTTCGTTTCCGTAAATCTCATTTATCCAATCTCATCTGCAAATTATTTTGTGATTTTATATACAATCAATAAATATACAAATTAACTAAAATATTTTAACCTTGAAATACATATACAACAAATCCTCCACAAACTGATGTTTTAAATATTACTTAAATTAGCTAAACTATGCTGTTCTCGACTTCTTATGCGCATTGGAGAAACAATAGGACACTCGTGTAATTTTATTAGAACTAGTATCACCAAAAAAAAGTCCATTGAAATTGATGACCCCCGCCCGTAGCACCCCTCTTTGAAAGTTTTCATATTTTCTTTCTAATTGGAATATCGCATATTTCTTGTCGTGTAGAAATGTGTGGTGATTAGTGACCGTTAGTCGATGATTATTGGGAAATCTGAGATGCGGTCTGGTGTAATGTAGGTTTCAGAAAAACATTTTTTTTATCGGGCCAACGGTTCGATCATCGATCATGGATGTGGAAAAAAGTGTATTTATACAATGCAAAAATATTTTTTATATTGAATCAAAGTATTTCTACTCACTCAAAGTGTTTGTTTTCTGCGTAATTGTGCCATTCTTGCAAGAATTTTTGTCTTGTTTCTGCGTTCGTTAATAGTTGTTTTATTGTTATTATCAATATATATCAATATTATCAATATATTTTTCTCAAAGGAATGTAGTAAAAC
The DNA here is from genome assembly GCF_000648675.2 of Cimex lectularius. NCBI lineage: Eukaryota > Metazoa > Arthropoda > Insecta > Hemiptera > Cimicidae > Cimex > Cimex lectularius. The sequence continues at coordinate 848,192 of NW_019392904.1, read as the reverse complement.
GCTCATTTTGTACGTAATTCTTTGAAATATGTTATCAAAAACGAACTAATATGAGTACTACACGATATTTCCTGTGTATTCAGTGGTTGGTAGTTACAAGTTTAAAAGGGTGGTTTTTTTTTGTTTTTTGCATATTATGCTAAAATTCATAATCATTAATTTTTGACAACTTATAACCTACATTAGGGGTGGTGCGTGAACTAAATAAAAGTAAAAGTGAATAGAAAATAGAGCAAGGAGATGATGTTTGTTCGGCATATCCTAATTAGTGTTTTGTGTTAGTTTCAAAAGGATCTTCCAAGTTTGATGCAGGGAACACTTGGGATGCCATGGCCGTTTTCTTATTTGTTTTCGTAGGCGGTAGTTAGTTAGCTATTGAGGGAGGCCGTCGACTTCATTATCGCATGTGCAGAGTCAATAAGGACGAGGAGAGAGAGAGCGACGGCAACACAAACCTGCCGAGGCCCCCAACACAAACAATGTGCACGGAGCTTCGGCTAATTAAGTCAATAGAGGGCAATTTGCAATTGGTAGCAGTCGGTAACTATTGGGGAAAAGGGCCTAGGGCAAGAAAGAGAGAGAGAGAGCGAGTGAGAAAGCGATTGGCGTCGGGGAAGTACTGTTTGCCCGACGGCACACATGAAACCTTTGGCCCGACCCCAGAACCTATCAATCATTTATGACCTTTCCGAAGCACCGCACTTCCATTGGGCGGAAGGTCTTGTAAAATTTAAATAATGCGTTCCCTTTTCATGATCGACATAATCCGTCTGCGAACATACAAGATCGGAAGAAAACATGTCTTGTTAATTTTCTATAAAAGGTTTTTCATTATATATATTTAATATATTTATCTATTGGTAAGGTTACAGTTAAATTTCGATCATAGTGGGAGAGAGAAAGAGTGAGGGAGAAACAGAGCGAGAGAGTGTTAGAGCGAAAAAAGGAAATAAATATAAGAACGTGCAGGTAGACTGATTGAAAGACAGAATGAAACTATCACTTTTATTTTAGAAAGAAAATATATACAAAGAAAAATAAACGCAAATAGAGAGAAGGATGTTGATAGATAGAGATAGTCAGATAGATAGACAGATTAGATGGATAGATAGAGAGAGAGAAAGAAAGAGAGAGAGAGAGAGAGAGAGAGAGAGAGAGAGAGAGAGAGAGGGTGAGAGAGAGAGAGTTATGATTATTGATGAAAAATAGGAAAAATACACAAAAAGTAAGGGGAAAACAAGAGAAACAAACAGAGAAATAGAAATATAGATACGCAGATAGATAGAAAAGTGGATAGAAAAAATAAATAAATAAAAATGAAGCGGAAGAGAGAGAGAGGGTGAGAGAGAGTGTTATGATTATTGATGAAAAATAGGAAAACTACACAAAAAGTAAGGGGAAAACAAGAGAAACAAACAGAGAAATAGAAATAGAAATATAGATACGCAGATAGATAGAAAAGTGGATAGAAAAAATAAATAAATAAAAATGAAGAGGAAGAGAGAGAGAGGGTGAGAGAGAGAGTTATGATTATTGATGAAAAATAGGAAAAATACTCAAAAAGTAAGGGGAAAACAAGAGAAACAAACAGAGAAATAGAAATAGAAATATAGATACGCAGATAGATAGAAAAGTGCATAGAAAAAATAAATAAATAAAAATAAAGAGGAAGAGAGAGAGAGAGAGAAGAGAGAAGCGATACAGAATGGTAGAAAGTATTACAGCGAGCTACAATAATATGAGAAAGTACAGAAAAGGAAAGAGAAATATGAAGGTACAAATATAGAAATGAATGACTTAAAATAAATTACTTTTTTATTAAAAAGGAAGCAGGGGATAAATTGCCATAGCATAAGAGAAAGGGGGGGAGAGAGAGAGAAAGAGAGAGTGAGAGAGGGAGAGAGGGAGAGAGGGAGAGAGAGAGAGAGAGAGAGAGAGAGAGAGACAGACAGACAGACGGACAGAGAGACAGAGAGAGAGTGACAGACAGAGAATGGGGGTATTAGTGCGAGAGGCGAGAGTGAGATGGAAAGAATGTAAGAAGTCACAAAAAAAAGCTGAAAGAATCACTCTTAACAGAAGCACATAACAGTAGCTTAACAAAACATTAACATTTTATAAAATTTGTATTACTAAATTATTATTATATTCACTGCGGTGATTTATTATTTGCATACGTAAAGAAGTTGTTTGGGCAAATTAGCTTTCCTCGGCTCCAATAAACTCAATTTTTTTTATATTTGTTTTTTAATAAAAAATAAAAAAGTTGGTTTGAAAAACAATTGACGAGTAAAGCCGAAGGGTTGTTTGCCGGCCCTTTCCCTGAAATCAATCCTTGTTGACACAACTGTTGGATAGAAAAAATGAAAATGTGAAAAACGAAATAACAGCTTTTTCAACTTTTCCGATAAAGTTCATCCATCATGGTCGGCCTTGTCATTGACACTTATTGTTCCAGGACGCAGCCGGCCGCTCAAACTTGTCCAATTTTGCCAAAAAGCTGCAGACACGAAGTACAATTTTTGCACTTTACGCCAACCATCTGCCTCATTGTTAGTCGCATCACGGGGTGGAACATTAATTCGCAGCCGGTAGTAATTAAGCCGGAGCCATGTTATATAAGCGGGGGGACAAATGTACCTGGGAGCTATTGATCCGGGGACATATGTGACCCTCGAAATTAATTTACCCCCCGGGCAAAAACAATAAGACACCACGCTGTGCCACCCCTCTGAACCTACTAACCGTCCTGCGTCCCTACATCTCTGTTTTAACAATAAAAACAATGAAGGTCCAAAATGATGGTTAAACGGAATTAATTAAACATTTTGAACAAATTTTAAAAAATCATAATATACATAAAAACCATGTTAGCGTAGATAGTTTGTTTTTAAGGTTATGCGTAATTTCAACACCCTAAATGTTAACGTTACAAACAACATGTTATTTAAATCAATATGTTAAAGATTTCTATGGACAACTATGGCATTACTTATTACCTACTCAGAATCTGTAATTTGGTCGTTACCGACCATCTTGGACTGTCTATGTTCGCTGAGGTGAACTGTTAGATGCAAGAAAAGAGAAATACTAATATAAAAGAGTTAAAAACCATTATTCGCACAACTGCTACAACATAAACACAACCAAAAAATAATAAACGAAACACATGCCAAAACCGAACGGCACCACGCAACAGACACTAAATGAACCACATTGACATACTTAAGAAAAAGGATTTTAAAACTAACAAAATCATATTTAAAAAATTTAAAAATTGAAACAGCACTTACAAAGATCTCGAACTTATTAAAAAAATACATACGAAAACTACCAAGAATAACGTTGACCAAACCAATCCACTTAATAAAAATGGCATATACACCATAATATGCGAGAGCGGAAATAAATACATCAGACAGATTACGACCAAAATAAAGAAAGATACAAAGAACATATTAGACAGTACAATGACGGAAAATTTAACTAATTAAAATCCGGAATTCTCATTACAGAAAATCATCACTAATACTCAACAATACAGACAATTATGAAGCACCAACACCACATACAAAAAGATGTACTTGAAATAATGACAGTATTTAAAAAATTACACATTTAACATCAAAAGACTCATCAGCAAAGAATGGAGCATCCATATGTTTCCACAATTCAGAACATATACCACATAAGAACGTAAAGACGATCAGTAAGACTGATTGGAATAGTATAACAATAATCTTGAAAAAGGATACAGCAAGAAGAGATAAACCAAAATGATTAGTAACGTTTAAATTAAGATTTATCATACCGCGGACCATAATAGGAACCTCACAATATTGAGACAATTTGGGAAAATTGAATTGAAAATTAGAATATGAAAGAAAAATGACAAAATAAAAATACCATTAACAGAAAGGTAATGACGTATAGGCATAAGAAATTTCGAGAAATGATTGAACATTTTGAACAATTACAAATCAAATGTCACTTAAAAACACATATAAAATTTATATTGCAAATTAATACATATGAATTTGCAAATTTCAACAGCATGAATAAAGTAATTAAAATATATTTTTGCAGTAATAGTCAAAACAGTATATATATAAAAATTCCGCACCAAATGTGTGGTGATTAGTGACCGTTAGTCAATGATTATTCGGAAATCGTGAAATGCGGTCTGGGGTGACGTAGGTTTCAGAAAAACATTTTCTTTATCGTGCCAACGTTTCGATCTTTATTTAGATCATCTTCAGGGCTCAAAGGGCACTCTCAACACGACATACAAGAATGGCACAATTACGCAAAAAACAAACATTTTGAGCCCTGAAGATGATCTCATTAAAGATCGAAACGTTGGGACGATAAAGAAAATGTTTTTCTGTAACCTACGTCACACCAAACCGCATCTCACGATTTCCGAATAATCGTAAATTACACACCAAAGTTTTTCACACAAAAAATAACATAATTTATGACCGTTGTGGTAAGAAAATAGCTAAGATAAACAGGAAACTTCGGCAAATTGAAAATATATTCTAAGAAAAATACATAGACACCGACAATAAAAGTTTAAAAATAATTATAAAAAAAAGGATGATTTTGGAAAATTAAATTAGTGAGGAAAATAAAATTCAAAAAGTTTGGATTAAAAGAATCTGAAGATGGCGCAATGCCGAAAAACGTCTTACCAACCCAACAAGGATAGGAAGGCTAATGTGGACGATAACTTCCAAACTATGAACTTCTAATGTTCATTCAAGTCCCTTTAGGAATTGCGAGAATTTAAGGATAGTTAGGGTCCTATTAAAATAAAGAAAGTGCTACAATTTGGACAGTTAGCCGTGCCTTAATATTAAAAACAAATTAGTATGTAAAAAACTTAATTATCACAAAAAAGTCGCATTAAAAAATATCATGGATAAAGGCACTCAACGAAAATATAGGTATCGAAATTTCAGATAAGGAGGATAAAGGAGCAACAAAAGATCCGTCTTTGCCTGTATATTTTTACAAAGTCGAGATGGTTGTCAAAGAAGGTATTTGGAACAAGTCTGACAATAGGACACACAAAAAGTTTTTTTCCAAATATAGAGTAAAGATTGGCTATAAAACGTCCATTAAGCTGACTAATTACGTAAGCTACATCACAGATGTATGGCCGTATTATGTTTGAGTGCTCGAATTTTACAACACAAAGTTGAGTTATGTAAAAATGTTTTTTAATGAGCGCTAGGCATTAGCCTTTATGTTTTGGAGAATTAGTATCCCGGTATTTCAAGGACTGTTACGTTTATAAATAAATACTCTTCAGTTCTCTCTAGTTTAAAATAATTAACATAAAAATCAATATTTTATAACAAATCAATACATAAATAAAATTATTTTTTGTAAATAAATATTTATATACAAATTGTATAAATCGAATAATCTTAGCAAATATAATGGTAAGCTTCAGCACCAACGTCAGTGTAAGGTATGTGGGCATGGTGAAATAAACGGGTTCATTGCAAAGGTGCTGTAATTTAAAAAAAAAAAGTGAATGGGATGTAAATAAAAAAGAGTGTATTTATGTGTACGAGTGATGTGATCAAGCTTTGTAACCTGGATGAGTTGAGGACTGAAATGGCCCTCCCTAAAGCCCTTAGGACCTAGGACTGACCCCGGAAATCAGGAAAGATGTGAAAATGAAAAGTGATACTCAGCTCAATTATGAATGTATTGAGTAAAAAAGGTCCTATATATTTCCTATTTTCCCGACTCCGGAAAGGCTTCAGTATAGAGCTAGTGTTAAAAAAATACAAATAAAAAACAAACAAACAAGAAAACACGTTTTCTTGCCTTATTTCTGAAATATTAAGTAAACCGTTAGTACTACCATAAAACAACTCATAACGACATTCATATAGCATTTATTTCAGTGTCGAGAGTCTAAAACTAGCCTGATTGGTTGAAATTTATAATTTTCGTGATTTTTCAAATTCACACACCATAAACTAGCACAATATCGACACATTTCTCATTAGAAAAGCAGGCCATTTTGCAATGCAAGCGAAAAACGAGATGCTCTAAACGAACTGATTGAAGATCGGTCCAATCCAAAGTCGCTCATACCACCAGGAGATACCAATGGGTCTAAAACAACCCTGTTTTTTTTTTATGTTGATCAGAATAATTAAAGGACCAACCCATTGATTTAGTGATCTAAGGGATGGAAGATATCTTCTTCACAGCTCAAGCCAAACCAAAATTGATGTTAAGACCAAGATATGAGATTGGAAAATCTATATGGTACGGATGGTAGCAAAATAAATGGCAAAGTTGGATGTACTAAAGAAATTTATGACAAGAACAGCGTAACCAGTATCCACACAGCCCAAATCCTCATGGCCTATTGGTGCTCGAATAATCAAGTAGAGCTTCTCGCAGTGAGCACAGCAATGGAATGGATGAAATCTCAGGCAAAGGAAACAAAAGATTAATCCGCAGTCATAAGAACGAAAGTCAGGTGACTATAAACAAAACAAAAGATAGCAAAAATCATAATGAATTATTTGAAAACATTCGAAAATCTCTACGACACCTAAATAATAGGGGATGTAAAGTACACCTGACCTGAAATGGATAAGAGCTCATGTGGGAAACCAAAGAAACGAAGAGGCAGACAGGTTAGCGAAGGCAGCCGCGCTGAATGAAAATTTAAAAACATCCTATTCGACAATGCCATCCAGTTATCTTATAAATTTAAACAGAAAAATTATCATGTTAAAATGGCAAGAAGAGGGAAAAAAGGCCAAATGGAAAACAAACAAAATTATCCTTTACAACCTAGACAACAGACTTCAAATTTATATGCGAATGCATTTTAAACTGACCCAGTTCATGAGCGGTCATGGCTGTAACAGAGAATACTTACACCGATTTAGGATTATAGACAGCCCAACATATTCTTTCGATGATCAAGTTGCTCAGTCCTGGAGTCACCTGATTGACGACGGTGGAAAACAAGAACAATTAAGAGCCAAAATAATTAGGGAATTCGTTTTACGAGGTAAACAATGGCCACAAAACAAAAAAAATATAATACAAGAACATTTTCAAACATTTTTCCAATTCATCTTGCGCATGGATTTTAAAAAACTAATTATATTTAGTTACACTTGTACACTTTTAACAAGTGATAATGTTACACCGATATAATTATTTTACAAAATGTATATAAACTAAGATAAAGAACATACTCCTCCACTGCAGAGTTAGTGTGGTGGAGAAATAATAAAAAAAACTTGATTAGTTGAGAATTATAATTTTCGTTATTTTTCAAAATTAATTAAGGTTTTTGGTTGAAATAAAAAAGTGTCACGAGCTGGATTCGAACCCACGATCTTCGGCTGGATACGCCGCTGCTCTACCACTTGAGCTATCGTGACTTCGATCCACTCGGACACATACTTCCTCTCAACCCCACCTTTTGAATTTTCCCTCCTTTTTGCCATTTTTCAAATGTAGTATATTGATTCTCGGCAATGAATGACTCGGCGACAAATGAAATGGCCACGTAGGGCTTTAATGTAGGTATACTTCATTTTAACTTATTAAATTCACTAGTTAACGTGGTCCGCTTGACTAATTAATATCTTTCAATTAATTTTGAGATAAGTTAGTGTCCGAGTGGATCGAAGTCACGATAGCTCAAGTGGTAGAGCAGCGGCGAATGGCTAGGGATGGTGCCTAGCCTAGTGATCTAGCCGAAGATCGTGGGTTCGAATCCCGCTCCAAATAATGACTTTTTTATCACAACTAAAAACCTTAATTAATTGAAAGATATTAATTGGTCAAGCGGACCACGAAAACTAGTGAATTTTTCAAAATTTTTTTTCTCGGTTTTTTAACCCTAGCTCTGTATTGAAGCCTTTCCGGACCCAGATTTATAGGACCTTTTTTATTCAACGTTTAATTTCTTAAAAGATCATGAATTTTTGACCCACACAGCATAGGTATACGTGTCGAATCGAGCTTGTATATATAAAGTAATTATTTAATAAAGTAAGGAAACACATTTAATTAGTTTTTAAGAATGTCGAATCATTGGTTACATTTCTAGCTCCAAGTTCGTTTTATTGTGTACAGAATAGCATCTTTATAAAAGTAAAAATTCAATTTAGAAGGTTGCTGTCCCTTATAATGCACCCTGCTTCTTAAGCGAGTTTTTATGTCTGTTTATTGTAAAACAAAACGGAAAAAACCCTAAGGTGATTAACTTTTTTTTCTCAAAGGTTTAAGACTTTCCCACCCTAATTAGCCCTGCAGATAAAAATCCGGGCGCCCCCTCGGCATTGACCTCATCCACTCCAGCCCCTATCACTGTTTCATCTCCTGTCAGTATCTGATTTCCTGAATTGCACTCAATACGCTTAATTAAACCATTCGGTTGAGGAGATTACATGTAAAGTGCACTGGTTGAACACCACTCGAACCATCGACCCGCGCCCTAATTCCACTTTGATTCAATTATTGACTCGTTTAATTACTAGTCGAGTGGGAACGATTCTACTCCAGTGAACGTGATCACGGCAAAAATTCCCCGTAAATATATATAGTTTCAAAAATGAAGAAAATGCGTGTAACGTATATGATTCCATATAAAACATACAACCAATGACGAAATTTCTTTTTAAGTAAATCTCCTTATAGACAATGCGATGAAATAAATAGCATATCGCGTAATGTTGTAAAAGCTTATTTCAAAATTCAATTAGGCGGGACCGGGAAGCAATGAGGAAAGAAATCGTGTTATGCTAATGCCGGGCGTGCGGTCATAATCTGACCCATGCCACTAACAAACCATTTATCACCCCTTTCACCTGCCCTCGGCCACATAAAATAGCGACCCTTTCAAACGCTGATTCCCCTCTGGACAAAACAGGGAAATATAAGAATATAAGAAGAAACTTTTTACAGAGTGAATCACTTAACCTGATAAAATATAAGGTGCAATTTACTTAAAAACATACTTATATGAAAATGTAACATTACAGTTCAAATGTGTGGCGATTAGTGACCGCTAATCGTTAATTATTCAGAAATCGTGAAATGCGGTCTGGTGTGATGTAGGTTTCAGAAAAACATTTTTTTTATCGTGACAACGTTTCGATCTTTATTTAGATCATCTTCAGGGCTCAAAGTGCTTGTCTTCTCGGTAATTGGGCACTCTCAACACGACACGCAAGAATGGCACAATTACACACAAGCCAAACATTTTGAGCCCTGAAGATGATCTCAATAAAGATCGAAACGTTGGCACGATAAAGAAAATGTTTTTCTGAAACCTACATCACACCAGACTGCATCTCACGATTTCTGAATAATTACAGTTTCAATGTTGAGAATTTTTTCATGAGGGGAGGGAAACTAGTTGGTCCTTTCCAATAAACTTACTTTTTATCATTGTGTTTTTGGTCTATAAGATGGGTTCAGTCTTTGTAGTTGCATTGTCTATCTTGCAAAAAGAGCACGACTATTTTAGTACTATGTTAATTGAAATTGTATTGTATTTTAAGGTGTTTAAGGAAAATAGACGGAAACTATTATGTAATTTAAAATTTTTTACCTGATTAAAAATTTACAATAAAATGTATACTACTTTCTTCTAACGGTTTTATGTTAATTTTTATTGATTATCACCTGGCTCTCTTTACGATGGAGGTTGTCGATCATCATTGGTGGGTTTGTGTTAGTTTTTAAACAGAAAAACCTTTTTTACATAATAACGAAAAGTGAATATGTCTTAGTGTCCAAAACAGACGAAACAAGAATAGGCAGACCAAAATGGCCGAAAACCACCAAGATACAGGTTCATCACTCCCTCAGACCTAAAGATGAATACGCAAGAATTCATCTAAACTTGTCAAATTAAAATGTTAAAATGAATGATAAGCACGTTTTCAAATGTCAAATATTTTATAAAATTATAGGTAACTGTACTCATAACAGTTGGTTAAATTTGGAACAAGTACATAAGCAATGACGTTTCAAATCGACTGCGACATTGTGAAATGGCTGATAGTTTTTATAAATTCAAACCCACTAAAAATTTTTATTATGCGTAATGTCGAGGCCTTCTAGATGTTTTTTTATGATTTTGTTTATGGGCGATCACCTCACTCCCCCACACGATGGAGGGTGGCGAATGAGTGAGTCATAGCTTTCTAGATAAAGCGGGCGGCCCTTATAGATAACCGAGGAAACTAGAGAAGCCCCCCTCGAGAAGCCCGTGCGATAAATCTCGGCGACCATTAACTTGGCGGCTTATTGTTCAATTAATAGACGAGCCTCATTAAATTAATAGGTTCTATGGGAGGAATAACCGAGTTATACGATGTAATGAGGGAAGCAGAGTGGTTTAAGGGCGCTCATTACCATCAACTTATCTCACATTTATGTACGGTGCAAAACATAAAATTTACGGTGAATTCATGCGGCTACTATGTCTCCGTGTTTCAGCCTCGTAGGGAATATCGGTTATTATGACATTTTGTCGATGAAAGCGTTACAAAATCGGGAAAACCATTAACCGGGGAAAAGTATTAACTAAGTTTAACTACGTCAAGCAATCAAAAGTATAAATTACCATTTTTTGAAACAATATTTCTTTATACCCTATACTTACAAAATAATCAATAATCTAACAAGTTTTCGATGAGATATTTGTTCTTTTATTAAACTACCAACAACAAACATTATTCATCCCCTAAATTTATTTAATCCGTTTACATATATCACCCCATCTTTAAAGTTATTTAATCAGCTGTATAATTTTTGTTGCCCAAATTCCAATATGGCTCCATTTCATACTCAACTGACAGACCTGATAGACTTTACTTTATAATTAATTTTTTTCATTCGATGTCATTAATTTTATTTTTTTAAATATATTTTTTCGTGCTTGCACACAATTTTACGATGAATGATTGTACCTTGTTCATTTAATTAAAATCGATTTATTGAGCTTTCAATCAAAATAATTTATTACACGGATAGGCGACTAATTTTAAATCTTTCTCTCTCTCTCTCTCTCTCTCTCTCATTTTCTCTTCTTTTATCTATCTCTCACTCTCACACTATCTCTCTTTTTCATTCACGCAATTTTTCACTGTTTCTCTCTAGCCCTTTCTCTTTTCCCACACTCCATCTTTTTATATGTTTCTTTGTTTCCCCTTATACTTTGGTTCCTATCGTTCTTTCTAACTTTCTTTCTTTTTCATATTATCCCCTGTTTTATATATAAAAGGTTTTACTTTCTTCTCTTTCTCTCTCTCACTCTCTCACTTGCACGCCATCTCTCTCTTTCACTCACGCACTCTTTCTGTTTAGCCCTTTTTCTGTTTCCCAAATTCCATTTGTTTATATATCTATGTGTAGAGATTAGTGACCGTTAATCGATAGTTATTCAGATATCGTGAGATACTCCCGACCGCATCTCACGATATCTGAATAATTATATATCTATGTTTCCCCTTATACATTCGTTTCTGTCGTTCTTTCTCACTTTTTTCTTTTTCATATACTCCCTTCTTTTACTTATATAACTTTTTACTCTCTTCTCTTTCTCTTTGTCTTTCTCTCACTCCCTCACTCGCACACTATCTCTCTCTTTCAGTCACGCACTCTTTCTCTCTAGCCCTTTCTCTGTTTCCCACTCTCCATCTTTTTATAGGTTTCTATGTTTCCCCTTATACTTTGGTTTCTATCGTTCTTTCTCACTTTCTTTCTTTTTCATATTATCCCCTGTTTTACATATAAAAGTTTTTACTTTCTTCTCTTTCTCTCTCTCACACTCTCACTCGCACACCATCTCTTTCTTTCACTCACGCACTCTTTCTGTTTAGCCCTTTCTATGTTTCCCACTCTCCATCTTTTTATATATCTATACATTTGTTTCTGTCGTTCTTTCACACTTTTTCTTTTTCATATTCTCCCCTCTTTTACATATATAACTTTTTACTGTCTTCTCTTTCTCTCTGTCTTTCTTTCACTGTCTCACGCGCACACTTTCTGTTTCCCAAATATATCACTTTTTACTCTCTTCTCTCTCACCCTCTCTCTCTCTCTCTCTCTCTTTATCTCTGTATGTAAATATATTTTATCTTGGAAATAAAAATATATTTCTAAAATGCTCTCCATATGTTCGTTTATCCATAATTTTATCTTGTGTATCTTTTATTTTTCCGCCAACAAAAACACTTGTCATCTTTTTTGACAAATCTAGTTCAATTACGTTCTCTACTTTTTCATGAAACTATCTTTTTTAATGCATATCGGATTAGTCGATCCTCAATGATTATTGTGTTTTGGCTCAACCGCGATTTTATTTTCTCTACGTACTCAACACACAACTTATAAATTTAATTTTAATTCCATTCTTTCCCTTCATAAATGCATCCAAACTTTAAAAAAATGTATATTTTTCGTTTATTTCATAAGTTCATTTAGGTAATTTATTTTCCTTTCTTGGGTATTTATGTCTACCATCGTGTTTCATTATTCTGTCGACGAATCGTCTTACATCATCGTGGATCGACAACAAAACTAGGCAAACAAGAAAAATCAGAAGAATTTTCATTTTACTATCCAAATACAGTGTTTTGCCATATCACAACGCCTTTTGAACTTTGACAGTACATTTTAAGCTTAAGTCTGTCAATGTAATAATTTTTTTCATGTTTCTTTTATTGGACAACTTCGTCTTCTTTCATTGAAACTATCGTATCAAACACTCTTACGCTTTGAGTCAAGAAGGTGATAACAGTAACAAAAAATCAATACATTCATAGTAAAACTGTAAGTGTGTGTACGCTCCGATTTAAAATTATATTAATTGTAAGATCTATTCCGAAGGGACTGTACATTTGGTGTTGGCAGGGTTTTCGTAGATAATACCCCTTGATGCACGTTAATCTCCGGGGTTTGGTAGACAGAGTGGGGTTTAGACTAAAGTAGATTTAGCCCCTTTCCCTCGGGGAGGCGGGCTAAAACAATGGCAGTTAATGCGAACTGACATAAACCGAGGGCAGGCTATTAGCTATGACAGAGACAATCCTCAGACCGGCCAGGCGTCCCGGCACCCAGCGCAGGCCCAAAGCCCTTCTAAATACAGCTGCTCTGTGAATTGTTTGAAGAACAAAAGACTTAATAATAAATTTTTGATCATTTAACGGCCTCTGTTCCTTAGAGAGATACGAAAGTATAAAAGAATATTTGATCTCTTTTTTATTTTTTATTCTGTATATTTGTGAACTTGTAAACATGCTCGTTGGCTGATGAGTAAATTGGATAAAAATTTAAAGAAGGAAATATCTTAGTTCTGGATACAAGTTTACCGATAAAATCTTGGGCATTTTATTGGAAGTATCTAGACAAAGGAAATGAGTGTTTTTTCTATTTTTCATAATATTTACTGTAAAATGATAAAGTCGAGGACTAGAAATACTTACACGGAAGAAAGTAACATCTTAATTACTCATTTTTTTTTAAACTTCAGTACCATACCTTGTAAAATACACTAGAGTGCGTGTTCATTTCTTTTTCCATAAGTTGTTCAAATCCGCCTTCCCCATTTTTTGGTCAATTTGAAAAATTTACGGTTCTCGTTCATAGGGTATGAGAGAGAGCTGACCGTGTTATTTTTTCCAGTTCGTCTGTCTGTTCATAGTCTTCCAGCCATTCCTATCCTGGCATCCTATCAGTGATATCCTTTTTCCCAGAAGCAGTTAGGCACTCCCAAACCAGCTAAAGGTGGACGAGTTTATACCTTTAGTGCTGCTTGCCTGAAAGATATATATATATCTGATCACCTTTTTAGTATCTTCTATCTAGAATTTCTTGCGCACAGAGATCAATTTATTTCAACTTGATGGATCGTGTGGGTCCTAGAAGTTTAGCTAGATCAAAATTTCGGCTTTTGACCTCTGCCCCCTCACCAAGTTCAATTTTAAATCCATCTGTAAACCATAATATATTATGCAGGGTGGGCGACCAAGACCCGAGGGGTTAAATGCCTGGGTAGACTCGTACCCCATCCCTAAAAGTTCCGGGACTTGATATGCTCCTTACATTAGCAGGCATTAGCCTCTTAGACTTGTTCACAAACCCCAAGATTTTGGACCATTTTATCTCGGGGAGTGATTTGGTATGTCCTCTCCTTCAAAGATTCTAAATCTAGACCTAGCATACCTATCACACTCTGCGAGGTAGTGCCTTTCCTTTTCTTCTTTTATTTCTTCTTTTTATTATTAAAAACGGCAAAAGGGGTCTGGTAGAATACCCATTACGGAGAGGTGTCTTCTCAGTGGGCAGTGACCAGTCAGAATACCTATCAGCCTCCTAATTCCCTTCCTTGAGTTAGAGAATAGCCATTTCGATTCTGCAGGTTTGATCGCCTTAACAAACTCTTTTGATTGCCTGTGTCCGGGGGATAAATTCCACTCCCTAAGGAATTGGTTCATGCCCCAGTTGTTGATACTCTCTTTCGCTGTGCTCAGAGAGTGTGGTAATACCGGTTGTGGCCCGACAAACGCAGTATTAGAACCTTCTTTGGCCAGGCCATCCGCCTTTTCATTGCCATGGTGTCCTTTATGTGCTGGTATCCAAATAAGCGTTACCTTGTTCTCAAACCTGGAATAGATCCTACAGATAAGAGCTACAGTTTCCTCCACCAGTCATGAGGTTGACAAATCTTTTTGTAGTGACCTAAGACTAGACAGTCAGAAAAAATTCTAATATCTTTTCCCTTAATGGTATTATTCTGCAATATACATTAATGGCCCTGATTTCCGCCTGAAAAACTGAGGTGTTCTTACCAAGACGGGAGGAGATGCTGATTCTGAATTTTGGTATGTAGATTGCTGCACCACTCCCTCTACCTTTGATATGTGAACCATCGGTGTAGCAGTCCATGTTACGATGGTCATCATCCAAACTATAATTATAATCACAAGGGGTGACTACCTGAAAGTGCTTTTTCCCCGAAGGAAATCTGGAAATAGATCTTGTACCATCCATTTATAAGTGCAACGCTGGCAATCTCAGTGATGACCAATTTTTTAATTATTAAATTGATTCTGTGTCTTCTTCGCCAAGATTTTTTACCACCATATGTGATCAGAGGTCTATTGTTGTATATACGGTGGTGCATTTTTCTTCGAATGATAAGCCAAATAATACACCGCCTGGTTAAATGTACTCTGGTGCAACTATCAAAAAAAAAAAAAAAAAAACACTGTTACGGCCAATGCCATGTAAGAAAAAAAATAATTTAAAAAAAAGTTAATAAAATAAATTTAAGAAAATTCTGAATTAAAATACCTGAAGGGAAAAATTCATAGGGGACTTACCACTTTCCTTCAGATGCCGGCTGCAAGAAGCGTAGGGAGCTCGGGCCCTATTCCTCTGACTTCGTCGCAGAATATCCGATGAATTCAGGTGGAAGAGATCGATGCAGCAGCACAGAGGGTTTTTCGTGGTCGCGTGATTAAAGACTTTTTTATTAATACGGGAGAAAAAAGCATGAGAAAAGAGAGACGTGATGACCTTTCTATCATAGGAGTAGAACAGGACTGGGTTTGCAAGGAGCGTGGGAGTAGGATTAGGTATTACAATAATCCAAAACCAAGTATATTTAAAAATGAGATGGCTGGCGCCAACAAACACTGAAAGAATTTAATTCCAATTTTGCAACGAAAAACTGTTAATAAATTAATATAATTAATAATTTGGTCGTTGCCAAGCTTGTTGGTCAGTCTGACGCGTTTCAACGTGTCACCCTCTTCAGTGCGTCTATATGATTTCTGTGATAAGCAGACCAAAACGACCAAATTACACGTTTATTATTCCGCAGACCACACGATGAAATCTCAAAATATTATGGTCATTTATGTTTTCATGACGTGGCAGAAAAATTTAATGATCGCATCTGTCGGCCAGCTGCTCACCATAATGTCATTTTTCAAGTAATTAACAAAATAAAAGTTGGTCGGAATGTGATATTTGTTCGTAAAGGACGTCACTACCAGTGAGGACCAAAATGTACACCGGCCCCACAGGCTTTTATAATACCAACGAATTGCAGCATCCTATGACAATTGAAATCTTGTTTAAATTAGTTGGTGAAAAAAAGAAAACCAGTGTCGGCATAAAATTTTTTTTAACTTAGAAGTTTCGAGCGCATTAGTCTATCCTCAGCAGTTCCGAAGGGTCATTCTACATTCTGAGCTCTATACAACGGACAATTAGACAAACAACTGACATGACAAGATGTGCTTGAATAGAAGTGAGTATAGTTCATTAAAGCAGATGTTTCATTGTTTTATGATGTGTCAAAAAATACGACGCCCTGGTATAACCATTAGTTTTCGGTTTATTCCAGCTATTTGACAAGGAAATCTTTGGCTAACACTTGATAAGGCCTTCCCTTTTTGTATCATTTTGTTAATATTTTTCTTCCGGCTTAGCTTTTTCATCTAGTATCCTAGATCTTTGTTATCTAGGAAAGTTATATTTTTTCCAAATAGGTTACTTTTAGATTAACCTTCAATTTTGACAGCCAAACAATATTCTCATCATTGATGTTTTCAACATTGCACTCGAAGTGTATATTGTCAATTGTCACAATTGATTCATGTAATGTATCAAAAGCATTCTCTACTTTCATGTTACAACATTGCATTTAGAGTAGTTTATGTGGATTTATCCTGATGTGGACTGGGGTTTTTGCAAGATGATCTTTTATTTCTTAACCTATGATCTTCTCCATTGTCTTCTGTAAGAAGGATCTTTTGAGAATACTGCTGTTAAACTGTATTAATACACATTCACACAAATAAATACATTCACACCTATATACATTACATTCATTCTATTTAGTAGATAGAGTGCTCAATATTCCCCCATGAACCTGCATACAATACAAACTAATTTGGGTGGTTGGGGTAATTTCATAAATATTCCGCCATCGAGCACGTACCAAGCACGAGAGGCGCTGGGGATGCTATCTCACAATCAGCCCCTCCCCATTCACTCTAATAAATACACTCACTCATACAAAACACAGAAACACAAAACATATACTTAGTCTTTATTAGGAAAAACAGTGTTAACATGGGTTTTTCATTTTGGATGCTTTGAATCATTACAAATTATACATTATTACATAGAGCAAAAAAGGAGGCACATTAGGATTATTTTCAATATTTTTCTAAGTATAAACAGTTGCAATCCCGATTCAAAAACAAAATATGCCGACATAAAAATTAATTAATGTTTTATTTTTTCGTGTACTTAAAGTTGCGTATTAAAACGTGCAAAAAGAAAAACATTACTTTACTATTTATCACATGTATTGCACCTGACAGACTGTTATCAATCAAGTTCAAAAATAGGTAAAACCAGAATTTATCATCTTGTACATGACATATTATAAATCATCAATCGACTTAAATGGACATCCAGCAGATCAGAGTTATCCACGACACTGAAAGTAAGTCAATATTTGACAAGTGACGACCGAGAGTAAAAAAAGAATAGCATAGTCGAATTAAAAAGTAATAAGGCGGAAAGATGACAAACAGACGGACGAGAGCCTAGGGCATCAAACATTCAGAGAGAAAGGGGGCGAGAAACAGAAATGGAGAAGATCCTTGACATATTTGCTCCGTCAATACGAGACAATATCAGGATCCAAGGGACAAAGCTTGTAATAAGACAACCAGCTCCAGTCCCACGACGTCTCCTGTTTACTTTAGTCCAAATAATAATATCAAGGGGCCCTGCCTGAAATCCAATCCATGACTGCTGCCGAAATACGCGTCGACCGGGGAAAATTTTCGATCAATCTCTTTCTTCTCTTCTTTTTCTTCTTTCTTCCTCCCATTCTCTCTCCCACCTCTCACTCTCTCACACCCTCTCTCTCTCTCTCTCTCTCTCTCTCTATCTATCTATCTATCTATCTACCTATCTATCTACCTACCTATCTATTTATCCATTTATCTTACTTTTTTTTCTTCTTCTTTACTCAGCCATCTTATCATTCTTTTTTACGTTTTTTATTTTTTCTCATATCACAAATATTTCCTTGATTTGCGTGATTTCGTATGCATCTATCCTAGTTAAAGCCTATTCACACTTTCCATCTGTCTCTTTCCCTCTTCTTCCACCCCTCCTCTCTTTCTCTCTCTCTCTCTCTCTCTCTTTCTCTTTTTTTCTCCCTTCCATCCTTTTTTTTCTAATATACTCTTTTTTCTTAAAAATTTTCTCAGCACAAGAATAATTTAAAAATCCAATTTGTCATAACTCATAAACAATTAAAAACTTTTTTTTTTTCAAAAAATGAAAATGTGTGACTTGCTAGTAGCACCGTTTTGAAAGTCAAACTTGAATGTTAAAAAAAATAAAACCTCTGTAATTTAGTGCCCCTCATTCTTTATCTGTTTTAACCTTCTCTTCTCTTTGTCAATCTGTCTGTCTCTGTCTGTCTGTCTGTCTGTCTGTCTCTCTCTCTCTCTCTCTCTCTCTCTCTCTCTCTCTCTTTCTCTCTCTCTCTCTTTCTCTCTCTCTGTCTCTCTCTCGCTCTCTCTTTCTCTCTTTCTCTCTATCTCTCTATCTATCTATGTGTCACGTATGGGATTCGAACCCACCTCAAGGTCGTGGGTTCGAATCCCGCTCGTGACACTAATTTTTTCATTTCAAAAACCTTACATGAAAGATTAATTAATTGAAAGAAGTAATTTGGTCAACAGACCATTAAATATAATGGAGGTGAGAAATTGTGTTGTGGCGCAGAAAATGAGGATTATAGTCACTGGTAGTTCCCGATATGTTATCACCTTACATTATAAATGACTAGAATAATGGTACTTGAATGTGATTTGCCATGGAATGACATAGTAAAAAAAAAAACAATTAGCTGTGCCAACTAAAGCTACATAGAATATGTTACCGTTCGAATTAAGCAGTTGGTGTCTTCACATTTAGACTACTGTTCGCTCGTCTTTCTTGACACCACTGCAGAGCATGGCGCAAAACTACCGAGGGCTATGAACTCCTCTGTCCGGCAATTTTTTGTGCAAGACGAGATGATCATACTATCACCGTTTGAAGTAGCTTACTGATGAATATAGGAGATTTTATTTTCTGAGTTCATGGTCAACCATCTCAATGGTTTGTTCCAAGCCAGAACCCTTCAATATTTATGAAATCAATTTATTGAGTAGAGGTCACCTTGAATTGATGTGAACCAGGGGTTTTTATGCAAATTTATATACGCCTCCATAGAGAAGTAAGAAAGCCACTTACCAGAAATCATTTCTCATATATTCCTTCAAATTGGTGAACTCCCTCCCCACTGATATGAAAACTAAAAACAAAAACAATAAACGTTTAAAATATAAGTTACCTATTACAAAATTATCGGTAAAACATTGACATTTGTAGAATACAAACAATAATAAATAATTTTTTTTAAATAAATAAATGTAAAGTATAATTAAGAAATAAAAAATTTGTTTTGTTTTATCTTGGTTTTAATTTGTTTTATTTAGAAATACATTGTTCTATTTTAGTAATTCCATTTTCAATTATTATTGTATCACTCAAAGAGCTGTTTTATATATTTCTGTTTTTGGTTGTTGTTGTCGTTAAGGGAACCAGTCACTAGGGGAAGATAAATATTTCGTTCTTTCGATTTTCTTTACTTCTCTCTCTCTCTCTCTCTCTCTCTCTCTCTCTCTCTCTCTCTCTCTTTCTCTCTCTCCCTCCCTCTCTATCTATATATCTATCTATCTCTTTATCTCACTCCCTTCTCTATCTGCCTTTATATATCTATCTATTTATTTACCTATCACTATCCACCTCTATGTTCCTTCTTCGTGTTACTACTACAATGACCGTTGGCATTGACTACAAAACTTTTATATATATATAAAATCATAAGAAAAGCTGCTTAATCTGACACAATGCTTAAACAAAAGTCAGAAAGAATACTGCAAGTTTGCTTCCAAGAGATTCTTTTTATCACCACTTTTACGAACTTCCAAAAATTCTTTCATCCTCACAGTCTGAGTAAAAATGATAATAAATTGCTCACTATCTATTGATTACTCTCAATTTTCCCTATTCAATATCTTTCACCTCTCTCTCTCTCTCTCTCTCTCTCTCTCTCTCTCTATCTCACACACACACTCTCTCACTCTCTCTCTCTTTCCCTCCCTCCCTCCCTCTCTCTCTCTCCTTCATTATATTTCTACCAATTTATTTTAAAAAGGATTCCAATTTCTGAACAATATTATTTTGCAAACCATTATTTTTATTTTTCCCACTCGCTCATTCGCTTATAGCTTTCTGTTATTCTGTCTCTTTATCTATTTTCATTTTTGGTTTCGGTTTCTGTATCTTTCTACTTGTTGGTTCATTTATTTTAACATAGGATTGTTTTGTGACCGACTTTTTACTATTGTTCAATAATGAATCTAAAAGCGAGAATCTCGTGAATGATGGGTTTTTTCTACTACTACAGCAATTTAGTCAACTTTTTAATTTTTATAATAATAAGCACTATTAAAATGAACTTGTATACCTGAAAGGTGGATGATGAGATAAATACACTTTTAAGAGATTAATGTTATGAAAATTATATTAGCAGCCCACGCGATAACTAGTATTGTAGTATATGAGGAAGTTTCAAAAGAGTTGTTTAAGACATATCAAAGGGTTGAGCTATAACAACTCGCATAAAGCCATAAAGTTGTCAACTGTGCAAAATCATAAAGCCAGTAATGGTGTATTAACCTAAATACGTGATGGAACGTTTCCCCCTAAGGTTTATTATCGGTTTTAACTCATTTATTGGTTTATTAATTGATCGATATCGTTTATCCTGGTATATTTAAAAAATCGGATTATTACAATAATTAATTTTTTACTTCTCGTTAGTTGGATAGTTAAGGCCGTGGCGCGAGGAACTTTTTGCGGAGAACACTACTCCGTTCCAGGTAGATAATTTAACTTGGCAAGTAATACTAAGTCCCTGAGGTCTCTGCAGACCAACTTTAACAATGGAGATGTTGCAAATTTAGTTGGAGACTCGGAGTGTAGGAGAGGGTGATCAAAGATGGCGGATATTGTGTGGGCGCTCTCTCCCTCGCCCTTTCTCACTCTTCGCCCGTCTCCTCTGTTCTAAGTTCTGATCAAAGACGCACACACGCTCCACACACACATACACATACACGCACGCCCTCCTCTTCCTTATTATAATGTGATGCCGTCGTGGCAATTTCAAGCCTCCACCCCGGCTCTCCTTAAAGCAAAGGGAAGACATTAGCTTCCCTCCTGTACAAGGGCTCCCTTATTGCTCAAACCCTAAGGACTTCCAGCCCCACCCCCGAAGTCGTCCCACCCCTGATTGATAGACAGAACAAACTTACTTTCACGGACAATCCAAATCAACCCGGGGCCCTTTCCCACTTGTCAACTACAGACGCTTACTAGTCTTCCTCAGTCCGGTACAATTATTTTTAAATTACTCGGAAGGGAGTTTTAGGGAAAAAGTAATCCCTTGCATTTATCTCCAAACGTCCCTTTTATTCTTTCTTTTTTTTTCAATTTCAAGAGAAGAGCCCCCAAATCACTTCAACAATTGCTTTTTAGCCCGACGTTTATCATGGTTTTTACTTCTCAATTGATAAATTGTAAGATAAAACGGCATCATCCTGCATATAGCCAATTACAATATTCCTCCAAACTTATTAAATGTACGACTTATATAATTTTTCTAATCTTCCACCCCAAAAAATTAATTGTAACAATACAAAGAAATGAATCTTGTTAAAAATACGTTAAATTAAAATGTCTAAAATACCATAAAATAATAACTATTCTAAATTTCTTTTTTTTATTGAATTTCAAATGTATCTTGGGTGATTGATCACAAAATTGTCTAAAATACCATAAAATAATAACTGTAGTAAATAAATAAATTTAATATTATTTCTGTTCTTTTTTACACTGATGCTTTTCCCTCGGAAAACTGCTTTTTTTTGTTTATTTTTAAAATAATTTATGGTTTAGTTTTTTTCTTGTTGATTTTTGTTTTTGTTTTTGTTCTTGGAATCAATTCTGGCGGCATTAGATCCCCGGCATACTACATCTTAGTCTATCTTTACTTTCTTTATTGCATTTCAACTGTATTTTGGGTGATTCTTCAAAAAATTGTTTAAAATGCCATAAAATAATAACTGTTTTAAATCAATTCTGTATGATTTCTGTTCTTTTTAAGACTAATGCTTTTCCCTCGGAAACTGCTTTTTCTATTTATTTTTAAAATAATTTATGGTTTAGTTTTTTTTCTTGTTGATTTTTTGTTTTCGTTTTTGTTCTTGGAATCAATTCTTGCGGCATTAGATCCCCCGCATACCCCGTTCTTAGACTATCTTTACTTTATTTATGGGATTTCAACTGTATCTTCGGTGATTCATCACAACATTATCTAAAATGCCAAAAAATAATAACGGTTTTAAATCAATTATGTATTATTTCTGTTCTTTTTTACACTAATGCTTATCCCTCGGAATAGTTATGTTTTTTTTTGTTGATTTTTTGTTTACGTTTTTGTACTTGGAATCTCTTTTTGCGGCATTAGATCCACAGCATACTCCACTCTCAGTTTATCTTTTCTTTGTTTATTGGATTTCAGCTGTATCTTGGGTGATCTGCAATCCCGCCTCTTTCACTACTTTTCGAGTTCTTTGATCGTTTCTTTTGAATTCTTTGGGCTGGTGCAAGCATGACTACATTAAGGGCAAAACTGTTTGATACATATATGCTTTATATTTATACTCCTTTTGCTTCTAAAATCAATTGCATAAATATTTTTTCAAACGCGAATTTAAAAAGAATTGGGGTAGCAGGTCGCCTTGTTATGAATGTTTCTGCCATGATAGAAAATGGCAGAAACTCAAAAATAACGACAAAAATAAATAGGGCACCTCAAATATCATCAAAACTACTCTAATACGAAACTAGTCTTGAATGAAGAATAATGGAAAATCAATGGACAAAATGATGCATGGTTACATTCTGACACCAATGGTCAGAAAAAGGAAAATAAAAAGTCATCAAAAACAGAGACACACCCTGGCCTATTTTTATGACACCCTTTTGAAAAAATCGACACCGAACAAGCATAACTGAAGTCGACTGGGGGAGGCACTAATGCTTATCCCTCGGAATAGTTTTTTTTTTTTTGTTGATTTTTTGTTTACGTTTTTGTTCTTGGAATCTCTTTCTGCGGCATGACTACCCTGCGAAAAAAAAAACATTATACGTAACATATAATATAAAAAAAATTAATTCCAATTCTTAAACTTGAAAAAAAAACGAAAAAAAAAGTACACGTTATTTGATATTATTATTATTCATCTATGCAGAAATTTTTGAAAAAGAGAAAAGCTATAGTTAGTAGATGTTAGTAAACACTTATGAGCCAAATCTCATCATCATAGATCAACAAATATTGACTGAAGAGACTTGCACACGAATCGTGTAAATTGAGGCAAATTCAAATTGTTCCATTCGATGATTTTAAATATTCATACACCGTTAGAGTATCAAATGCAAAACGATTCAATTGATTTTTATTAAAATAGCAAGGTGTAAAAAATAACAAATTATAATATTTTATTATATTATTATAAAATACCTAATTACTAAACTAAACTCTGACAAAAAAAAATACTCTGTGTGGAATTTCCTGCATTTCTTTAATTTTGCTGTTTTTTAAACTTGATAGTATTTGGATAAACTCAATTTAACAATAAACTATCAATAATAAATTTAAAAAGATAAAAATTATGTCATGTTGAAATTCTCCAATTATTGTGCTAATTAGTTTGTAATCTTATTATCCGAATTCTGGATTATTATGTCAGAATTGGAATTATTACTGATTTCTAGAGAAAATGATCCTGATTCTAAATGTCAAAAAAGGAAAGAAAAGAAAAACAGCCATATAGCACTTTAAAAAATCAATGATCTGATTTTTATAGGGTTTTTACCAGTCAAAATAGATTGTCTTTTATATTTTAACATTTCACTTTTTCCATTATCTTTATCTAATTTCAATTTAACCTTTAGTGTCTTCATTAAATAATTTTCATAAAATAAAAAATAGCATTTGGCCAACAGATCAAATAAGGTCAAGTGTGATATGTTAATTATGTATCAAATTTCTTTTACTGTGTACATAAGTAAATTAAAATGTATTATCCACAATATCTTTTTTCTACTGAATTCGTCAAGTTTAAAATCTTTATGTATTTATTTCTGTTTCAACTTCCAAAAAATAGAATGACCATGAGAATATTAAATGAAAAATTTATTACTAAATGTAAATAACGTTACAGTACGTACACGAGGAGTTATGCATGAAATAAAAGAAACCGATGTTGAAAAGTACCCACATTCATCTTCAAATTATAAGACATTTTTATCAGGCGGTTTTCGAAAGGGTTGTTTATGAATTCACCCCGTGTACCGGCTTCCACCCTTATTTACGTTTCAATGGATACATTTCTGAAAAGGTAATTCAAACACTTAAAAGCACACGCCGTACATTATTGACGTAAACGGACCGATAAAAAAATAAACATGTAGATTTATTTTAAAAATGTTAATAAAATATTTAGTTGTTATAATTATTATAATATAATATTATAATTAAAGTAATTATTATGCACCTATTCATAAGTTTGGCAGTTTGGCTTGGAATAACGTATTGAAACAATAGGTTTATATACGGTAAAACCTGGACAGATAAAGTGATCAGTTTTTTTTTCCATGAACATATAAAAATCCGGTTTTTTGCCCAAAAATCGCGAATAACTCGAAAACTGTTGAGAAATCGGTCAAAATGGAAGCTGACCAATTATTAAAATTTTCTTTCGACTGCTGTAGGGCGCCGTTTCAAGACGATTTCCTGACTCCACAACTCAATTTCAAGTTTTCGTAAAAAGTGAAAAAATTGACATTCCAGAATTTTTGTATTTACTAATGAATGACTGAAGTTAGGAAAACATTTAAAAATGTCACCTTGTTCAGCGAAATTTTTTCTAAAATAAGACCTAGCGCAGGTCTATGACTTAATAGGCTGAGAAAATATGCATTT
Source organism: Cimex lectularius (assembly GCF_000648675.2). NCBI lineage: Eukaryota > Metazoa > Arthropoda > Insecta > Hemiptera > Cimicidae > Cimex > Cimex lectularius. Next base: position 822,979 of record NW_019392904.1, on the reverse strand, counting down.
CCAAATTTGGCCATTTTGTCTTGCAAAAATCAGGTGGTCGGTTTTTTTTATGAGCAGTGTAGTTCTAACGAACAGGATAATAAAAATTATCTATAAAAAATAAAACTTTTCCTTCGGAAAAATTAAAACGATATTTTTTTTCAAAGCATTTTTTATAGATCTGTTCTGCTGATTCAACATAATTTGTATATCTTGTGTAAAAAGGGGCGTCGGTGGCCGCAACGGTTTAGGCGTACCATCACTGGTAAAGGTCCCAAGTTCGAATCCAGCCGGCAACAGTTGAAATAGTTGAAATACATCGTAAAAAAAGTCATGTAATCCAAATTTTTTTAAAAATCGTATTATAATCGTATGATGGACTATGATTGCTGGCAAAAATATTTTTTAAATGTTAAAATAAATTTCAAATAATAAATTCACTAGTTTTTATGGTCCGCTTGACCAAATAACATCTTTCAATTAATTAATCTGCATTTAAGGTATTGGTTGAGATAAAAAAAAGTCAGTGTCATAAGCGGGATTCGAACCCACGACCTTTTCTCAATACGCCGCTGCTCTACCACTTGAGCTATTGTCCCGATAACGCAAGTGGTAGAGCAGCAGCGTATTTAGCCGAAGGTCGTGGGTTCGAATCCCGCTTATGACACTGACGTTTTTATCTCTACCAATACCTTAAATGCAGGTTTTTCAAATAATATTTGAATTTAAAATATTTACTCTGCTATTTATGTTCCATCAGTTATTGAAAGGAACAAAAATTATATATTGATAATTTGATAATTATTGTTTGTTCACCTCTAATTTTTATAATGTTCAAAAGTAGAAGGTTGGTTTTTTTTGCAATTTTCATGGTAGGCTGAGAGAAAAAATTCTATGAATTACGTTGTTTCAAAAAAATTATTTTGTGAAATCGCTGAAGTTCTAACTAAGTTCATTTCACTCCCAAACTGACGTATAAATACCCAATTTTATTGAAATATTCACCCAACCGGCTTTGTGCGGTGTAAGTTTTATGGCAACATATTTAATTTTATTCAGCGAGATAAAAGGGAAGAAGGGGAGACTAGGAAATTCGATTTACCTAAACTCATCATGGTCCTTGGGCCCAGCATCCGTCAATTTTTGTCTGGATGAGTCAGAGGTAAAATAACCTCGGGAGACTGGTCCGAGGGGAGCGGCCCCTTTGCGTTTATACTTTCAATATTGGAAAGGAATGCCTCTGTATTTATTATACATATCCTCCAAAAAAGGAGCCGCCGAGGGGACGGGAAAGAGCCAAGTTTTTACTCGCAATTTATTCTATTGGGAGAAGACAAGGTGGGGGAGCACATGGCGGGTAAGTCCTTAGGGATCTCTCCTGGAAATGTCGATAGGGGCTGGAAATGGCAGAGGGGGTGGAATGGCCGTCGTCCCTTCGCTAACGGCTTCCAATAATGCCCACCCATACACAACACCCTCCAGCCAACCCTTGGCTATATCGAACCGTCAAACAATTCACAGTTTGAAGCAATTCCCAGACGGACATCAAAATTTAAGATAAACTTTTTATACACATTTTCCCATTAATTAAAACAAACAATCCATAATCAAAAACCAATTGGCAAATTAACTAAAAATGACTATAATGTAATTTGTTTTAACATTTTACACCTATCAGCAAAACTAAAATCAGCAAATAATATATTTATTTATCAATTCACGTATATATTTACTTTATTGAACTTCCACGAACATTAATTTTTCTTAGTTTATTTATAATCACTGTATACAATATTATTGCTCTTTCATTCTTTACGAAGGAATTCGTTTTTATTGTTATCTTAATGGCTCAGATTCAATTAAAAGTCCTAAAACGTTTGAAAAAGTTAATATTTTATATATACTCTATACTCTTTTTTTTATATGCATATATATACTCTACTATATATACTCATTCTCACATTTCTCGCTTGCTCTTACCTCACACTTTTTCTCTCTCTCTCGCCTTTCTGATATATCTATCTATCGATTACTCTCAATTTTTCCCTATTCAATATCTTTCACCGTCTCTCACCTCTCTCACTCTCTCTCACTCTCTCTCCTCTCTCTCTCCCTCTCTCTCTCTCTAATTTTGCGAGCTTTTATAAAATAAATGTTCAATTCACACGTTATCTACTTTTCTCCTCCTTCATCACTCTCTCTCTCTCTCTCTCACTATCTCTCTCTCTCTCTCGCATTAATTTTGGACGTAAGAGTGGTCAATGGTGGCGAAATTCAGCTACTTAAAAAAAAAAGTACACCACTTAATCCTACACTTCCACTACCCTCGTTTTCAATTTTTTTAACTTTTGTTTTTCTTACAAACTCATCTATCTTCCATTTCCCTCCATTTCCATCTCCCTCTTCTCACTCTTTTTTTTACTTTACACTGTATCTATCTGTATTTCCAAAACTTTTTTCTCTCAGTTTTATATCTCACAATCTTTTTATCCATCTTACTCCTCTATCACTCTCTCTCCGTTTTTATTTCTTTCTCTTTCTTTATTTCTTTCTCCCTCTTGTCGTGTTTGTTTCTCTCTCTCTCTCTCCTTCTCTCTCTCTCTCTCTCTCTCTCTCTCTCTCTCTCTCCACTTTATGTTTTCTGATATATCTCCCTATCGAATTCTTTCTCACCTTAATCTCTTTCACTTTGTTTTCTTTTTTCGACTGGCTCCTCTCTATCTATCCCACTCACACTCTCTCTCTCTCTCTCTTTCTCTCTTTCTCTCTCTCTCTCTCTCTCCACTTTATGTTTTCTGATATATCTCTCCCCCTATCGCATTCTTTCTCACCTTAATCTCTCTCACTTTGTTTTCTTTTTTCAACTGACTCCTCTCTATCTATCCCACTCACTCACACACTCTCTCTCTCTCTCTCCACTTTATGTTTTCTGATATATCTCTCCCCCTATCGCATTCTTTCTTACCTTAATCTCTCTCACTTTGTTTTCTTTTTTCAACTGACTCCTCTCTATCTATCCCACTCACTTTCTCTCTCTCTCTCTCTCTCTCTCTCTCTCTCTCTCTCTCTCTCTCTCTGTCTCTCACTCTCACTCTCTCTCCACTTTATGTTTTCTGATATATCTCTCTCCCTATCGCATTCTTTCTCACCTTAATCTCTCTCACTTTGTTTTCTTTTTTCAACTGACTCCTCTCTATCTATCCCACTCACTCACTCTCTCTCTCTCTTTCTCTCCATCCATCTCTTTTTTCGCTGTCACACTTTATGTATACATCCAATTCTGGATATTGTGCGTGTGTTTGTGTCTGGGTGACGTCTACGATTTGTACATAAATAATTATCACTCACATAGAATTTAGCTTACCAACAAGTAGATGGCAACAAATTTGCGTCTAGGTATTTATATCAGTGAGGATACAAGTTTAAAAAACAAAACATATCACTTCATACCACTTGATTTGATGTTTTCCTGGTGTCGAATTTGTTTGTTTGTTTTTCAATTTTCCAAACAAAAGGGGGCTGCCGAGTTAGTTAGATTAATCATGGTTATGAACGGCCATGCGGTGGGGGCCGCGATGGAGGCCGATATTAAACATTCGAAGCGTTGGCGTGGGCGGGGGCGCCACATAAATTAATAATTGCAGGATTGTATCTGCTGGATCATGGGACTTATCGTAATGCATTACAGGCCCTTTAATACCGCTAGGGGCCCCGGTGATTTATCCGCCCGACCGGCTGAGTCAGAATGAATACTAAAGTGCACACAGCCGGGGGACTTGTTTGCCTAAACTTTCAACTTACTAAGGAGCTGATGAAATAATAACGCTTTCTGAATATGCTTTTATGGAAAAGTCACGCACTAAGTACTTTGTACATTTGGTTTCGCGCACACACCAAATTGACTTTCAATTTTAAAATGCATATATTTATTATTAATATAATTTTTGAAAATAATTCATTTATTATCCAGTCAGAAAAATATTTATAAAAAACCTAAATCTACGTTTACTTGTCAAGCTTTAGCCAAATTTAATATAACGTTTGTTTTGTTAAATAGTATTAAAAATAATTTGGCAATTACTCTAAAACTGTGAAAACTAGACTTCTGAAATATGAATCTCTTTGTCTCTTGTTTAAAATTTATTCATGAAATCATTTATATACTGAAATATAATATAATTAATTAACGTTGATATGGAGATCAGAGATTTTGAACAATGAACTATCCCAAGCTTTCGATATTTTATTTTATCTTCGTTAGGACTATACAACAATTTTATTCACAAAGTTTAATTTAAAACTGAAAGAATGAATATTTCATTTATAAATATAAATCAATCACTACACTTACAGCTACAATGTTGGTAAAATACCTCCCTGTTAGATAGTGTCATGTGACTTCAAAACATTTAATACTTTTCTTATTTTAAAAAACATTGACAAATATAATAAATAAATAGGCAAGTCCTGGTCTTCATAATATCAAAAGTCTGATCGGAGTTGATTGATTGTCTTCATCAGTATAAATAATGAATACATTTCACAACACAATAAATTCTTTAATGTATTTATTACTTCCACCTTCAATCGTCATGTTAAAAATTTTAGATCAGATTAGATTGATTATTTTTAAGTAAGGTGTACGAAATTTTTAACGATAACCCAAAGTATATCGCTAATAAGTAATGGTAATTCCGTCTAATTTTTGGGAACGACCATACTACAGGTTCATCTTGCAGTTCCTATGAGAAACACACACAAAAATGAATACAAATTAAGAATCTACCAAATGCTATATACAATCAAACTGTTCTTTTCCGCCAAAACAGGGGCACAAATCCGTCGCTGTGTTCAAGCACCTCATATGGGGTGGGATTCCTACTCGCTCCCCATATGGATCCAAGGAATGACTCCCTTCGTTCCATTTGAATCACATCGAGCAACTTTTCTTCAAACCTATGTGTCCCCAGACAATTACCACCAGGTTATAGTAGAGTTTATTAGACTATTTCCCTATATTTGAAAAATAGGCTATATTGGTTATATCGGGTCAGAACCGTTCATCTTGCTCCCACTACTGGCTTTTTTTGGCCACGGGATTAAGGCAGAGCAATCTTCTATATCGTTAGTTCAGCAGTTGTCCCAACTACACCTACCACTTTCTTTGCATCTTTCGTCAATGAGACAGCAGCACTATTTTCTGGCACAGATACGACAGTTGCTCAGTAGGTTTTGGGAAAACGTATCTCAAGAGTAGCAGATTATTGTAGTCAACAAAAATTGAATTTACAAGAGCGTCCATGTCTCATTTACAGTCCAAAGAAAATCTCCTCCCACAATCTACCACTACAATGCTTCTATCCATAGATCGGATGCGCCCATGGTTTCCACTTAGAGTCAAGCTTCATAAAGAATAAGAACCAAGCGATTTCAACGAAAAGATCTCAAAAACGCTACATTCTTCTCCACAAGTCTTCAGAAAGACGATCTAGTTATTGACAAAAAGTTAAACTTTATGTAACGGTACTATACCAATTTTTACATACGGTTTAGAACTATAGAGAACTGACGAACCTCCTTGCAATCTAAGGTCATAAAATCGATAAATACGTAAATCCATATTATTTCTCTCTCTTTTTCTCACTCTCTTGTTATCTACGTATATATTAATATGTCTATCTTATTATTTCTATTACACTCGTTAATTCTAACACTTCTAATTTTCTCTTATTATCTCTTTTGTCTCCTTTTCACCTCGTTCACTTTACATCATTCTATATCCCCCTTACTCACTGTAGCATTCTCTCTCCTTCTTTGTCACTCACTTCCCACATACCTACTCTCTCTCTCTCTCTCTTTCTATATATATATANTATCTATCTATATATATATATATATATATACCTATCTATCTATCTATCTATCTATCTATTTATCTATCATCTATCTATCTATCTCTCTATCTCTATCACTCTCTTTTTTAATTATGTTTTCAAAGAATGTTGACTGCCAAATCTATTTGTTAAGTTTTTTGTGTATTTACTTCTCTGATTTGTGAATTTTGTGATTGACTATGAACTATAATTTGCACTAATACCGTTTCGACGCATTGTATAAAACTGGGGAACCTCGAACCTTCCTTGAACCATCCCTAACCTTCCAAAATACGACGTATCTCAATCCTTTCATTGGTCGATGGTCCGAAAGTCATTACATCAATTATACGTTTTCCATACTACCTTTCCAATATTTCCCTAAACGGAAACTAAAATTTCATTTGCCCAGTTATTCAGAAATTTACCACGTTCCACAGTAAAATATCCCATCACTCCGATAGTCTGTCGATGTCTCGAGCAATAGATCTCATCCCTAAAATCCTTCCTATAAGACATCTCAAATGGACATCGACAGCCTTTCTGATGAATATTCATCAACTAGTGAAGTGAAATGCAAGTCGTAGTTTATCCTATTCATTGAGAACATGTATATATATATACNATATATATATATGAATTCTGAAATTAGATGTTGGAATTTAAAATTGCAGATGGCGGTAATAAAATTGAATTTATTTCGACGTATTTCTACTTTTAACATTATAAAATAATTAAATAGAAAAGAAGTTTTTCTCTCACTAAACCAGAGATAAATCAATTATTTTGTGTACCAAGGACATTTTTATTTGTGCTCGCATTTCGTTTCAAAAAGGAACTCAATCTATCCCAACGAACTCAGTGGGGTGTTACATATGAAAGTGAAAACTTTTCGTTTATCCACGCCGGCCGTCGATTTTGGATGGCAAACCCCCAATATATTGTTGTTGGGTCAACAGCCGGAATAGAAGGGCAAACATCAATAAAAAAGACCTTTTCGATTTAGGTGCAAATATCGGCCTCGGTTAAATGTTTCTTATACAAATAGAAAAGCTGCGCCTCGGGAAATGATTGAAAACCGAGTCATTTGCGTCTGTTTCGACCTTTTAATATGACGTATCGATCTGCTGCAACTTTTTTTCTATAATGCTTTATGAACCCAAAAGTAATTTTTTTGGGTGAGGGTTGGGGCGTTTAATAATAAGATTATCGAATACCCTCTGGGATTTTTGTTCATGAGAAAATATCTGGCCGGGATTGCAATGTTCAGTAGTGCTTGAATCAGACCTGGAACGTGCATTAGCGGTCCTGGTGGAAGGAGACGACCATACATAATACAGACACACTCTCGGCAGCTCTGGCTCTCCCTATTTGCCCCGCTTTCACCCTCCCTCCGACCACTATTACCATACTAATCATCCCATTTGATCCACGCGGGCTCGCATTTACAGTTTAATTCATCCCCTACCAAAACCACTGTCATTTGCCAAAAACGCCGCCTCCGTCGTGAATTAGCATATGACGTGTTAATTGGCGGCTTGACGTCATTTGCATGAAAGAGCTAATGACACACTTGCCCCTTGTAGAGCTCTGAGAGAAATGATGATCGCTATAACACTTGATGCCCTACGACCCGGTGTAAACATAATTTATTATTTTCATTACTCCTTTAAGGACGCATCTAAAATCATCTAAGCATCTAAAATCTGGAATACTTGCTTTTCCCCAGTGTGAACATAAAGTTAAAAAATTTATGTCTAACAATGTTTTCGTATAAATTGTATATATTTCGTATCCTGACAATTGCGAATCAATTACACGTAAAAATATTTGTACGCCCATCGCTACAAAATTGTCAGTTTTTTTTTAATCTTCAGTAGTATCCCTAATAAAGAAATGTTTATTTATACAATAACTAGATTCTACATTGCTTGGTAATTGATAAAAAAGTACAAACAATTTTAAATGTGTTGATTAGTGACCGTTAATCGATATTTATTTAGAAATCGTGAGATGCGGTCTGGTGTGATGTAGTTTTCAGAAAAACATTTTCTTTATTGTGCCAACGTTTCGATCTTTATTGAGATCATCTTCAGGGCCTGGGATTTACAAACATTGTTTACATATTACAATTACATTTTGGATGTGGAAAAGTGAATTTATACAATGCAAAATATATTTTATATATTCAATCAAACCGACATCCTTCCCGACCCCTTCAAAATCTAACGTATATAAAGTCAAAATAGCAAAATCTCACTGGCACTCTCGACACGACACGCAAGAATGACACAATTACACAGAAGACAAACACTTTGAGTGAGTAGAAATACTTTGATTGAATATATAAAATATATTTTGCATTGTATAAATTCACATTTCCACATCCAAAATGTAATTGTTATATGTAAACAATGTTTGTAAATCCCAGGCCCTGAAGATGATCTCAATGGAGATCGAAACGTTGGCACGATAAGGAAAATGTTTTTCTGAGACCTACATCACACCAGACCGCATCTCACGATTTCTAAATAAATAAAGAAATTTTAAACTTAAATAACACTTACAAATTACAAATAAATTTCACCAATTTTTAATGAATAAAACCAATTAAAATCTAATTTAGAATTTTAATAATTTCACTGATAATAATTTGTAGAATGCATAATATATTTAGCTATTTATTTCTATTAAATGTACGTTTTTTAAAACAAAATACAATTCATTATATTTAGTCTATTGACCAAATTACTTCTTTCGATTAATTAATCTTTTTATGTAAGGTTTATGTTGGAATGAAAAAGTTGGTGTCACGAGCGGGATTCGAACCCACGACCTTCGGCTCAATACGCCGCTGCTCTAACCACCTGAGCTATCGTGAGACCACTAAATATAATGGATTTAATAAGTATAGCTCCACTAACAGCTCTCCGTGGCCACTTCATATTTCGCCGAGAATAGAATCCTGATTACACGACATTTGAAAAATGGCAAAAAGGAGGGAAAATTCAAAAGGTTGAAATGGGGAGTTGGTGACCGAATGGATCGAAGACACGATAGCTCAAGTGGTTAGAGCAGCAGCGTATTGAGCTGAAGGTCGTGGGTTCGAATCCCGCTCGATCCATTAACTTTTTGATTTCAACTAAAACCTTACATAAAAGATTAATTTAAAAAAATAAATTGTTAATACTGTCCTTTCAGACAAGCTGCATCTCGGAGAAAGATTGCTTACTTCCACTGGACAAAATCGATTTTATAAAAGTGCTGCGGAATTGTTCAATGGACACTTATGTGTACACTTTAAAAAATGGAGCGATGATCATGGTTAATCAATTAATATTAAAAATGTAAAACTATTTTATTAGGACATCACAAACAGTTTAAAAAAAGATCAAATTTAAAAAAGATAGTATTATAGGAATCAAAATTGATTATAGTATATTAATTTTAAACAAAGAAATAAAAATTCTAGGCTTAGTAATAGATTACTTTTTAACCTGGAATATATTTATATATTGATAAAGCTTGTAGCAGAATACATTGTATATCAATTTAATAAAAAAATTTGCTTTGCTGATGTTGAATCGCCCTGGCACACGAGCAATTGGGATTTGTCGATGGAGGTACTGTTTTTGCACTCCATGTACAGACAAGAAATTTGTAAGTGTATCTGAACATGGAATGGAAGTACTTTCTTTTCACCGTTTGGAAAAATCTTTTTGTCAAATTGAACAGATTCTTCTGACATGTTATTGTTTGCGTGTGTTAAGAAAGATAAATTGGGTGATTTCTTCTGCGGTATGATGAACCTAAAATTTCATCGATTCTGGTCTTTCTGTACTCCCTATCCTCGACATTTAGGTCTTTACTCTTTTGTTTATTGGATTTCGTCGTACACTGAAGATCGCAACATTTTATTATCTTTTAATTTACTACTTCTGAATATATTACGACCAAGTGAGAGAGTGAGAGAGAGAGAGAGAGAGAGAGAGAGAGAGAGAGAGAGAGAGAGAGAGAGAGAAAGTGGGAATATTTATTTGTTTATTTAAGAGTAAACGATGCTTTATGTTTCAGGGGATTACACTAAATTATATAGTTCATGAAATGTGTATTTATTTATAGTATTTTAGATATTTTGTTTTTACATATTATAGGTCGACTCTTTTTTCTCGCTTAAGGTAGGATTAGCGCAATATAATAGGATTTTAGCATCAACTTTTGAAAAATCTTTTGACAGTCTTGTTATTGAAATGAAACATATTTTCTGAAGAGAGCTTCTCTGATCCGTACTAATTTGCGTATACCTTGATATCGTATATCATCCGCACCTTGAGAGGAGATGTGAACAAACATCCTGCGAGGGATGGGTTCAATTAGCGCATGCTACGCCTAATTTATTTGCAAATAAGAGTACCAATTTTGGTTTGGTCCATCCTTGATTATACCGGCTTTCACATATGAAGTTAATTGAGGTTGTGCCGTGGCGTAATTAAGAAGTATTATCCTCATGGGGTTAACTCAAAGTAATGACGCCTTAGGAAGATAAAGCGGATGGGTGAGTGTCGGTAGATGGGGAGAAACACTTCTATCTCACCCTAACGTTACCATGGTAACGCTGCCCTCCCTTAAAGTAAACCAGATTATCTCTCCCGAAGGGACTCACACACACCCACGTTCCATTAATTAATGGGGTTTCATTAGCAGTTTAACCCTACAGGCCTGAGTAATGGCCGCTGTGTCAGTACAACTCCCGGCCATATATCAGCCTCAAACTTACAATCTAGGCTTCCTACCTTGGCAACAACTGCCATCCGGAGCTATCCCAATCTCAGAGAAGTCTTGACTTTGCAGAAATAGGGAGAAATTTAATTTCTATCCTTTACTCTTTCACACCCAGTCGGAACTGAAAGCAACTGAGTAATTCAGCAACTCTGCGAGAGTTCCATTAAAACAACATAGATAGATCATTCTATAATTTATATTGAATATTTGTGGTCAAGCACTAGCATGCAATGAACACAGTGAAAATATCGAGTTATAATCTTCGCTAGAAACGAGAACTGCCGTTTTACCAGACTTTCTTCATTAAGTCACCGAATATGTGCATTTGATGTTAAAATAAGCCAGTGAAACTATTTAGTTGATTTACAAGAATATGTCCTAAAAAAAGGCACTTTTATTGAAATACCTCTCTCTCTCTATCACTCTCTCTCTCTCTCTATCTATCTATCAATCTATCTATCTATCTCTCACTTTCATTTATCTCTCTTCCTGTTTATCTGTATATCTATTTATTTACTTTTCACTCTCCCCCTCTCAGTTCCTTTTTCGTGTTCCTACACCAATGATCGTTGCATTGACCACAAATTTTTTTACATTTATAAAATCATAAGAAAAGCTGCTTAATCTGAAACAATGCGTAAACAAAAGTCAGAAAGATTACTGCAGGTTTGTTTCCGAGAAGATTCTTTTTTTCACCACTTTTATGAACTTCCAAAAATTCTTTCACAGACTGGGTAAAAATGATAATTAAGTGCTCACAGATGTCAAAAATGCCAAATCACCCGCTGTTTTCAAAAATACTTTCGCTGGGATAGCTTCAAGAAGAATCACAGCGCTTTCCTTCTCCCTTTCTCTCTCTTTCTCTCACTCTCTCTCTCTCTCTTTCTCTCTCTCTCTCCTTTTTCTATCGCTCTCTTTTTCTCTCTATCCCTCTACCTCTTTCTTTATCTCTTTTTATCTGTCTATCTATTTATTTACCTATCACTCTTCACCTTTCAGTTCATTCTTCGGATTCCTACACCAATGACCGTTGGCTTTGGCTACAAAATTTTTACATTTATAATAAAATCATAAGAAAAGTTGCTTAATCTGATACTATGCGTAAACAAAAGGCAGAAAGATTACTGCAAGTCTGTTTCCAAGAAGATTCTTTTTATCACCATTTTTATGAACTTCCATAAATTCTTTCCTCATCACAGACTAAGTAAAAATGATAATTAATTGCTCACAGATGTCAAAAATGCCAAATCTCCCACTGTTTTCAAAAATATTTTTGCTGAGATAGCTTCAAAAAATCACAGTACTTTTCCCGCACTCTCTCTCTCTCTCTCTCTCTCTCTCTCTCTCTCTCTCTCCTCTATCTGCCTTTCTATTTATTTACCTACCACTCTCCACCTCTCAGTTCCTTCTTCATTCGTACACCAATGACTGTTGGCATTGACTATAAAACTTTTACATTTATAAAATCATAAGAAAAGCTTTTGACACACTGCGTAAACAAAAGTCATCTTTTGAGCATAAAGGAGAAAATAAACAACCTCATTTTAATACCGTTGCGTTCTGTTCGTAAATATATACTATTAGCCTTGAAGCGAACAAAGATACGTTTTTCACCCGCTTCCTTACAGATAAAGAGTAGATTGTACATATATTTGGGCAAAAGGCAAGTTTAAGAGAGTAATTCATAAATTTGCATAATAATCGGTCCGGCGAAAATTCTCAGCTCCGCACCGTCCCACTCTTTTCCGCCGCCAAGCGGTCTGGTATGCTAATGCTGGAAACGCTCGGTTTGCCAGGAATAGTCGGGGCTGGTACATTGTCTATCCACATGTCGGAGGCCTGGAGTGCTGGAAGCGGACCAGCCAAGTCACGTTAATATTCAACGTTTTCTTTCCTCCAACATGCTCCCCATAACCCTCCTTCACCCCATTCGTCACCGCGCGCCCCCGCCCTTTCCCTCTGCTAACTTATTTTACATCCTTTTACACTCACTCGGAATCCTAAAGGGATTATATGCGCTTACAAATATATTCCATTCCACGGTCTTTCTTAAGCGTAGCTCCGACCGCGCTTTCCCAGAAAGACTCAGCCGCCTCTCATAAAAACATTTCGACGGGGAAAAAGTATATAATATTGCTAGCGTTAAGGGCTGCAGGTGCACCTAGAAATTCCCCTTTTTTTATTTCAAAGCACGTTTATGCCTCCTTATTGCACTACAACTTTGCTCATTAACATAAATAGGACCAAATCGTTTTGTATCATTGATTCAATTTTATTCATTGTTGCAGCAACACATCTAGGAAAAGCTAACAAATTACATAATAATAAAGCTATTGGACAGTTTTTATGTTTAAAAATCAACGAAAAACAAAATGTGATGAAAATTTACATATATTGGTTTCATTTTGTCATCCTGCCATTTGCATCCTATGCTTTTACACGTTACAAATATCACCGATTTGCTTCAGGCGCACTCCTTAATGCAAGCTGTTGTTCCATTATTGTGAACAGTTCTTATTTTTCAAGAACAATATAACAACTAACAAAGCCAACCAATGAAAAGCAAGATAGAATTAGTTATAAAACGTATGCCGTTAGACGTCATAATTTCTTGCAAAGAAATGCCAAATTATATTACTATAAAAGTCATTTGTCAACGCTGACTATTTGGCACACGTACCGCTCAAAAACCCGAAAATCATCAGAGTCGATATTTGCAGGATCTCCCTTGGAGAATCCTCCTTTATTTCGACCGAAATCGTATTAATTGATATCTGCTCAAAAGAGAAGGTAATAAAAGACAAACACCCAACTACTCTGAAAGCCAAGTGTGCCCAGTGTAACACATGAGGTAAGATTACGTTCAGCATAAGACGTCATGAATGTACTGCGCGAAAATAAGAAGGAACAACCTGACTATTTGACAGGAAACACAGATTAAAAGAGCTGATAAACTAACCAGATTCCTCAGCTACGACAGGCGAGCAGAATTCTTCTGCAAATTTTCAAACCGATATAAAAAAAAGAGCAGAATGGTATGCGGGTTTGCGTCGTCCACCCTAACTTCTACATTTGTAATTCGCTTTTATTTCTACCGAAATTTAGAATATTTTTTTATACAATTTATTTGTTTAAATTTTTTAAACCAATTGTACGATGTTGAGGATAATAAATCCCTTAACATAACGGAAAAGTTGGAATGGTACAGAAATGGTAAGTCAAGTAAGTTTGACAATTATGTGCTGCTATCCTTTGCATCTGATTCATCCACTTTTGGGTGGATACATTCAGCCTGGTTAAAAATTGTTACCTATCAGAATGAAGTATATTACATTATTCATAACGATTATTTTATTATTTATTTATTTTTTTACGAGGGTTTGCAATAGCAGAGGTTATATCAACCCTCAGGCAGCAGGTGCCATTTGTAAGTATGTCGGGTTCGAATGCAGGGCCGCTGGATTCGAACCCGGGACCTTTACCTTACAGTGATGAGCGCCGTGTCAACGCTTAAACCGTTGCGGCCACCGACGCCCCTTATTTATAACTTAAATCAAAACATACATCAAACCGCTTGCAGTAAAAGACAAGCCCAAAGATCGCTGCATGTCTGTAAAAAGGTACTAATACAATAATTACTCAATTAATTATACATAATTTTTTTCGAAATGAAATTAATAGAGTATTTATATATTTAATAGAAGCTGATAAAATTTAGTATTAATCTAGAATCCTACCTGTGAATCGTACACAGTCCCGCTAATCTAGTATAATCGTTAATAAAAAGTGTTTCTATATGAAGCAGTGATTTGCTTATAATTAGAATAAAATCGGATAGTCGAAATGAGAAGTTTGTGGCATGGGCGATCGAAGTCACGGTAGCTCAAGTGGTAGAGCAGCGGCGTATTGAGCCGAAAGTCGTGGGTTCGAATCCCGCCTGTGACACAAATTTTCATTTCGAAAAAAATTGTGTATAATTAATTGAGTATTTATATATTTAATAGAGGCTGATAAAATTTAGTATTAATACAATAATATTGAGAATCATTCATATATATAATATGAAAAAATTGAGAATATTTTTGAGATGAAGAGAAGGAAACCCACTTTGCATATTTTATGTTGGTGCAATATATACTATATATGTCACACATATCTTCTTAATGACCTATTTACATGTAGCGTGTTGTATACGAAAGATCAAACCAATTTACAATACTTTATACATATTATTAAAAATGTTAAAATTCTGGTATTCGAACCCAGAACTGCTAGCGTGGCAATTGTGCAATATGGTACTGTGGAAGCCTAATAAAGGAAAGGATTCTACGCAACAGCAAAGGAAAACTAAATAGGAGGAGCTAGTGTCAAAGTCATTAGAGCCTAATAAAAATCCTGACGCTGTATAGTTAGCTAACACCATAAGGAAAGTTATACAGTAGGAATATTTCATTGTCGAAGTTCTCTTTAGCTACCAATCACAAATGTGAAACTGAATCTGAAACAATTATACAACATATTCCAAAAACCTAAAATTTCATTGAAAAAATTGTCTAACTACGATTTAAAGAACTCTAGTATATTCGTTGTCTAATATTTCTTTTTTTGTATGCATAGTCGTTTCTGATTATGTTGAACTGCTCCCCTGTTTCCGTAATTCTGGCGCCTTTCGGTATTTTGCTTTTCGTAGGATATGTTGCATTTACTTTCTGCTTTTTTACTTTAAAAATGAATATAACTATATATATATAATGTAGAAATTTTGAAGAATTGCAGACTATTTCCGGTAATTTTGATACAAAGGAGCAACGTTAGATTTTACCGTATGCATGCGTACATGTGCATTGATCTCTAATAAAACAAAATGACTTGGCAGGAAATGATGTAACAATACGATTATTAACGTTTTGAATAATAATATTAACAACGCTCATTTCATTTAACGAGAGGGATGATAGAAATGGGGGGCTGTAAAATAATCCCATTTCTCGAATCATCCTCATAATACTACCGAGCTCAATTCGAGGGTAATGGGATTAAATTTGGGGTCTGCCGGGCTAGAAGAGAGTTTAAATGACACAGTTTTATGTTGTGCCGGTTTGTGTACACATACATATGTATTAAAAAGAAGGGAAAAAAAAGGCGTGAGGGTTGGTTTTTATGGGAAGGCGACAAAGGCAGCAGGTAGAGGGGCGTTGCTGCGGATAGGGGACGCGTGTTTCCACAATATCTGAGCTAAGCCTCTTGAAAAGGTGAATGGGATGGATATCTTTTTATCATTAGCAGTGGAGTCAGCCGGTCGCCCTCCGACGCCTTGGGGCTTTATCGATAATTTTCCATCTTCACGGATCCTTGAGCCGGCCCGGAGGACCTTTTCATACCCAACAAGGGCATCACGAATAGGGTTTCGCACCAGAAAAAAATGAGATAATGCCGATGAGATTTGGAAAAATTCATTGATTGATCATCACTTTAAATCAAGGAATGAGCAACATAGATTAAACTTAGTAAAGTAGGGAAAGCAGTACTAAGTTCTTTACCCGTTCTCTTCAAACTTCCCTCGAAAGAAGAATGCACCTCTTATAGTCCTAAAATACAAAAACCTCTTTACAACTATTTTATTTATTTAATACACATTAAATTAGATATATTGTGAATAACTGACACGATAGTTTTCTGCTTTTTAGAAAAATAAAGAACGAGGCTAAACGGACCCAAATTTTGACGTTCAATATTTAATCCGTAGATTCCTTATATGATACAAGCCCCAGGCTAAATCCAAGAAGTGCAAAGAAAATATTTTCATTACCTTTCATGGCGTACATACAAAAGTAAACCGAAGAAACAACAAAAATCATACAAATCTTGAAGTCTGATCAAAACAGCGAAGATTAGTCTTCCCATCCCATCTGGATCAGAAATGTCCAAACAACTATTTACCGCAGATACATGAACTTACAAAGCACAAAGGATGATTTCATCATAACAAAAATTTATGTAATTATTTATAATAGTATGTAATTATTTATAATTTTTCTTTAAAAAAAAGTTTGTAATGTAATTTATTTCATAGATAAGATGGTTGGTGAGCAATGGACTCTGTGGGCCCAAAACTGACATAAGCTACATACTTGAAAATTGCCATACCAGTTAGAAAGTTAAAGTTGAATCCAGGAAAAAGTGTAAGTTGTTTGAGATTAAGAACAATCACAATCTAGTAGTAAGTAAGCACCGGTTTTGAGGATAAAAGGTTAAAAAATGTAACGACAAGTTTTTAACCCTTCCAAATCCGGCAAGTCAGGCTTTTTCCGGATCAGACTGACAAATGGGTTTGGTTTTCTGCAAATCACCACCAGTGAGACAATGTCGAAAGGTTTCCATGGACCTCTCATCCATCGGGCAACCCTGTTTTCCTTTTGATCACCCTAATTCCCATGAGATCTCCATGAGAAAGTGTACCTGGGATGGGAAATCGCTCGTGAAGGGAGACAAGATTTAGAACCCCACTCTCTCCCCGTGAAAGGATCTTCCAACGGAATAAATCATACTCACCCGGGGCTTACCCGCTGGCCCTTTCTCGACTTGAATCAATTGCAATCACAAATCACCGGCTCCACCCCGATTACTTTACTCTCGGGCTTATCTAAGGTGGAGTCGGAAAGATCTCTTTGTTTATGAGGGAGGCGAATTTAAAAAACGGCGTTGGCGACTTATATATAACTTTCCATGAATTGGAAGAGTTGGGCGATTAAGGAAACTACGGGTTTGTAATTCAAATCATTATTAATCTTTAGATAAACTGACTACAAAAATCATAGGTACTTAGTGTATTTTGAGGGATTTTCCGACAGATTAAAACCTTTGAAGGGAAACACCAAACTACAATAAACACCACCCCTAACAACTGTCTATTTTATTCACCCTTTTCCACTCCCCTTATAAACTCTAAAATTAATAAACATTGTCTCACTTGCTACTATCATTTTCACTCTCTCTCTCTCTCTCTCTCTCTCTCTCTCTCTCTCTCTCTCTCTCTCTCTCTCTCTCTCNTCACTCTTTCTCACTCTTTCTTTCTTTCTTTCTCTCTCTTTCTTTCTTGCCCTCTCTATCTGTTTATCTATCAATCATTCTTTCTTCATCAATTTATCTATTTTATTTTATCGGTAAAATCTGGTCAGCAAAATTATTTAGTGGATTGTGTTTTAACATAAAAAAAGATATGTTCAATCAAATTAAAGGAATTCTTTATTTCTCATAGAGGTTTTTTTTAGATGTGATAGAATTTTATAAATGAAAAAAATTCAACGTGGTCGGAATTGATTGGTTGAGTGATTTGGTCATAATTTGGGCTAAAATAACAAATAGTGCAATGTATCATTACATTTTTTTGGCATTAACTAGTTGATTTTAAATTATTTGGTTTTTTTACTATAATCAATGTTTAGCTTACAGTATTATAAATCGTTATCTCATGGTTTTTAATTTGATGTGCCACCCTTGATTCTATGTTTCTCTTTCATTCTATCTTCTTTCTCTCTCTCCCTCTCTCCCTCTCCCCACTTCTCTCTTTCTTTATTTTTCTCTATCTACCATCTATCTAAATTTATTCTTTCTTTCCATCTTTGTTACTCACTCACCTAATTTTGCTTTTTTTCTCTTTTCCCTGATTATACGCAATTTCTTCTCCCCCTCTCTCACTCTCTCTCCTCTCCTCTCTCTCTCTCTCTCTCTCTCTCTCTCTCTCTCTATCTATCTATCTATCTATCTATCTATCTATCTATCTAGATCTCTCTTTTTCTCTCTACATCCCTCTCTCTCTCCCTCTCCCACTTTTTCTCTTTCTTCCTTTTTCTTTGTCTTTCATCTATCTATCTACCTATCTATCTATGCATTTATCTATCTATCTATCTATCTATATTTCTTTCTTTCTTTCCTTCTTTGCTGCTCACTTTATATTGCTTTTTCCTCTTTTCCTTGTTTATATGCACTTTCTTCTCTCTCACTCTCTCTCTCTCTCTTTCTCTCACTCTTTCTCTCTCTCTCACTCTCTCTCTCTCTCTCTCTCTCTCTCTCTCACTCTCTCTCCCTCTCTCTTTCTCTCTCTCACTCTCTCTCTCTCACTTTCTCTCTCTTTCTCTTACTCTTTCTCTTACTCTTTCTCTCTCTCTCTCTCTCTCTCTCTCTCTCGTTCATTCTTTTTCTTCCTTTCTATATTTCTTTTTTTACTTTTGTAAGTCACTGTATTTTCGTAGAAACTTATCAGCGCTAGAATAATTAGTCAGTTAGTTAGTCATAAGTCATAACCCATTAAAACCTTTTTTTTTAATGTGTGACTTGTTTAAGGTGACAATGATTTGGAAATCAAATTTGAATATTAAAACGGAAAAAAATCCTCTGTAAATTGGTGTTCGTTGGGAGGGTTGAAAACCGTTAAAAATTAGTAGAGCTCACGTCGAAGTTTTTTTCGGCGATACATGAGACAATATTTCAGTAAGAATGAATCCCATAATGAAAATCAAATTTCCATTTGGGCCGACTCCATAAATCAAGCGTTTCGACATTATTCGATTCAAACGACTTTGTGTTTATACAGAGTGAAAAGAGTCGACAATAGAGGCGTCTTTCTATGAATAATAGAAATAATTGGTTGTGTTATTGAATGACAAGAGAGGTGAGACTAGTTATTGATGGGGTCTCCTCAGCTGCCTGGTCGTTTGGGAAGACATCCGTACAAAAATGTTAAATATACGTCCCCAAAGGGGTGGGAATCGGCGGGGAGAGAGAGAGAGCGCGGAGCATCTGGCCGAGAAGGAAATGCAAAACAGGAAACCCGGTAGTTTTTCACACTCGACTTGGGCCTCTGGGTAGGGTGAGATAGTTAGGGGTGAGAAAAAAACAGTGTCAGTCCACGTCGGGGGTCGTTCCAGGGGTGCAAGGGCTGGGGAAAAAAAGTGATTTGAATAGGGTAGAAAATTAAAGGGTTGTAGAGGGGTTGGGGACCCGATAACTGTGCCCGGTTATAATGTATGTATGGAATCGGATATACATGAAAAAAGGATGTCAGGGGGTCGCTAGCTACCGTATCCTTTATGCAAAAACTCTTTTGTGGGGTGGCAGGGGGTTAACGACGGGACGGGTGCTGGAACGACAATACACATCCAACCGCATCCATCCCTCTTAACTTATAACACGGGATCCAGCTAATTTAAAGACTAGATAGTTAAATCCGATCACGATCTACATAAATTCGCAGCTTTTAGCAAAGTCTTTTTCGAAGTTCTTTGCAAGTTTACGAAACCTACAATTAATTATTGTACCTAAATATACAAAAAAATTCATTCCAGTTAGAAAAGCATTCTTTATTAAATAATTGTTTTAGTAGTTTTTCCGATTTAATTAAAACAAGGTTGAACTTTGTGCTATTTGCTTGTTATGGATAATTTATTTATTATACACTGTATTTATTTTATGATGAAAGGCTACATGAAAGATTTTTGCTCTCGGTGACTGATCCGACCGAAATGACTTCATAATTGAGCGTTATTACAAAGAAACAACCTGTTCAAAAGTTTTCCGGTCATAATTGAGTTAGTGCGAGCCTGGTTTGTTATTGATTCGCTCTGACCCCTCCCGTCAGAAGGCAAAAAATGATAAATCGACTTTTAACCTCTAATCGTCTTTTAATCCGTGGCGGATTAGGTGTCAATTCGACTATACGATCTGACGATGAGACGAGATAATTTCAATAAAAGTGTAAAGTAGTGCATAAGAGCACTAGAGCTAAATAAAAATGACAAATTTTGGCGCGCTTACATGCAAACAAATATGAAGACATTAAAAATCAAAGATTATTTATACGTGAGATGCCGTCTGGTGTGACATAGGTTTTAGAAAAACATTTTCTTTACCGTGCCAACGTTTCGACCTTTATTGAGATCACCTTCAGGGCTCAAAGTGTTTGTTTTCCGTGTAGATGTGTCATTCTTGTCTGTCGTGTTGGGAGTGCCCAATATGGGCGAAGAAAATGGGCAAATAAATGGTTTTTAGCAGTCCTAGGTGTGACATCGGTCTAATTCGCTCTGCCGACGAAGTTAGGCTGTCAAGAGCTTAGATCATTATAGCCCCGAACTCATGCAGTATTTCAATCTAAACCCACTCACCCTTTCACTCTCGCTTAAATACATTATTTGCTATTTACACATTTGCGGTGGTACATTTCTCGATATTATATCATTGATTATTCGGAGATCGTGGGATGCGGTCTGGTGTGACATAGGTTTTAGAAAAACATTTTCTTTATCATGCCAACGTTTCGACCTTTATTGAGATCATCTTCAGGGCTCAAAGAATTTGTTTGCCGTGTAGATTTGTCATTCTTGTCTGTCGTGTTGAAAGAGCCCAATATGGGCGAAGAAACTGGGCAAACAAAAGGTTTTAGCAGTCCTAGGTTTGACATCGGTCTTATCCGCTCTGCCGCCGAAGCCCCAAACTCACGATTTTTTCAATCTAAACCCACTTACGCTTAAATACATTATTTATTATTTACACAATTGTGGTGGTACATTACTCGATACTCTATCATTGATTATTCGGAGATCGTGAGATGCGGTCTGGTGTGGTATGGTATGCTATGTACCTAGTATCCTTTTCTGGTGTGAAGTAGGTTTTGGAAAAAACATCTTCTTTATCATGCCAACGTTTCGACCTTTATTGAGATCATCTTCAAGGGCTCAAAGTGTTTGTTTTCCGTGTAGATGTGTCATTCTTATGTGTTGTGCTGAGAGTGCCCACTAAGCACTACACATTAAAAATCAAATCTAACAAATAAAAAACATGAAAATGAACGCAAAGCAGCTAAGGCATTAACAATCCAACTTAAAAATATCACGAATTCAATTCGAAACTAACATCAATACAAATAAAAAAGCATACACCGAATATACATTTTTTAGAAACTCGATCACCAAGATTCTCTCATTTCTCAATCTCATTTCTCCCATTATAGGAAGAAACACAAAACTTCAAACAAAAATATTACAAAAAGAACACTAATTCATAAAAAAGATAAAGTAAGTCAAATCATGTTGCCTATAAATAAATACTTTACCAACTAAATCTACTTTATGTTTATGTGTCTACGTATTATAAAGAGTTGAACGAAAGAGTCGGATTTGGTTTATTTTCAACGTTGATCCCAGAGTCAGACGATTAGATACAAAAGAGACCCCAATCCTGGGACAGAAGGAAGAACGCGTCCTCCGTCTGCGATCGGGACGCACCTGGGGATGACTACCTGCGACCGAAAGCTTCCCTCGATGCCGGCATGAATCACAAAGCCCCGGTGACAATGGGATTCTTCCCGGGTTCACAGTTACAAATTAGAGACCCCTTTCTATCCGCGAGCCGTATTTATAGAAGACACCTAGACAAAAAAACATCCACTGTAGCGGAAAGGATTCGGCGACAAAAGACATCCGTGATCTCTTTAATTCTGAAAGATTATTTTTTCTATGCCTGCACGTTTTCGTTTATGCTTTTATAATACTGCAAACATTTATTTTTTATAAATATTTCTACTTTTTTAATTTAATAATGAAAAACACATGTTTACTAACTAAGCGTTTATGCATGTATTCAGAAAACAAAGTAAGTTTTTTCCGTTATATCATTCTGTTTTTATCTACGTAGCTTTATTGTTATACAGATTATATAATATTTATTGGTTTTTCTCATATTTCAACAAAAGTCAAAGGAAGAACACTCAAAAGTTAGCGTCTGACGAGTAGTTACTGTTTGGACAACAAAACAAGGTTAGTGGTTTGGCATATGCTTGTCCTGGTACATGATCTGCAACATCGTCTCACTGCAGGTTGTGAGAAATAAATTCCTTCTTTGCCCTAGATTAGATTGATTAAAAACGTCAAATCATAAATGCTTTTTTTTTTAGTTTCTAATTACCTATTCATAAGTGACCTACATATCCCGTTTGCACATGAACTCATCAAAAGCCGCTATAAAAAATTTCATCAACCATTGAACACACAATAATTTATCGGTACGAAATTTATCACTTCCAACCCTTCCTGAAAATCGTCCAAGACGATTATAAGCGAAAGTGGCCCCGAGAACTTCTCATGGAGTGAAGATTGAAAAGATTTCAGTGTGAATTAGTGTTGCCATTGGGCAACTTCTCCTATAAGAGACTCAAATGACAAATTGATCATGTATGAACATATTTACTTAGTAAAATATTTGTAGTTGTAAATATCAAATTTAAAAAAAAATTCCGCTCGAGGTTGATTTTCAGATAGTGGTGAGACCTATAAAACAGACAACCTAGGGTATTTTTTTGTCGACAAAGTAATTATGTACATTATGTATTAGGGATGATGGTCCTGGTGGTGCCTGCTGGTAAAAAATAAATTTGCCAGACAAAGAATAATCATATATTCACTAATTTCGTCGTCCGCTTGACCATTACAATTAATTAAGGTTTTTAGTTGAGATGAAAAAAAGTTAATGGCACGAGAGGGATTCGAACCCACGACCTTCGGCTAGATACGCCGCTCCTCTACCACTTGAGCTATTGTGACCTCGATCCACTCGGACATCAACTCCCCACCTCAACCCCACATTTTGAGTTTTCCCTCCTTTTGCCATTTTTCAAATGTCGTGTAATCTGTTTGGATTCTCGACGACAATTGAAATGGCGACGGAGAGCTTTAGTGAAGTGTACTTCAGTTAATTCTTTAAATTCACTAATGTCGTGGTCCGCTTGACCAATTAATACATTACAATTAATTAAGTTTTTACTTGAGATGAAAAAAAGTTAATGGCACGAGAGGGATTCGAGCTGGTGCTCTACTGCTCATTGATTTTAGCAATATGGTGAGCTATTACCTATATGGTCACTGGAAATTTAGAAGATTCCTACATTGGATTACAACATAGAAGATAACTGCCCGAACAAAATAAACCTTGAGATGACTGTGACGTTAGTGATCATTGAACTTAGAAACTTTATAGATGGGAATGTGTGGTGACATTCGACATACGATAGATAGGCTCTGTAATATTTGTAGTTTTTGACCGGTTAGTTGAACTGTTACATTGATCATTTTGGCTGCTAGATGAACCGAGATCCAAGGCTTCATTCTGTGGTGTTAGGTATGGTACAGAAACTCAGCGTCAAACAACCCATTGGGTATCGGGGACGGAGGGTTTCCGTCAATCCGTCCAATCCATACAGATTCGAACCGAGAAGACGAATGCGAGACAGATCAGATACAGTAAGATCGTAAATCTTTTTTTAGCATGTTAAACGTTAATTTTTCCGCAATGCTGCACGTGGCGACTGGTAGAACCAAAAATTAAGGCTATAACAGTCCTTGCTAGTTGTTATTTGTTATGGTTTTGTTTTGTAAATTGTAAGATGAATTTGAAAATAGTAAAAAACGAAAGTTAATCAACTCTTTCATTCAAAATGCTATCTATTCATTCGAAAAGTACTAACAAATGGCACGCTTCAATTCGTGCTGACATACCTAACTTGTTTCCTAACATCTAACAGCCTAAAACTTTAAAGGCTAGGGTATGTATCTACTATGAATGAGCTTTGAGGACAGGTCAGAATTTTACGAAAGAAATGAATCGGTCTGATTTAATTAATGCGTATTTAAGAATAAAAATACACGCAAAACAAAAAACAGCTGTTAAATTCATGGCTGCCATGTTGGTACCTACGCCCTAACGGCTAGCAATGTGACTACATCTTCGATTTAACACCTAACATTGGCTCTGGCCAATGTTAACTGGCCGATTCTTACAAGTCTACGTCATCATTTTTCTCGATCTAACACGACCTAACAGAGTTAATCAGGTTAACACAAAGATCGTGAAACCCCTACTATTTTTTTTATAGGTGTTATATAAGCACTTTTGAGAAAATCAAAATATGCATTGATGTCTTAACAACACTTGGTCTTTTTGCATAGTTTAAAAAGTTTTTTTCATGAATTGAACTAACTCATCATTTCGCCGGATTGTTAATTCATATGTTTTGGTTATGCGTTATTTAGTAATGGTAATGATGACACTTTATTATTTTGACTTTAATCTGTGGTAATTTTCTTTAAATTAAAATTACACTTATGGGTTGTTAGTTTTCCCTAGCAAATCTGATGTTTTCCTTGATTCTTGTCAATAAGCAATTAATCAGCACTTTAGACCCTTTCTGTCTAACCATGCAGTTTATGCCGTCTTAAAAATCCCATTTGAATCCGACTTTGTCCAATTTCGTTGCAAAAATTTTCATTCCTAATTACCCGATCACTCAAACCCTTAATTCGCGAATTGCCATCCTCAACATTACCTGCCAATACTCGGCGGAGGCTGAAGCGACGTTGGCCTTGCGATAATTTAGTTACCCTTCCATCAATGGATGTACGCTGTTCATGCGCTTTTATGTTTCCGTGCACACAATCCTGTGTGAAAGTTCCCACAATAAAATAACAATTACAATATTTTTGTTTGTTGCATATTTAAAGTGACGTTGTAAATAAATACGTTTGTCACGATAGCTCAAGTGGTTAGAGCAGCAGCATATTGAGCCGAAGGTCGTGGTTCAAATCCCGCTCGTGGTGCTAACTTTTCATTTTAACCAATACCATGTTAAGGTACCTTTTAATCCTTTACTGTGGTCTTATATTGCAAATTCTTTTAGGGTTAAGCTTTTGACATTTTACTTATCTCAAATAAGTTGCTTAGAGTAAAAATGTTCATAGAATAACCAGAGAAAAAATATGTTAGAACAGGATTAAATTTATTGTAAAATAGCTAGTTATATCTTAATAAATTTATTTTGGGCTTTAATTAACATATCACCATCTTAAAAATTTGTTAACTATTTTAATACGAAATATATTTAACCAATAATACAGTTCTTATGAATAACTTGCATTGTATTATATGGCATTACAGAAAAGATGAATGTTAATTTAATTTAAATATTAATTATGGTTTATTGCAACCATAGTTCCATAACAGTTTTCAATTTCAATTTTCAAGTTTTCAACAGTTAACAATTTTCTGCTGAATGGAAAATTATGTTTATTTTTTAGTTGTGGATGTTGTTAAGGAAGAGAAATATATGATATATAATTTTCCGTAAGAACTCGATATTCCCAAAGCTTTCCGAATTCAAAAGAGACCCTTTCGGAATCGAGAAAGGCAGAAAAAGTCATTATGGATATTGTAAATTTCTCTAAAGATCTGCAAAGCAGGAAGGATGAAAACGAGGGGTTTAATATCAGGGCTAAGCCCATTTGGCTGAAGGCGGAGGGCGAATCGTCAGAGGATTTCGTGGGCTCATTTCCCGACGGGCCGGAACTTCGATGGGGCCCTAAGAAGGTTGTTGCCGAATAGGGCAAAGTGATAGAGGGTGATCCTACAAATCAGATCCGGTTGATCCGCTAATCCCTTTAGGAGGAAGAGGATGACTCCCTGAGAGCCACTAACTATTTCATTAGGTGAACCCCGCCTACTTAGCCGCGCTTCCAACTTGCTAACTCCTTACACGGGATCGTTAATGAGTATACAACTAATAAGTAAACGCCCTAAGGTACGGAGGTAAATAATAGGGACGGTTTTCGGGTTCTGGGTTGGTTTAGAACATGGCAAAGCCCTAACCCCTGTTTGTTTAACTTCTATGAAACCATTTTATAAACACAGGATCTACCAAACAGCCTGCGTTATCCGATAGTTTAGTCACTATATTCACTGAATACGAAACCTCTACAAATTGATAATTTTACCCCATCATACACGATGATCTTGTTGAGAAAAATACTGTTTCCTTTAGTGTAAAAACAACAACTACCATCTACAACCGTTATGATAGTACAAACTACAATAACAAATCAAACAAACACATGGAATATGGCTCCGCCAAATTAAAAAAAAAATTAAACAAGAATTTAAGAACAAGAAGAATTTTTTACTCCTCTTTTTAGGTGTTGACTTTTCAGAAATTAGACAACCATCGAACTCATTTTTTTATAGATATTGATTTCCAAGGCCTAACAATAAAATAAAAATGAGTCTAGTGGTTGTCTAGTTCCTGAAAAGAAACCCAAGAAAAAAGAACATTTTAAGATTTCTTCATAGGGGCATGGTCAGTAAAGCAATGAACTTGTAATGCTAGTCTACCTATCCTCACTGATTTGGTTTATCAGAAGCATTTTAGCTTTTATCAATCTTCAGTGGTTGATTTGTGTAGTATTTCTTCAATAAAGAAAGAAAAATTTATAAAATCATAACCGAAGCCACTAGCATTGAAGTTGGCCATCTAACTGATCATAAACACCCAATATACAATTGAGAAATTGCTTTAAAATTCATAGAAGCGTTTGAAAATTCGCCATTTGACCGGAGAAGCGTGAGCAATTAGAGCGAGAGAAACATGTAGTCGTCCGGTTAACTATCATTCCAACTTCTACTTCTGACAATATTATGCCGACAGTTGGGCAAAGATTTTTCCCGTCTTCTTCCAGTTCTCCTTGTCATACATATTTTGACATATATTATCCATTGTTTACATCAACTCCTTGTTCTTTCGGCAGTATATCATTCACCAACTTCGTCAATTTATTTTCCAATCCGTACACGTGGCTGGTCCAGTTCACGTAAGAATCTTTGCTGAACCAATTAAGTTACGTGTTATTCCTAATTGCTGAACTTAATTTTTTTTATTTATAAGTTCACTAGTTTTCGTGATCCGCTTGACCAATTAATTGCTTTCAATTACATAAGGTTTTTAGTTGAGATAAAAAAGTCAGTGTCACGAGCGGGATTCGAACCCACGATCTTCGGCTAGATACGCCGCTGCTCTACCACTTGAGCTCGGACAATAACTTCCCATCTCAACCCCACATTTTGAATTTCCCCTCCTTTTTGTCATTACCTTCCATGACATACTGTCGCTTCCGGTTACTTTCTTGTGTCCATCCTTACTGTGTGTATTTTTTTAAATTTATATGTTAATGAAATACAAATCAAAAACAGAGGTCGGATATACTAAAATGATCGAGCTCAGTTCATGGCCTAATTGCTGAACATCTCATTTTATTGTGTCATGAAAGTTCATAATAATTTTACTCTGGGTAACTTGAAGTTTCCATATTCTTCGTATTCTGATAACCTTGTCTAGTTACTATTGCTCTTATCACACGTCTTCCTGAAATTTATTATCAGCTCAGTTTTAAGTTAGGAACCAGTTTCCGATTATTTTGTTTTGTCCATCCTCACTGGTTTGGTTCATTAGAAGAGTTTCGTATTTTCGAAATCTACATTATTTGGTATGTATGATTATTTTACCAGCATAAAACTTTGTCTATTTCTGTTTATATCAAAATTTTCGGGAAGCACCAAACTGCAGGTCACCCCGGCGACCTCAAGATGAAACGTACAAAAGATACTTCTCTACTTGTAATTTAATTCTTTACTTAACATAAGAGGTCGAAAAAGACCCTTGGTAATATGCAAAGGATTCGACCTTATCCACGAGGCTTTAACAGGAGGGCAGATTAAAGAACGATTTATCAACCGGGTCAGGCCTGTTTGCACGGGCGGTGGTCAATTGGTCAAGGGAAGGGTTTAGTTGTTTTAAAACACATTTATGACAAGGGGTAAGCGCTCTAGCGTGAGGTCACGCCCTAGGCCCTTCGCCCTTCGACCTTTGCCCTCTTGTACAAACGAGTCCGCTAATGGCACCCCTATAGATGACCCCCACTACAAAAGCCGTCGCCAGATATGAACCCCTATCGTTTTAAAATTCAAATAATATTCTGATGAAATTGCGACAGTCTTTTAAAATTTCAACAATTTTATGCAATATTTCTGTATCTACTGACTCTACCCAACACAATTTTTCCCATACCTCCATATTTTTAAATNGAGAGACTCCATCTGGATGAACAATACCAGTAAATTACAATTGATTAAGGTTTTTAGTTGAGATAAAAAGTCAGTGTCACGAGCAGGATTCGAACCCACGATCTTCGGCTTGATAGCTCTACCACTTGAGCTATCGTGACTCCGATCCACTCGGACACCAACTTCCCATCTCAACTGCACCTTTTGAATTTTCGGGTTTGAATCCCGCTCGTGCCATTTGCGTGCGGACCACGAAATTAGTGAATTTAATGACAGTAAACATGCAGTTAGTGCTAATGCTAAGTGCGCCCCCATGATTATTTATTTTGAATTTATTTTATTTTTAAAGCATCTGTGCAAACTAGATACTTCTGTAATGAGCATAATGACTTCAATACATGTTTTTTGTTGGCATTATTATAACATGAGCGGTGTTAGGTCCCGAGCCATCTCCGCTTCAGTCGCCTGACTGGGTTGCAAGGGTGGTTTATGTTGGACATGGAACGGGCTATTGAACTGGGATGTGCGGATAGTTGTTTTTCTTATGAAACGAGAAAAATTTGTTGGGATTAGATTTTTAACAAATGTACATTGAAGTTTATGTTGAGGCGTAGTAGGGAGTGTTGACGATAGGTTAGATTTCCTTGATAATAAACTGTAGGGAAGTCCAAAGGGTCCGTTTAATTACTGTCGTCTTAGAGTTAGTGATGTGTTTTGGCCTGCGAGTCTGTGAGCTCACTGAAGATGGCGCAATGCCGAAACGGTTTGGATAACTCGAAAACCCGCGAATGGAGACAGACCCAGTAACCATGTGCTGGCTCAGCATACTGTCGCTTTGTTCGTGCAGTTTCTAGGTTAGATGTGAGTCGAGATATGAATAATGAATGATTTGTTCGAAGGGTGAAAGCACGAGTGCATATGTTTAATTATCTTAATATGCCAGAGTTTACTTCATTCGGCTAGTTGCTAAACGTATACCTGGAGCTCCTTCAATACAATTGCGGAGTCAAAATGCACTGCAGTGTTGTCGGCAAAGTAAGTTAGAAAGGTAAAAAGTGTAATCGGGATACATTAGGCTAGATGAAGTACAGGATTGCTCCGAGCGCACTGCTCTGCGGCACTCCCACTTCCAGAGAGCAATATTCTGAATAGTCCGATCCTTCGTGAATGAAGAAGAATCGTCTCGTTAGGTAGGAGCGCAGGAATATTTATTTGGAAGGACACGTTTTAGTTGGACACTTGTGGCACGATATGCAGGCACTAACCGGTTGTGAAATGTTGAGAAGGAAAGCCGACCTGGATAAAGTTTGAGAGAGTTTATTCTAGGGATCAATGGTTTGCAAATGATCTTTTCAAATATTTTTGAAAGGAGAGTAAGCAGGCTAATTGGGCGATAAGAAGAAGCTTTATGGATAGAATCACCGGGCTTTGGAAAAAGGATATCATTGGAATATTTCCAAAGCAAAGGGGAGTAACTGGTACGCCATATACTAACATACTTCTAAGTATAATTTGCACTAAGATAACTAAGGCTTTTTCTTTTAGTGCCTTAGAAATTAGTGGTAGTTTAATAGATGATTTGCCATGACATCCTGATGATAGATTATTATAGTGATAACTATATTTTATTAATATAATAACTCAAATGACACGTTTTGAAACGTGGTGATTTCAAGCGAGCTTCACCACCTGTTTTTAAATTCTATATAATCTTTCATTGGTTGATACTAGTCTATTCTGCTGATTTTCATTTTTCTGTTATTCAGGAGATGAAGTATCTACTAAAAGGCGAAATGGTAAATTGCTTTATAAACAATACGAAATGAAAGTATTACAACTGAAGGAAAAATGGAGAAACTGGGCAAACAAAAGGTTGTGGCAGTCCTAGGTCAGACCTCGGTCTTATCCGCTTTGCCGCCGAAGTTAGGCTGTCAAAGGCTGTCAACAGCTAGATTATTATAGCCCGAAACGCATGCAGTTTTTCAATCTAAACCCACTCACCCTTTCACTCTCGCTTAAATACATTATTTGCTATTTACACAATTGCGGTGGTACATTATGATATCCTGCCATCATCATCGGCACACATATATCTAATCTAATTGAAGGTCGATGGGGTAAATTATATCACACCATCGGCCCTCTCGCAGTGAGTACTCACACTAATAAATACATTCACTTTCAATGTATACAAAAATAAATATCTCATAAGAATTGTGTACAATGAAACAAACCTCCAACAAATCTCCATACATCGGAACAGGGGACAAAATATTCGCAACAGTGCACATACACAATTTTTATATCAGGTGAAATAACCACATGCTTTCTATAAGGAGCCAAGGAAAGACTCTCTTATATAAGTGGGGCTCATCAAGTAACCTTTCTCTACATGCTAGAAAATACGCGAGCTTCGGCCCAAAACTGTCCGTGTGTTAAACTTGGCCCATTCGTCTTTGGGTGAGATTCGCATTTTCCGAGGGCCACCCATGAATCGTACTCTTGATACTTAGGAGATTCTCCGCCTATTCGATCCTCTAACTTTCACGCGCTCCTTTTCGTTAACTGTTTAATTTATTATTCTGATATGTATTCAAGTAAATGAGGGTAAGTCCACAATTATGGCGATATTGTGTGTTAGTTACATCATGAAGTAGTTGATTTAGATGATTGCCTTGACCGGTCATATAATGCTATCTAATGATGCATTAGAGATAATCTTACACAATGTTTTAGTAGGTTATCTTGATTTACTGATGAAGTTAAAGAAGGTCTGGAAAGTTTTCGGTTTTTTCCAGTATGTCAAATCTGATGTAGCTACCTGAGGATGGGGACAGTCAATAGACCTTCGGGATGTACATAAGGAGTAATTCAAATGCCGAGAAAAGGAAAACAATTACGGCCCGTTTTCCGGTAACTTTTCCGCCAAATACACAGGGACCTTTGTCTAAATAGTGAAACTCAAGAAAAGGCAGGAGCGTCGAGGAGAAAGACAAATAACGGCGTCTGTTACACGTTCCAGTTGGCCGCTCATCACGTCTCCTATTTTTCATTTTTCACCCCCTTTTTTGCCGCCCGCCTTGCGTTTTTCACTCCCCATTTGTCCTCTACGGCGACATTGTCCTTTTAATGGGAGGAAAAAGAACTTTTATTCGTATCCCGAGCTTCGATATCACCTGAGGGAAACCTTTGAATGAATTTCTTATAAGTTATAACAAGCCCTTTCCTCGCGGGGATTCGCAACGCCCGTTTCCAATTCGTATTCAATCACGTATTGCCAACAAATAATACTTGATTTCCTCCACGTACGTCTGTATTCATGCCACTCTGACTAATTTGCTATCCCCCTCTTTTTATATTTTCGGGTTAAAATTTAATTTGGATATATCAGATGGCAATTGAAAAAAATGAGAATTACAAATCAACAGAATAAACGTACATATTTGAATTACGCAGTTGTATTGAAGCATGTTATTTGCTGTTTAGAATTTTACACTTTGCTTTCTCTTGACTCGCTGTCCGCATTAGCTTTTATTATTTAAAAAAAATATTTCCCAGAAATCCTTTATGGATATTCGATAACATCAAACTACACGTTATATATCATTAAAAAGTACTTCTTCGATGATATAACACCCAAATGTGATCAGAATAATCCTACGATAAAATTAGTGACCAATCTTCAAAATTATAAATATATATTAAAATAATAAATATAAAATCTACCTGCTGAAACCTGATCAACACCTCTTTTACTCTATTTACCAACGAACGGTTGGTTGCATTTTACTGTCTTCTTTTTGCCACCTGATGAAAGGAGAATTTTTAATAAGTTTATAGGCAAATATTTTTTGTCTTCATTTATT
Organism: Cimex lectularius; assembly: GCF_000648675.2. Taxonomy (NCBI): domain Eukaryota; kingdom Metazoa; phylum Arthropoda; class Insecta; order Hemiptera; family Cimicidae; genus Cimex; species Cimex lectularius. Next base: position 790,548 of record NW_019392904.1, on the reverse strand, counting down.
TATAATCTACAAATGTATATGTATTATATACAGATCAGATTTTAATTTATGATTGTGGAATTATGGAAGCTAGAGAAAGCTACTCATTGGTAGCTGGATTTTATTAATCAAAAAATTCACCAAAGAAAATCACACTAACACACAAATACGATTATTCCATTCCCCACAATGCCACGAAAACTTCTTAAAAGAATATGGATGAGACCTCTTAAATAATATATAAATAATATAATTAATAAAATTAAATCATTATTTAAGAGGTCTCATCCATATTCTTTTAACAAGTTTACGTGACATTGTGGGGAATGGATATTTGTGTTGTTAGTGTGATTTTCTAATTTACTATGAAAACATCTATAATATATTTTGATAGATGAAAAAACTGTTGGCATGTGAAGATCTTTGTGAAGTGTGTTATTGTTTACGTATAAAGTCAGGAACAATTAATATTAAAAATTTGGAATGAAAAGTTTGTAATTTTTGAATACCGGAAGATTTGTCCGTTTCAAAAACTTGGCACCCGTACATCCAAATACGTTTGTTTAAGTTTGTGTATGTTGAAAGATTTGATTTCAACGGTAATTTTAATTCAGTTAATAAATCTTTATGTAAGGTATTGGTTGAGATAAAAAAGTCAGTGTGACAATTGGGATTCGAACCCACGACCTTCAGCTAAATACGCCACTGCATTACCACTTGAGCTATCATGACTTCGATCCACTCGGACACCAACTTCCCATCTCAACGCACCTTTCGAATTTTCCCTCCTTTTTGCCACTTTTCAAATGCTTTTATCTCAACCAATATCTTACATAAAGATTAATTAATGGAAAGAAGTTATTCGGTCAATCGGAACTCTATTGGGGGTTCAAGTAGCTAGACGGGCTAAGACCCCGATGTTATGCTGTTGAAGGTATGTTGTACTATGTGAGCATGCTGACGGGCATTATTCTGCATTAGAATAGGATTGTCGCTGATTTCATCGAGAATAGAAAACGCATGACGTTCAAAAATATTTCCACATATTTCCATATTTCCAGCGAGTCGCCGTTAAAGACCCTCCAAGAGCAACAACCAACTCTGTATGACTGCATTCAAATTCCCTCCCATACCATCACTGAGCTACTATGAAAAGGTTGGCTCTGGGAAAAATTACAGGCTTCGTACCTTTCATTTCGCATTTTCCACACTCTTTCACGCCCATCTAGATATCGAAGAGCAATATGTACCCATCTGTAAAAAGTATAGCAGACCAATCGTCTAAAGATCAATGGCTGTGTTCTCGAGCAAAAGCCGTGCAACTTTGTGTGTTCTGGTCAATTCTGGTGCTCTTACGGGGCGAAAAGCCATCAGTTCATACTGATTGAATCTTCTTCGAGCAGTTTGTTCAGAAATTTGGATACCTCGAACTTCCTGGAGTTGATGAATTGCTTGAACAAGAGTAAGTTGTCGGTTTCGCAAGATTCTCTAAGTCAAAAACCGGTCATCCTGTGGTTCTGTTACCCTAGGACGTACAGAACCAGGCCTTCTAGGGTAAGACCAATTTTCTCGAAAACGTCTAACGGCGTCTCGCAGAGTTTCGCAGGGAAGTCCGATGGCAATACCGTAAACTGATGGGACGTCCACCATAAATAAGTGCCACACCACGCGTAAAATTCTCAGCACAAGTGGGGCTCTTAAGTTTAAAAATGGAAATTAAGAAACTGAACAGTTTATTGCTTCAGTCAAATGTGACTGAATAAACATTTTAAATTCCGTAAAAAGTAAGCATTGTAAAATCCTTTATCTTTGTTTTGGATTAAGGATTAACTGTGTTTACGTCTAATTGATATTCCCAATTTAAAACATAGCATAAACAAATTTATTGGTGAAAACAATGAGACAAATTAAGGGCAGAATTTCCTTTTATGGAGAAAATTAAAAAATCAATAGTGTGGAATTTTTGGCCTGTCAGTGTACAAATGTTGTGATAAGCATTTTTTTATTAATTTACCAGGTGATACACGTAGGGAGGCGAGAGAACAGCCGTTTAGGGAAAGGTTATTGTTGTAATAATTTATCGCAATGTCAAGACATGGTTTGAGCCCGGCTGGGAGCGGATCGATGGGATCAGCTCCTTTTTGTTTTAAGGACATCGAAAGTCTAGGTTCGGCCGGTAGGCGAGGAGGCCGAGGAGAGGATGTGGCGAATCGGGCATGTGTCGAGGGGGCGGAAGGGCCTCGCTCCTCACATGGAATCAATATATCCATGGTTTCCAAGGGTGCGGCCCTTCAGGGTGGGGGTTATACATCATATAACATACATGCCACCCCACCCTATGTGATCAATAAGACCTCCTATTGGTCCATCTCTTTGGCCCCACCTCTAATGTTAGATCCTCCCAAGTAAAACAATATCGCCTCCTTCCTTCCTCTTCTCTTCATATATTTATTAGACAAGGCAATTCACTTAGCCGTCGGCTCCTCCTATCTCGTTTGCGGCAACTCTTAATAACTCAGATTACCCTCGTATTAAAAGCCCGTGAACATGATGGGAGCCCTCCAGTCGATTCGGCAGTAAAACCCGGTTATAAATTCCTCTCGGCCCGCGGGTCTACTGAATAAATTACCAAATCCGCCTCGTCCTCGAGTGATGTAATAGATAACGGACACTTTTACGCCCTGTGCCCCCCCCCCTAATAAAACTTCGTTAATACACCTACTACGCCATTTACGGCTTATGAAACGCTGATCGCCTCTCGACCCGACCGTTCGCATCGAACTCCTTTTATTTGCAAACTCAACCAATAAAATCGCCCCGAGTTGCAAGGAAATGACCTATAACAACCCCTGAGACGTAAAGCCGTCCTCAATAATTGACTTTCTAAACTACACTCGCACAACTGTAGAATACCAAAATTGCATGTTTAAAACAGAATAAAAAAGCAAAAGTCAAATAATACGACCTTCATATTGTACAAATGTAACTTTGTAGTTTGTCGTTTCCGATTATTTCGATCGGTCAGACCGTTTCGGCTCTTCGCCATCTTCAGTGCGGTTTCCCAACTCGTGTTAACTGGAATAGAGAAATGTTAAACATTAATTTTTCCGCAATGCTGCGCGTGGCGAATGGTAGAACCAAAAATAAAGCTATAACAGTCCTTGCTTGTTTTGTGTTAAATTGTAAGATGCCAGAAGTGAGTAAAAAAGGAAAATTAATCAACTCATTCATTCAAAATGCTATCTATGCACTCGAAAAATACTAACAACAGAGACACTTCAATTCGTGCTGACATACCTAACTTGTTTCCTAACGTCTAACTGCCTAAAACTTTAAAGCATAGGGTATGTATCTACTATGAATGAGCTTTGAGGACAGGTCAGAATTTTACAAAAGAAATGTATCGGTTTGATTTAATTAATGCGTATTTAAGAATAAAAATACGTGCAAACAGAAAACAGCTGTTAAATTCATGGCTGCCATGTTGGTTACCTACGCCCTAACGGCTAGCAACGTGACTACATCTTCGCCTTAACATCTAACATTGGGCCTGGCCTGTTAGATCGAGCTAGTCGATTCTTACAAGTCTACGTCACCATTTTTCTCGATCTAACATGACCTAACAGAGTTAACAGGGTTAACACAAAGATCGTGAATAAACCTAATATCTCTAATGTAACATATGTGATCTCGTCTTCTCACATCGCTCCTTACTATAGTATTTTTGATTTTCTATTGTAAACAATGTTAAGATAATCTGACATTCTAAAATACAACGATTCGTCGTAAGAACTGAAGATTTAAATCATGACTATTGATGTTATTTTCGATCAGCCAAAGAACATCTTGCTGTTACTACTATCGTGTTATGGCCGTAATCACGCTGGGTAGTATCCTAGGTCCGATCTTTTATTCAACGTATACTGCTGACATCCATATCCATCCGGACACATCCATTCGCTCTTTTGAGGATGATACTGTTATCCTATCCTCCAATAAAGATCTCGCCCTCTCACATCGCTCCTTACAGGCTCACCTAGTTAAACTGGAACCTTGGCAAAAACATGTGAATAAAAGCCACTATATAACCTTTAAAACCGTAAAATAATGCCACCACTTTACCTGCATCACGTATGTGAAGCTGCGTCCGAAAGACCAAAACATCAAAACGACCTTGATATAATATAATATATAATTGTAATAATTATAATAGGGGCGTTGGTGACCGCAGCGGTTTAGGCATTGACACGGCGTTCATCACTGTAAGGTAAAGGTCCCGGGTTCGAATCCAGCGGCCCTGCATTCGAACCCGACATACTTACAAATGGGCTTTTTTTCGAAAACACCGGCACCCTGAGGGTTTATATGACTTCTGCTGTTGCGAACCCTCGTAAAAAAAATTATAATAATAATAATTCTTTATTTCCTAAATACAGGTATAATACCAAAAAAGAACAAGTATTTATTGTTTACTCACCCTTGATTATATGAGCTCTCGTCCTTTCACATCGCTCCTTATAGGCTCACCTAATCAAACTAGAACATTGGCTAAAAAAGTGACGTATAAAAATAAATATAGATAAAAGCCAACATATAATTTTACCATGCGATCTGCTGCCACCACTGTACCTACAACACCTATCCTTCCTGTACTTAACCACGTCCGCTACCTTGGGCTGTTCATCGGAAAAAGTCTAACTTAGAATCCCCAAACAAAGCTAAAAACAGAAACTAGCTAGACGCTACAAAAAATCTCACGATCTAGATTTTCCATTATAAAAAATGTTAAGATAATATGACATTTTAAAATACAACAATTTATAGCAATAGTTGCCAAAATATTGACTATTCTTGGTACCCTTGCAACTTAGCGACTTTTGCATTCAAAACTGAACATCATAATTTAAATCTTGATTATTGATCTTATCTTCAAATCAGCCCGAGAACATCTTGCTCTTACCTGTTATGGCCGGAGTCCCGCATGGTAGTATTCTCGGTCCCATCCTTTATTCAACGTATACTGCTGACTTCCATTTCCATCCTGACACTTCCATTCGCACTTTTGCTGGATGAGACTGCTATGCTATCCCCAATAAAGATCTCGTCTTCTCACATCTCTCCTTGCCGGCTCACCTAACCAGACTACAACCTTGATTAAAAAAGTGGCGTATAAAAATAAATGTAGATAAAAGCCAACGTATAACCTTCACCCTCCGACGTGGAATAATGCCACCAATATACCGTCATCACATATCCTTAATTAACAACGTCTGCTACCTTGGCATGTACATCGTCAAAAGGCGACCAATTTGGAATCCCGAAATAAGGCTAAAAAAGAAGGAACTATCTAGACGCTACAAAAAAAATCTCACAATCTAGATTTTCTATTGTAAAAAATGAACCCGAGAACATCTTGCTCGTAGCTATTATGGCCGGAGTCCCGCAGGGTCGCATCCTCCGTCCGATCCTTTATTCAACGTATACTGCTGACTACCCTATCCATACTTGTTGCATTTTGCAAAAAAATCGTTTTAACCTGTGGTAAGAAATATCTATCCAATAGATTTTGTCATATCTAAAACTTAAAATTAAATGATCTATTATCTGCTAACTGTTAGCATCATGTATCATATAATTTTATTAGATTCATTATCTAAATTATATTATGTAAACTGTTTCTTTTCAGTATTTGTTTAACTATTCAACAACCTTAGGGAATTTTGATAGTGGAAGACGTCATAAAAGCCAAGAAATGGTTTCATGTGAATTATGCTTTTCCCGTTTTTCACGGTTGGGAAACACTATTCTCTTGTAGATAACATTCTTGTTGCGTCTTTGTTTAAAGCTCGTTTCTACACTTAATAATATTATATTATTCAGAAAATCATTGTAAAACTTTTGACACTAAGTATTGTCGAATTTTTATGACGTCAAGTTTATGAAATAATATGGCTTGTCGTGCGATTTACTAAGGCTCCCACTTATATACATTCTAAACACACTAAACAGCAGCAGCGAAAGCAGTGTAGTTAGGTCGTAAGGCACGTAATTGCCTCGCTAGGGTTTTGGGTTCGAATCCGTGACTCATGAAATTTTAATTGATAATAATTTTTAAAAAAAGGTTGGAACCGTTTGACCGCTTGTCATTCACTTCTCCCTACTTAAAGTTGGTCGTTAAGCTCTCCTGTATGATAACAAATAATTTATTATACTTTGCACTTAAAACATAAAGGTACTAGTAATGACAGCATCATAATAAGGTAAATTTTAAATTTGGGGGAAAATATTCTTTCAAAAAATATATAATATATTTTGATGTGTTCAATAATTCAATTTATTCAAACTGATTTCATTTCATTGTCCTTTCAATTTTTTTATATTACATATAATGAAATATAATAATGTCTGTCAGCCTGTCAGTTTGACTCACTTTCACTATCACTTTTACTCGCTTTACCCACCTAATAAATATAAAGAACAAGTGTCTCTGGTGTCACCCATTTTCACTCTCACTCTTTCTCCTCTCTCTCTCTCTCTCTCTCTCTCTCTCTCTCTCTCTCTCTCTCTCTCTCTCTCTCTCTCTCTCTCTCTCTCTCTCTCTCTCGATCTCGCTCTCTATCTATTTATTTATCTTTCTATCTGTTCTTCTTTGTGAGTTACCCACCTCAATCTTTATAAACATAATAATTATCTTTAAAAAGATTGAACAACATACTCACTCCACCATTTATCATTCCTCATCTTTTTCTTTTTTTTACGTTTTCGTTAGATATTTTTTCTTATGACATCGCATTTGCTTGATCAAATTCTCGCTTCATTTGGTATTCCTTGTCTATATGCTATTTTTTTCTTTCTCTCTCTCTCTATCAAATTCTCTCTCTCCCTCTCTCTCTCTCTCTCACTTTCTCTCTCCTCTTTCTTTCTCTTCCTTTCTTTCTTTACGTTTGTAAATTACTCTTTTTTATTTGTAGAAACTTTCTCAGCGCAACAATAATTTGAAAATACAATTGATCCATAACTTAGAAACAATTAAAAACTTTTTTTTCAAAAAATCAAAATGTGTGACTTGCTTAAAGAGGCAGTGTTTTGGAAGTTAAACTTGAATTTCAAAAAGAAAGAAATCCTCTGTAATTTGGTGTCTCTCTTTTCATCTGTTTTAACGCTCTCTTTCTTTACTTACTTTACTTTTACGGTTTTTTTAAATTTTTTCTCATAACACCAATATTTCCTTGATCTCGCTTGATTTCGTATGCACTTTCTTCTCTNATAATGTTTCCTCTAAATTTATTATATTATGTGAGAGAATATATTATATTTCGAAATAGAATCGGTAACAAACTCAGTAGTAAACAAGTCAAACTCTAACAGTACAATTCACCACTTTCAAATGAAATAATGTGGTTTAAAAAAAGCGTTTATTTTAGAAGCAGCACACGCGCGATTCCCTCTCTACGGAAAAACGCGTTGAAAATTAAAACGTGTATATTTCATTAGAGGAGTTGTCTTTTAGAATTGCAAACGTCCACGGGGAACGCAATTAATATTGGAGGCCCAGGGGGCCGGGCTGCGGGAGGCGGGCATAAATAATTGCTTCGTTTGTCCGTCCGTCCTTCTGCTTCTACGCTCCTTAATAAGTCCGAGAGTTCGTTAATAAATGGCTCTTCCCCCGTCGCCGATCATTTATTTCCATGGGGTGGGCGATATTAATTATTCGGTAAATAAATTACACAAAAGTGAACAAGGTTTTATATCGGGTTGTGCTGTAAATTTATGGTCGAATGTGATAGTGGGACGTTAGGCTTGGAAAACAAGTATGACATGGGTATCCCTTGCCCCCCTTTTTATTTAATAAATATCACAAAAAGTTTTTATTTATTGTTTTACGATTGTAAAAAAAATGTTAAGATAATCTGACATTCTAAAATACAACGATTCATATTTACCAAAATATTGACTGTTCTTGGTACTCTTGCAACTTAGCAACTTTTGCATTCAAAACTGGAGATCATAATTTAAATCATGACAATTGATCTTATCTCCAGGTCAGTCAGAGAACATCTTACTCTTACTACTATCGTGGTATTACTCAATTAATTATACACATTTTTTTCGAAATGAATATAATAAAGACCGGATTCGAACCCACGACTTTCGGCTAAATACGCCGCTGCTCTACCACTTGAGCTACCGTGCCTTGTACTTTGTACTTTACTTGACTTCCAATTGTAACCAAATCGCGGCTTCAGAAACATTTTTTTAACGACTGTATTTGTTTTAACTAGCCGAAGTCCCGCAGGGTCCGATCCTTTATTCAACGTATACTGCTGACTTCCATATCCATCCTGACACATCCATTCGCACTTTTACGGATGATACTGTTACCCTATCCTCCAATAATGATGTCGTCTCTCACATCGTTCCTTACAGGTTCACCTACTCAAACTGGAACCTTGGCTAAAAAAAGTGGCGTATAAAAAGAAATGTGGATAAAAGCAACCATATAACCTATACCCTCCGAAGTGGAATAATGCCACCACTTTACCTACATCATGTGTCCTTTAGTTAACAACTACCTTGGGCTGTACATCGACAAAAGACCGACTTGGGATCCCCAAAGACGCTACAAAACAATCTCACAATTCCTTGTCAGAAGATCAAAAGTTACTCTTCACATAAAATGAATGTTTTACGAGACAATAGTTAAGCCCATTTGGACTTACGGCTTTGAACCTCCAAACATTCTCATTATCATCGCATCCAGATTTCCCAATGCAAAATCCTCTCGCATCGCTCCTTACTTTTGGATTTTTGATTTTCTATTGTAAAAAATGTTATGATAATCTGATATTCAAAAATACAACGATTCATCGCAAGAACTGAAGATTTAAATCTTGACTATTGATCTTATCTTCAGATCAGCCAAAGAACGTCTTGCTCTACTACTATCGTGTTATGGCCGGAGTCACGCAGGGTAATATCCTCGGTCCCATCCTTTATACAACGAATACTGCTGACTCCCCTATCCATCCTGACACATCCATTCGCACTTTTGCGGATGATACTGCTATCCTATCCTCCAATAAAGATCTCGCCCTCTCACATCTCTCCTTACAGGCTCACCTTGGCACCTTGGAACCTTGGCTAAAACATGTGGATAAAAGCCACTATATAACCTTTCACCCCGTCGTGAAATAATGCCACCACTTTACCTACATCATGTGTCCTTTAGTCAACTACTACCTTGGGCTGTACATCGACAAAAGTCTAACTTGAAATCCCCAAACATGGCTGAAAATCAGAAACTGACTAGGAGCTGCAATACAATCTCATGATCCAACTATCAAAAGTAACGCTTCACAAAAAACGACTGATATACCAGACAATAATTAAACCCATTTGGACGTACAGCATTGCACTGTGGGGTTCATCCAAACATTCTAATTATCATCGCATCCAGATTTCCCAATCCAAAGTCCTCCGAAAAATAGTAAACACTCCTTCTTCTATCTAACCACACAATCCACAATGACTATAAGATTCCTTTTGTCAAATATGTCATATAATCCCGGTACATAAAATACCAAACTCCCTTTCATCTCACCCCGATCCTTTAGTTTTAAACCTAACATCCCGAACTACCCCAAATAATCCCACAAGGAGATTGATGAGGCAGTGGCATCGCGACCTGTTGGGCAGCGAGTCGTAGCGCGTAGACCCTAGTGTAAATCTCACCACTGGATGATACTTCACACCCTAGTGCCACTTAGTTTTTACTTAGATTTGTACATATCAACAATTTTACTTATAGTATAAAAATAAATTGTACAGAAACATCTTAATTAGACAAAATTCAAATAATTATAAAGTAAATCGGCAGCGAAAAAATTAATCATTCTAAAAGCTTCGAGTCAAACCAGGTATAAAGTCGTAAACCGCCCCTGAGGAAGGGCCATCAATTTTCCTAGGTCTTGATAGATAAATTGAAGTGGTTACAGTGCAGAACGCATAGTTTTAGTATTTTTTTTCCAATTTACTTTTTGCAGCATGAGTAAAGAATACGTAAATTCAGTTTCTCCTTTTTTAAAAATGGGTACAAGTTGACGTTGAATACATGTTGATAACCGACATAAATAACGCATTTACGTTATAGAGTTTAACCATTAAATTTTAATATTTTTTCTTGTTTCTATGTATTAATATTACTACGAATTAATGAATCAAACGAATGCAGTATTCTGACAAATAAATTCAGCAAGGACTGTTTTTCTTGATCAACACTGACCCAAATTTTCCTCAGACTAAAACCCAATTTAGCAACTTCACAGTTTGATTGTTTTCTAAACTTAAAAAACCATAATTAAATTAAACGACCCTCTTTTACCCATTGAACGAATAAAAGCCGAACCATTAAATAATCACTGTTATTTTTAAATAGTCTCTCTCTTTTACCCCCTCACTTATCCACTCTCTCACCTGTCCCATTACTCCCTTTTCTCGTTATTTTTCTTAAACTTTGTATTTTTTTCCCGTCCAGTTTTTTTTTGCTCTTCGTTGATCTCGTTTTCCTTATCCTCCCACATTTAACTTTTGCATGATAAATTGCTTCATTTTCACTGTTCACTCTTCACTGTTCAACCTTGGATTGCCCCAGAAATTATGATGAGGAGAGCAGAAGTCCAAATAATTAATTCTGTTCAAAAAGCTTAATAATATCGTCCAAATAAGTTCACTCTCCATCATGTCTAAAATATTCAAAAAGATTTTTCTGCCAAAAAAATAACTTCTACTAGATCTTCAGTTTGACATTCGTTCTCATCACTTCACAGACCAGCAAGTGTTTTGCGTTGTAGCATATTCTTTTCCTTTAACGAAAAAAATACCGTATAGAAACTTTTCTTTATGTAGCACAAAGGTTCGAACACGTGTGATACAAATTCTTCCAAATGCCTTTTAATTTATCCAAAAGCGGTGGATCTATTGGACTGTTCCTGTTTGGTCTTACATCAGATTATTGCGATTATTGATCAGCAGCGGATGTACCACAGGGAAGTGTAATTGGACCAATTCTTTATACCGCTGATGTCCTTCCACCCTTTGCTGACGACTCAGCAGTACTATTCTATCTCAATCCAATTTCTTCGGAAGATATAATCTGCATACCTGGCCGAAAATAGAATACCTAAACAGTACAGTATATACATTACGCCCACCCGCTCCCATTCCACTCCCCAGAGTCCAGCAAGTGCAGCACTTCCATGTCGCTCCTCCACAGCAGTTCTCCATTTCTTTGCTCCATTTCATCTTGTATCTGTCCTGCGTTTTTTTTATAATCATTAGTCCCAGTCTAAAATCTTCAGAATTATGTGGACAAGTATAAACAACCCTTATTTTCTTATGAAAATTAAGCCGATCACCAAGTCTGTTATATGACTTTAAAAAAATAAAATAAAAAAGATTATATTATTTTTCTCTTTAAATTTCATTAATCAATGTAAAAATTCACTAGTTTTCGTGGTCCGCTTGACCAATTAATATCATTCAATTAATTAAGGTTTTTAGTTGCGATAAAAAAGTCACTGTGACGAGCGGGATTCGAACCCACGACCTTCGTCTTGATACGCCGCTACTCTACCACTTGAGCTATCGTGACTTCGATCCACTTAGGCACTAATTTCCCATCTCAAATCTCTTGAAAAATGGCAAAAAGGAGGGAAAATTCAAAAGGTGGGGTTGAGATGGGAAGTTAGTGCCTGAGTGGATCAAAGTAACGATAGCTCAAGTGATCGAGTTGCGGCGTATTAAGCCGAAGGTCGTGGGTTCGAATCCCGCTCGTCACACTGACTTTTTTTATCTCAAGTAAAAACCTTAATTAATTCAATGTAAAAACTTGTGAATCAATCATTACCGACATGAGTTTCACATAGTAAGTTAAGAAAAAATATTTTTTATTTTCTTCTATGCATACAATAAAAACTACAAAAATTATATTAAAAGTTAACAGGTATTAAGTTAACAAAATAATCAAATTTGTAGGATAATAATGATTACTGTCTCAGCAAAGAAGATCGACAATGGAAAACACCCCGGCTCACGTTTCAGCAACCCGAAACCCTCAGACGGTTTAACAGATTTCTCACGGGTGAAAAAACTTATTTATAAATCAATCATGCCCCGAAACGGAAATTGAAAAGTGTAAACCTATATCTTACAATAAGCGACCCTATTGACGCAGGGGCCGACCCTCCCGGTTTTAACCCTTGCCCTTTCGCCTGAGATATATCAAGGCAAGACATATGACAATAGGGCAAAGTGTTTAACCCTTCCGCTATGGCATATACAGACGAGTCTCTTAGAAATGAAAAGGCCAAACGCCCGACTTTTCTAAAGGATCTCCTTCCAGTCAAAACCGAGTAATTGTCCTCACAATTTGAGAGGAAATAAAGAAGAGATAACGAATCGACAACAGATAAATTTCAAAAGAGAAATAGTTAGGGGGGACTGTAAAAAGAATACGAGGTCTTGTACTCTCGAAGAGATGCCAACGCCCCAACATCCGGATGTTAAAAATGTCTGAACTGACTGGCACAGAATGCGCGTAAATTATTGAGAAAGACGTATTTCTAAGTCCCTCTGAGGTAGGGAAACGTCCCTTTCCGGAGTTGCTAACCGAATTCAGGCGCTCTCGCTGAGCCAGTTTTGCATTTTTCCTCTTTCATTTATTTACCTGTTTATCATCCGTGAAGCCCGGTAGAAAGCTGCGAAATGAGAATTATACCACTGTTAAAACTTCTACAATTCCTCGGTATAAATGTATTCTCATTAAATCAATCACTATACAAAACCTGACAAACACCTAGCCTCTGATGTTTGTCATTAAAGGCTAATCTTAAAAATCCTAGAATCAGGAAAAAATGAAACTTTAAGATTTAAGAACTATCATTTTCTTTTGGGGAGAAAAAAACGCTCACTATTAAAAAAAAGCTCAATTATATGAACATCACTCGAAGTGCTTATGCTTATTTGACAAAATGACCTATGTCGATAGTACCAAGATGGGAGTTACAAATTAATATGGATCCGAGTAGGTAGGTTGAAGAAATAAGAACAGAAAACTATTTCCCATATATTACACAAGACTGATTAACTAGCCAGAGAGAGTCTGGATGAAGATAACATCAAATCCACTGGTTACTTCCAAGCTTTCGACCGATTTTAAGATCATTATCACGACCTTGATATGTCTAAAGATTGACATATTTAAGTTTTTTAGGCGATCTCAAATTTCCCTGAAGACCTACTCAGAGGGTTTTAACAGTGGTATAATTCTCATTTCGCAGCTTTCTACCGGGCTTCACGGATGATACAGGTAAATAAATGAAAGAGGAAAAATGCAAAACTGGCTCAGCGAGAGCGCTTGAATTCGGTTAGCAACTCCGGAAAGGGACGTTTCCCTACCTCAGTCAGACTTGAAGAAAATTTGAGATCATCATTAACAAACTTAAATATGTCAATCTTTAGACATATTTAAGACTGTTTTGCCCTGATTAGGACTTTAAAATGGGCCAAAGTAACAACTTGTAAAAAGCTTTTTTCTTTAAGATCTATCTTAATACAAAGTCTTCGTGAGTGAAAAAGTAATCGATACATTTAACACTGAAGAGAGGTATATAAAAGATTTTGTATTCTTTTTTAAAAAAAGTATAAGAAATTCGCAATTAAAAAAGTTTTTTTAAGTTAAAAAGTGTTAATTATAAATTAATAGAGAAAAATTACAGCGAAAAAAGGTTGATGTGAAATTAAAACGGGTTAATTTTACAGAGAAATAGATATATTTCATTTTATACTATTTCCTCGTACAATTGGAATTAATTTTCATAAACTCTTCTAAGAGGCCAATTATTTATTTATGTTTACAGATGCAGGAATTAAACTTACACGCGCATACATACGAATATATCGTACGTATTCTTTTTTTTTTTTTTGTTAAAGCAATGGTTAATCTAATTTAAAAAATGTCTAAATAGAAATTAAAAACTGTTACTTAAAAATTAAACAAAAAAATTTCTNGGGTTTGAACCCACTCCATTCGCTCTGATAACTTACTTGTACTCTCCAGACGTCACTCACTCACCCCAGAGTACTCGATATTCCTCGGGTCGGGGTAAATAACTCCTTCCTTTCACGCTAATAAATTACATTCAACCTAATATATTAACATAAACACCACACAAACACTTCACACAAGCACTGAACAAACACACATAAACTATACATTTGAAAATCCTTATAGCCCGGAGGTACCGGTGCAGCGATTTGTGCCCGCTGCCGTGCCCCAAGACTACGCACATGTCCGATGATATTCCAAAATATTGCTTATAAACGTCGAGCCTTCTACAATTGAAAAAGTGCTCGACTATTACTCTATCCTTGCATAATGGGCACCTAAGTGTTCGCTTTCCTGCTAGAAGGTGCCCGTGCGTAATTCCTGTATGACCTATGCGTAGTCTTGTCAGTATGACCTTTTCCCTTTTTGACCCATTTTCCGTGAACCAGGGACCGACGTCTTTCTTAATCTGACACAATTTGGCAGGGTTATTTCTATTTTTGCCAGCCCAGCGGTTTTTCCATTCTTCTTTTATCGTATTTGAAATTAATAACTTGAGATCCGCTGGGCGTATTTGTTGGGAAGCGTCGTGAGGTCCTCTGGCTGCTTCTTTGGCCGCGCTGTCTGCTTCTTCGTTCCCGGCTATCCCTATGTGGCCGGGAACCCACACCAGCACGACCTTCTTCCCAACTGTGTCGATCCCTTTTAATTGTTGTTTTATTTTGTTTATTAATGGGTCCACTGGGCTTCTTCTCCTGAGCTTCTGGACCGCACTGAGCGGAACTATAATAATTTTGGGATTTGATCGTTATCAATTTTATCAAGTTTGAGCTTGTTATTTAATTATTCGGAGATCGTGAGATGCGGTCTGGTGTGACGTAGGTTTTAGAAAAATATGTACTTTATCGTGCCAACGTTTCGATCTTTATTGAGAACATCTTCAGGGCCGGGGATTTATAAACATGTTTTAAGTTTTACAAATACATGTAGGATGTGGAAAAAAATTCCAATGGAATTTATACAATGCTATAAAATTTTCAATAAAAACAATGAATTTATACAATGCTTGTTATTTAATATAAATTTGGATTGTCAAACCTTGCTGGTCTCGTTGGAAGGACTCTTTTGGCCTGACATGGTCATCAGAGGGAACAGTTCAAAAATTTTAAAAACATCAAATTCATTACTCCACATAAATTAATAAGAAATTTAAGAGTTTAATCGTGTCGAGGATATGCATGTGGAATATTTTAGGATGTGATGGCGAATGTAGATTTTGTTGCATAAACATCTGCCACAGTCGTTGAAAGATGTAATGCATGATTCACTCTATCAACGGCGAATCAAGGTTCAATTAGGAAAAGAGAAAACTCAAATGGGATTTTCAGTGCGATTTCCTCTTTCTTTTCAAAAAGAGGGGTACAACAGGAAATCACAATTTCTGTGAAGTTAAAGGGTGGTTTCGCCACTGTCGCAGCCTCGGGGGACGGCCCGGAGCGAGATTTTGCGGACTTCTATAATACATAACAGCAATCAATTATTGGGTCGTTTGACGTAGAAATAATTTAGGGTTGAACGGGAGGGCGAGGGATACATAATGGATCCGTCCATAAGGGGTGATTAATGCAGGCAATTAATAGGGAGGACCTATCCGTCTTGCCGGGAGCAGGTGGTCCCATACATAATACACGGCCCTGCCCTTAAGACCGGAGGATTTGCCTCAAGACTCAATAAGCCCCGGGAACCGGGATCTGTCGTGGGAGGGGTCCTGTGAAATATCGTTCCCGCAACACACGGGAGACACCCTCTAAACAATGGCCTCCCCTGTAACAACCCTTACCCCAACCGCCCGATAAATTGGAGAATTTCACTTTTGAATTAAAGAGGTTTATCTGACACAACGCCTTTACAGTCTGACGGCAAAAAGTTTTCTTCAACTTCTTTGTTGCATATGGTTAAATAGCAATGGTATACGTTATAAACTTATTATTTTTAAATTGGAAGATTTACTCTCGGTGACTGGAGGGGAGAAGAGCATAAACCTGTGGGCTAGGTCGTTTCCAATCTTTTTGGGATAAGATGTAGCTGTTATTTAATTTCTAAACGGGTATGCTTTTTGTAAACAATGTAAGGATTTTTATTGATGATTGATTATTTTTAAACAGTTAATTATAACAAAATTTAATAGTTTGATTGGTTTCAACCACATCCGCCTTTCTTCTCGCTTATTAAGTCTATCGGGAAAGAATTTAGGCATTTAGTCTTTTCAGTTTGGTTGAATATTTACCTGGTCCTTTTAATTAAATTAATTCATAAAATAATAAATCTTAATACATGGTGGACAAACTTCAATAGACCAACCATTTAATACAAACCCCAAGTTAATTTTGGCTAGGAATACCATGGTGATAACAGATTTAACATAACTTTCTCATTTAGCTGGGAAAGACACTAACTTTGTTATTTTAATTGAGAATCCCATATTTTTATTGGTTGGTGTTGGTTCGATATACAGGGTGTATCAACTTCTATAGTCGATCTTTTTCATTCGAAAACGACTGACTTTAGCAAAAAATGATCCCATACAATCAAAGTTAATTTTGCCTAAGAACCGCCTGGAAGAACAGATTTAACAAACTTTCTCTTCTTGCTGGGAAATGATACTAACTTTGTTATTTTAAACGAGAATCCCATAATTTTATGGGTTGGTGTTGGTTTGATATACAGGGTGTATCAACTTCTATAGTCGATCTTTTTCATTCGAAAACGACTGACTTTAGCAAAAAAAGTGATCTTATATAATCCAAGTTAATTGCCTGGTGGAACAGATTTAACAAACTTTCTCTTCCAGCTGGGAAATGACACTAACTTTGTTATTTTAAATGAGAATCCCACATTTTTATTGGCTGGTATTGGTATGATATACAAGGTGTATCAACTTTTATAGTCGACCTTTTTAATTGGAAAACGGCTAACTTTAGCAAAAATGATCTTATATAATCCAAGTTAATTGCCTGGTGGAACAGATTTAACAAACTTTCTCTTCCAGCTGGGAAATGACACTAACTTTGTTATTTTAAATGAGAATCCCACATTTTTATTGGCTGGAATTGGTATGATATACAAGGTGTATCAACTTCTATAGTCGACCTTTTTAATTGGAAAACGGCTAACTTTAGCAAAAATGATCTTATATAATCCAAGTTAATTGCCTGGTGGAACAGATTTAACAAACTTTCTCTTTCAGCTGGGAAATGACACTAACTTTGTTATTTTAAATGAGAATGCCATATTTTTATTGTACAGTTCTATCCTAGAGCTTATTTTATGCCATTTTTATGGAAAGGAAAATTGTGATAGGATTAACCATTTCTGAGTTATACCCTCAAAAGAAGCGTGAAAAAGTAGCTTTTTTTAACCAAAAATAACAAAAAATTAACTTGGGGTTAGTATAAGACCATTTTTTGCTAAAGTTATTGTTTTCGAAATAAACGAGGAGGGCTTATGGCTACAAAAAGCTCACCCCCTTGAGCGTCTTCCGTTGGTCATAACTCAGAAATGGTCAATCCTATCAAAATTTTCCCTTCAATAATACTGGCATAAAATAAGCTCTAGAATCGAATTGCACAATAAAAATATGGAATTCATATTTAAAATAACAAAGTTAGTGTCATTTTCCATTTAGATGAGAAAGTTATATTAAATCTGTAACTACCATGCGATTCCTAGCCAAAATTAAATTGGGGTTTATAAAACATATTTTTTTGCTAAAGTTAATCATTTTCGAAGTAATGGGGAGGGCTATCATGTTACAAAAAGCGTACCCCAACGCGTCTTCCACCGGGCATAATTCAGAAATGGTCGATCCTACCAAAATTTTCTTTTCAGTAAAAGTGTCTTAAAATAAGCTATAGAATCGCAGGGTAGAATAAAAATCTGGGATCCTCATTTAAAATAACAAATGGGCAAACCAAGGAGAAATAGACTGGTTCCGAAGGACAACGGGGAGGGAGGCAAAAGAGTACTTGGGGAAAATGACAAGGGCATCATGGCAAGAAAGATGGACAAATAGCAATAAAGGTCGGCTAACATCCAAATTTTTCCCAAGCGTTGAAAAAAGACAAAAAGCAAAATGGCTACATCCCGACTACTGGACCACCCAAATGCTATCAGGACATGGAAACTTCGCAAGCTATCTTTATAAATATAAGAAAAGAGAAAGCCCTTTATACTCCGTATGCAGCACTGAAGAAGACGCCGAACATAAACTCTTCAGCTGTACCAAATTCAAGGCAAAGAGAACGTTTGCGAAAGACCATCACCTGAGCAGAATGGCCGCCTAATCTCCAAAAGCTAGTCTGTGATATCAAATCTTTTGGAGCACTAAAAGACTTTGCCTCAAATACGGTTAAATGAACAAGTCCCTATTTATTATATTTATTCTAATTATTAAGTCCTAAATATTGTTAGTATTGTTAGAGTTTTATTACCGTTATTTATTTATTTATTGCATAATTAAACATAGGTTTAGGTTTAGGGTTCCGAGCTGTTTTCCTCTTCTTAGTAAAAAAATTTTAGATAATATAAATAGATAGAAAATAAAACCAAGGAAAAGTAAACGTGCAAGGGGAAACCAGCAAGGGAAGATGGTCCCTTCAAAAACCGACCAGCGATCTCGCCTGAAGGAAAGATCGTTGGGAGGTATTTTTATCCCATTTATTTGAAATCCCTTAGATATACAAATTCGATTAAGCTAATGCGTTTGTCCGCCGGTATGGGGTCTTCCTCAGATACGGCGGGGTGGTGGAAAGGGAAAAAAAAGTCATTTCCCATCTAGTGAGAAAGGTATGTTAAATATGTTACTACCACGCGATTCCTAGTCAAAATTAACTTTGGGTTTGTTGAAGATCATTTTTTGTTAAAGTTAATAGTTTTCACATTAAATGGGTGGACTCTTGAATTGATACACCCTGTATATAAGGGGGCGCTGGTGTCTGCAACGGTTAAGAGGTTGACTCGGCGACCCATCAGTGTACGGGTGCCGTTTAGAATCTCAGGCATTTTGGACGAAAAGTACTTACAAATGGGCATTTTAGTCGTTAGACAAAGATTGTAAAGCAATACAATTTTTTTACATAAAAAAATCGTAATGAAATCATATTTCTTTGTCGATTATAGGATCTTTCCTTGTCGTAAGAAGCTTTTGGTGTTATGTTCGTTCAAGAGTACTGAAAATACCACCAAATTAATATAAAAATAGTTTGCTTTTAATGTTCAATAAAAACATTTTTGTTTGATTTTGAACGAGGCGTTTGATTTGAGATGGAATCGCATCTTGAGATCTGAAAGCCTCGTTTTTCACTCTCTTACTAAAAATCTTCAAGCGACCACAAAGTGCTTATGGCGAGAAGGGTTGAGAATAAAAAATCAACGTCCCACAGATGAGAAGATAAAAGGGGCGAGTTAACAAGAAATAATTTGTAGTCATCGGTTATCTTCCGGAATTACATTGTTCCCCGGTTGCTCTCCGTTGTTTTCACGTCGAAAGAGGATTCCAGGGCTTGAGAAAGGCTAATCTGCCCAAGGGAGCTGATTACACAACTATGGCGCAAACTTTGTCCCATTGTTCCCTGAGAAGTCCATTGTTGGGAGAGAGAGCCACTGTTTTGTGGTACAACCCTTTTGTTTGGGACCGGCATTGTCTTAGACCCGGGTTTTCCTCCCTTCGCCCGGACACCCTTCAGCCCGGTAATTTCCTATATCTGAGTTCAATTTATAAGCGGAAAATAAGACTAGGGGAGAAAATGCATATTATTATTCTTTATAATCAAGGAATAAAGGTATTTTTAAAAAATATTTTGGTTTGTTTAAATGTCTACATTGTCTTTTTTTTCAAACCGTCTCCATTTTAAAATACAATTGTAACACTTGTACACCCGTCTCACATAATCAGTAACCAAATGTTCAAAATTTCTCCATGAGAGAGAGGGAGAAAGAGAGAGAGAGAGAGCGAGTGAGAGGAGAAGACGAGAACGTTAGCGAGAGAGAAAATTTAAATAAGTAGAATAAAAGGGAGAGTGAAAAATACATAAATAAAAATACGAAAACAAAGAGAGAACACCGCTACCGGCAAATAGAAATTAAAGAAGACAAAATAGAAGAACAAATGTGAAAAATAAAAATAAAATAATAAAAAGAGAAAAATAACAGATAAAAGAACAAATGTATAAATAAAGAGATTGAATGAGAAATTAAAAATGGGATAAAAATATAACAACGTTTCATAAGAGAAGTTTGGGTGATAGAGAGAGAAGTAAAAAGAAAAAATCTACCTAAATAATATGTGGGAGAGATAGAAATAAAGAGAGAAACTGATTTAGAAAATAAGTGAGTAGGAGAGAAGAAAAAATATTGAACAATAAAAAAAAAATAAAACATTGATGGTGAGAGTGAGGGAGGACGAGTGATCGAGAAAGTGATAGAGAGAGAGATAGAGCGAAGAGCTTAAATAATGAAAAGTAGGAATTAGGAAACGAAAAGAGAAAAAATAATGGAAATGCGATTTAGTGATAAAAAAGGAAAAGTGGCAAAAGGCTATAGAAAATGTGGGTGTGGGAGAGAAGTAGAAAATAATTAAAAAATGGTAAAATAAGTAATTGAACAAGTCAGATAAAATAGAAAGCTAAATTACGTATGGAAAAGGAAGAAATAAATAGAGAAATTGATTTAACAAATGAGTGAGTAGGAAAGAAAAAAGTTGAATAACAGAAAGAAAAAGAGAATGAGGAAGGAGCATAGACAATGAAAGGTAGAATTACGAAATGAAGAGAGAAAAAGAGAACGGAACTGGGATCTTAAGATATAAAAAAGAAAAAAAATGGAAAAGAAATTGTGTGGTGTGAGACGGAAGAAAAAAGTGATAGAAACATAGTAGAGTAAGAATGTGAGCAACAAAAGTAAAAAAGAAAGTGACACGGAAATAAAGAGAAAAAAGTGTGGGTTGGAGAGAAAAAATGGGGGGAAAGTTGTACACATATGTGCAAAAGATAGGGAAAGGGAGAGAGAGAGAGAGAGAGAGAGAGAGAGAGAGAGAGAGAGAGAGAGAGTGAGAGTGAAAGAAAATAAAAATATTAAACCAGAAAGATAAATTCGTGTAGTCTGAGATATAATGAACAGCTGATTTGGTTATTTCCGAGCATTTGGTCTGTCTATCTTCTCTGGTTTGTCTGTGGCGTTTCGACCTTGCACCATCTTTAGTGTGTAAAATTTCGGTTAACATTGAAGATGGCAAAATGCTGGCATGCGTCTTACAGACCAACCCACCTCAGACATGCAGGCATAAATGGTCGTGAACGGCGGACTAAACATAAAATAAAGAAAATATTGTGTTGGAGAAAGAGAAAGAGTAGGGGAGAGAAACAGAGAAGAAGAAATAAACACAGAAAAATGTTGAAAACATCCGAGAGGGTGGGTATTAAAAAAGAAAGATAAATTGTAAAAGCGAGAAGATTAGAGAGAGTTAGGGCGACGAAAACATTTAATAAAAACTACAATGATATAAATTTAATGTAACTAGCTAAGTTTATAGTTTTTTGCTATAATCAGTAAATTAAATGACTTAATGATAAACCACATTGGATATGAAATGACTTCGCCATCCCTATTAAAGTATGCTGCTAATTGAAATATTTCAAACAATTGGTAAAAGACTATGTTTTATTCTCACTAGATCTTAAAAGTATATTTTAGTAGGCTGAAATTGTAATCATTAACTAGCATTATCTGTTAAATAAACAAAAAAATTGACTGAATGATGCAGACATACTGCAAAGAACTAGACAGGTTACTTTATATTTAGTGCAAACTGCTTGATCCTCTTCGACGTACTTCACGAAAGAAAAAAAAGAAAAAAAGTCGCTTGATTTTTTTGAACCTTTGTTTGAAAATACCTATAAATAAAACGTAGACCATCTTGTGAACATATCAAAATGTCTAGAATATGTCAGGGTCCTTGAGCGTTGTTGAACTCCTGGATCAATAGAGATAGGATAGGTGCTTTAGGCCTTTTCCCTCAAGTCGTAGCACTAACGTGATTGTAAAATAGATCAAATATCCTTCATAACTGGAATTTATATTCAAATTAGAAATAGATGTATTTTTTAATTCACGATTTTTTGTAAAAAAAAAAACAATAAATCGGTTATTAATCCTTTTTAACCTACAAACATTAAACATATAGACAGGAAATATGTTGTTTCCTGAATAAACTCAAAGTCATCAAAGTTTAATAAAACAGGAAAATTCAAATGCATTGAATAATTATGCTGGCGCTGATACAAAATGTATAGCCGTTTTTGTAGAATTTTAATTAATTAAAGATTTTCTTAAGAGAAATTAAGATCAGTAACGTCATTTTGAAGATAGAAGCTTTTGTATTGGATAATGAATATATTTAATCACTCTAAGTCTGGTATCTATCTCTTATTTGTAAACTATTGATTTTTTTTATACATAAAACCTACTATAATAAATGAAATAATTATTTCATTTCAGACAGTTGTTTTCTTGGTTCAATTTTCAAAAATTTTAACAACATTGTTTTGATTTCTTAATCATTTTTTTTTGTAGTTTTAGAGCCGGCAAACTTCATTGCTCATCGCCAGCCCTTTCTTATTTAGCTTTGCTTTTCTTTTCTTATCTTTTTCGCGTTTGATATCTACTAATTTCTTTTCCTGTTCTCTAGATAAGTTTTGATGTATGATATAACGGTAATCTATTCTCCCTTTTCTTTATCCTTTAGTCTCTTTGTACCTTAGGGATTCGTCAATTTTGGATAAAATTACACAAATAACAAACATAAATACACAGAACCAAGATAAAAACATGATAGTCTAGCTAGGGTTAATACTACCCAAAATTACTTGATATTCCTCTGGGTAATTGGTAGTATGTCTTTCCATTCACGCTAATAAATTACATTCACACATTCATTCACACTCCACTACAGTAATCGATATTTCTTAATTGACGATGGGTATATCTTTACTTTGTTTTATGAATTACAAATCGTATTTTTTTTTAAATATGGTTTTAAAATAAATTTAAATCTTTATCGCTTAATTTAAATTTCAAAAGTGTAATTTATTTTATTCGCAATTAGAATATAGACAAACAAATCAGAAAAGTTCTTTTAAAAATGTATTACATTCCTAGCAATTTTCTTGGACAATATCTTTAATGTCTATTAAATCTCCTTCATCAGGGCTTAGAAATGCGTAATCGTTCATTTTTAAATTAAAAATTTAAAAACGTCAACGACAAAATAACTGTATTTTTCTAGTAGTAAAAATTCCATAATTAATTTATTAGAGATTCTTTTACTTGAAAATTAACAAAACTTTTTTATAATTTCTCAAAATCCAACTTATCGCTCTGAACGGATTTAATCGCAACGAAATGTGTTCTGGTCAAATTTTTTGGGTGTTTTCTTTTGAACTTTTATTTCCTTTTATTTAGTTCCTAACATTATTTTAATACCATTTTTTAAACTTCTTTCTTGATATTTTAATTTACGTTCATTTAAATAATTGAATAATAAATTAAATTTGCAGTAGAATCGTCAAAGAAGAGCAGTGAGTTCAATATTTATAACATCAAATAAATATTATTGTCACAAATTAATTTTTACTTATCTCAAGAGGAATTGCAATTATTCCGACCCCAACGGAAAACGCTATTTTCCAACAAGTATCATCTAACCCTGATCTGAAAGAATATTTCATCAATTTAAGTAAGTGAGAAATTGATTTTTGAGGGCTGGCTGGCGGCAATAACTCCCAGTCAAAGAGGCAACTTTGACGGAATTAAGTGACGTTATAAACAGGACACTTGTTACTTTGGCGGAATGAAGCATTTTTATGGGCTGAAATTGCCTTAAAGGGAATCATCCCGGGATCCCTGATGAAATGAAGGGAGGGCGGTCGTCATTAAAATAAAAGAGACCCTCCACGAGCCATTAAACAATCCCCAGACTCTAAAACAACAGATATCGACGCCCTCCCTCATCACGTTCCCCTTTCTCCCAATTACTTTATTTCTTTTTAATTCTTCTCAGGCCGTTTGACGGCTAAAGATTAAAATATTTATCACAGTTCGACCTTGTTTCAAATGTAGTGTCAATACCCTGATATTTTTTATAACAAAACAATTAGATGGTCTTGACACGGTACTGACCACTGTAAAGTAAAGGTCCTGGGTTCGGATCCAGCAGCCCTGCAGCAATATTACAAATGTGTGTTGTTGTTGTTGTTGTTTTGTTTTTTTCAAAAAAACCGGAACCCCGAGACTTGATATGACCTCTGCTATTGCAAACCCCGTTAAAGCAATATATATTTTTTAAAAATTAGTTTATAAAACTGGAATGACAAGCAAATTTTTTATATCAATTAAAGTGTATTGACCTTAATAACACGATAGTTTTATATTAAAAAGTATTAATTGTTTACAATAGTAATATAATTCGTACATTATAAATGCCAAATATTAATAAATTTTAAACTAGAATCTTAGTTATTCAGAAATCGTGAGATGCGATCTGGTGTGATGTAGGTTTCAGAAAAACATTTTCTTTATCGTGCCAACGTTTCGATCTTTAGAGAAATCATCTTCAAGGCTTGGGCTTTNACTTCGACCAATTAAATGTACATCAAAATGTACAAGTTTTCTTTATACTGAGTAGTCTATGTTTATTGAGATTGAATTATATTGTGTATAATTCCATTTTAAAATTTCTCTCTGAGTTAATATATTTAGTGGCTAAAATCAAAAACTAACATTGAGCCAATTTCACGTTTCAGAATTTGTGATTTTCTTTTGAATCGACTATACAATCAAATCTTTAAAAATTACATTCCAGGCGTTTTTCAAAATACATCATTCTTTTTATAGGTTCATCAGTTTATGAAACTTTAACTTATTTAGTAATAGAACTTATTTACGATCCGTTCATTCGATTTGGAACCCGTTCTAATGCGGTTGTCTATATTAATGTTGGCACGATAACTGCTGATCGTTGGTTCTTTGTCATTTAATATTTATACTTTCTCTATTCATTAGTTTCTTCAATTGAAATTAATTATATTTGTATATTTCGCACTTTTCAAAGGTATTCATTTTTGTCCTTTTGGTACATTGTGTAATACGAGTGTGTGTGTTTAGTGACCGTTACTTGATGATTATTTGGAGGTCGTGAGATGCGGTTCGGTGTGACGTAGGTTTTAGAAAAACATTTTTTTTATCGTGCCAACATTTCGATCTTTATTGAGATCATCTTCAGGGCTCAAAGTGTTTGTTTTCTCTGTAATTGTGCCCTTCTTGCGTGTCGTGTTGAGAGTGCCCTAGAATCTTAGTTTGTACATCATCTGTGTCTTCGATTGTTGCCCTTTTCCCTTTAATATTTTTATTTAATTATTTATGAGGGTAAACCTGTAAGTCGTTAGAGTGCAAAAATATGAGCAATTTTTCCAACCAGTGGGCTTGCCAATTTCATGATGGTATATCTTTTTATTTATTTATTCCGGGGCGATTCCTTCATGTATATATTTATTTGATCGAAATTGGCTGCCAATTTGATAAAATTAGCCTTTATCGGCAAATTTTGTACTAAGTATTCTTATCGATCTTACCGAAAGACCACATTTGAACTTTTAGACGTATGAAGAACTTCTAGAATTTTATAAATAAATATTAATTTATTAACAGTTTGCTTAAATGTGTATATTGTCATGTTTCTATTTATTTGGTTGATATGATATTTATAAATTGTTGGAATTTTATATATTATTACCGATCTCACGAAAACGAGCAAAATTAGGCATTAGCATGTAAAATGATCACATCTACGATAGTCAATGGATGCATCATAAATCTCCAAAGCCTAGGAAAACCCAACAATCTCATTCTAACTTGGATACCAGGACAAAAAGGAATTTTG
Organism: Cimex lectularius; assembly: GCF_000648675.2. Classification (NCBI taxonomy): domain Eukaryota; kingdom Metazoa; phylum Arthropoda; class Insecta; order Hemiptera; family Cimicidae; genus Cimex; species Cimex lectularius. Next base: position 764,473 of record NW_019392904.1, on the reverse strand, counting down.
GGTAACGAAAAGGCCGACAAACTGGCGAAAGGAGGATCTCCAAGATAACATACACTGAACCATGGCAAAAAAGAAGCACCGAATTCTACATCTCATGGATCCAAAAAAAGACCAAAAGAGAAGTGGACAAATTTAGAGTTGCCAGACATGACAAGTTTATCATAAAACAACACTCATCAAAAACTGGCTAACTAGAGTAGAGGGCTAACTCAGAGGATTGATAAGACTACCGGTCACTGGCATCTGAGAAAAAATCCTACTGATTCACCATAAACACACTTTTTAACTTTAAGTTAATATTAATAATTCATTATGGCTATATTTTTGGAATTGGTACACATTTTTTTATCATTTCTGCGTCATCGATTTTTCTGGGCGCGGGTTAAATTAGGAAGGCATATGGAAAGGTTAAGGGGTAGGTTACATTGGGTACGGTTAGATTTAGAGATGGGTAAGGTGGTTACGGACAGATTTTGTTAGATTTAGAACTGTTATTTACTGCAGCTATATGTAATAATTTATAAAATGAAATAAAAAAAATGAATAAAGAAACCATTCCATATATAAAATATGCACCAAAAAAGTGGTTTGGTATTAACACCTTATGGTATAAAAATAGTTATGTTTATATAACTAACATTGGAAAGTAAAAATTATGAGAATTTAATAAAATATCCATCAACCGTAAAATATATTACTGTCACACAGTTTTTCACGGACGGATATGACCGTCATCGTGTTGGTGTAGTCTAAAACCTTTTTTCATCCGGTCACAATGACCTAGTCGTTACTTTTGTGGATGCCTTTGTTAAACCCCAAAGCTCCAACGGGGGTTTTTTGGCAATGGCAGTGGCAGAACTCACATCTATGTTTAACAAAGTTCACAAAAAGTTTGTAGTTTTTCAAGTTGTTCTTCATTGCCCTTACTTCTTGTTCACAGTCTATGTACTTGATCAATCCTTATCAATCAATGACTTATGAAGTTAAAACAAGGTTCCTAACAACATTTATTTAATATATTTCATAGAATTTTGTCTAATTTGTCAAAATTTTTACGCAAGATTCTTTAAAATTTCAGCAAATGCATTATCCTTCTTTACTCCTTGACATGGCGTTTTGGCTTACCGTAACAATTTAGAATTTTATTGAACTTTATACACTTGTTTGTTTTATCTGTTTTTACAATTTTATGAAACATATTTCCATTTTTGATTTTGCACTTTAAAAGAAAACCAGTATTAAAAAACAATCAAGTTTACATGTTGGGTGAAATGTTGATTTGTGTTAGTCTACTTTGTCCTTATTTCTTTATTTTCACTGAACAATTTTGTTTTCAGATGATGGCAAGAGGGTGAAATACGTCTGGCACTTCAAAGGACCGAGGATATGCAGACCAAAAACGTGAAATAAGAGGGGAAAAAATTATAAATTGCCATTAACCTTGTTTATTTATAACAGACCTAACTGAAATAATTGCTTAATAAACAAGAAGAAGAGAGAAGAAGACTCGTACTCTGAAATGACGACAAAAAATATTCAAAATAAAATGCATAAGTCCTATTCCCAATTGCGGAATTTAACATTTTATTGTATCTTTAAGATTAAGATCCATTTTGTTACGACGTAATATTTCCACATTCTTTTCCGTTTGATAACCTTGTCTGATTAATATTGCTATGTGTACCTGTGTCTTTCTGCAATTTCTTACCAGTCTAGCATTTCGTGATGAACTTGTAGTTTGGTGATTTCTCATTATTTCCCAGTGACCATCATACAGTTTTCATTTGTCAGGCCCGTTCGGGCTGAAGTCGTTATTTAATCTGTTGTTGTTTTTGTCAAAAAATTTGTAAGGTAACGAAATACAATCTAAAGCAATGAGGTCTGATGATCTAAAATGATCGTGAGTTCATGGCCTAATTGCTAAACTTATTGTTTTATTGTACCATTAAAATCCGTAACCAATTTTCCTATGTAATATCCTTCCATATTCTTCATCGTCCGATACCTAGTCACTATTGATGTTAACTATCACAGTAGTATTTCTTCAACTTATTCAAGTTTTCCGTTAGGAACTTGTAGTTTGGTCGTTTCCGATTAATTTTCTATGCTCATCATCACTGTTCTGGTTCATCAGAAGAGTTTCGTCTTTTCGCAATTTAAATTGTTTGGACTGTATGATTATATTACCAGCATAAAAATTTGTATATTGGCAAAATAAAACCAAAAATATATCAAAATTTTCTATGTACAACCCTTTTGTTCGGGACCGGCATTGTCTTAAACTCTGGTTTTCCTCCCTTCGCCCGGACACCCTTCAGCCCCGTAAATTCTTATATCAAAATTCAATTTATAAGCGGAAAATAAGAGGAGGAGAGAAACTGCATATTATTATTCTTTATTATCAAGGAATAAAGGTATTTTAAAAAATTACTTTGGCTTGTTTAAATGAGTCCATTATCTTTAACCGAGCATATTTTTTTTTTTTTCAAACGGTCCCCCTTTTAAAATTTAATTGTAGCACTTGCACACCAGTCTCACATATTCAGTAACCAAACGTTCAAAATTTTTCCATGAGAGAGAGGGAGAAAGAGAGAGAGCGAAAGGGGGGAGAAGACGAGAACGTGAGTGAGTGAGAAAAATTAAACAAGTAGAATAAAAGGGAGAATGAAAAATATATAGATAAAAATACGAAAAACAAAGAGAGAACACCACGACAGGAAAATAGAAATTAAAGAAGACAAAATAGAAGAACAAATGTGAGAAATAAAAAGAAATAATAAAAAGGGAAAAATAACAGATGAAAGAAAAAAATATATAAATAAAGAGATTGAATGAGACGTTAAAAAAGAGATAAAAATATAACAAAGTTTGATAAGGGTAGCTTGGGTGAGAGAGAGAGAGAGAAGAAAAAAGTAAAAAAATCTACCTAAATATATGTGGGAGAGATAGAAATAAAGAGAGAAACTGATTTAGAAAATAAGTGAGAAGGAGAGAAGAAAAAATATTGAACAATAAAAAGAAAAATGAAACATAGATGGTGAGAGTGAGCAAGAAAGTGAGAAAGTGAAAGAGAGAGAGAGAGAGAGAGAGAGAGAGAGAGAGATAAAGAGAGATAGATAGATAGAGAGAAAGAGAGAGTGCGAGAGAGAGAGAGAAGTAAAAAGTAAAAAAGCCCGGTAATTTCCTTTATCTGAGTTCAATTTATAAGCGGAAAATAAGACTAGAGGAGAAAATGCTTATTATTATTCTTTATAATCAAGTGATAAAAGTATTTTAAAAAATTATTTTGGTTTGTTTAAATGTCTCCATTGTCTTTAACCAAGCTTTTTTTTAACGGTCTTCCTTTTAAAATACAATTGTAGCACTTGTACACCAGTCTCACACAATCAGTAACCAAATGTTCAAAATTTCTCCATGAGAGAGAGGGAGAAAGAGAAAGAAGGGAGAAGGCGAGAACGTGAGTGAATGAGAAAAAATTAAACAAGTAGAATAAAAGGGAGAATGAAAAATATATAGATAAAAATACGAAAAACAAAGAGAGAACACAACTACAGGAAAATAGAAATTAAAGAAGACAAAATAGAAGAACAAATGTGAGAAATAAAAAGAAATAATAAAAAGGGAAAAATAACAGATGAAAGAAAAAAATATATAAATAAAGAGATTGAATGAGAAGTTAAAAAGGAGTTAAAAATATAACAACGTTTGATAAAGGTAGCTTGGGTGAGAGAGAGAGAAGAAAAAAGTAAAAAAATCTACCTAAATATAGATAATATGTGGGAGAGTTAGAAGTAAAGAGAGAAACTGATTTGGAAAATAAGTGAGAAGGAGAGAAGAAAAAATATTGAACAATAAAAAGAAAAAATGAAACATAGATGGTGAGATTGAGCGAGAAAGTGCGGAAGTGAAAGAAAGAGAGAGAGAGAGAGAGAAGTAAAAACTAAAAAAGCCCGGTAATTTCCTATATCTGAGTTTCATTTATAAGCGGAAAATAAGACTAGGGGGGGGGGAGACAATTATTATTATATATAGAATATTATTATTCTTTATAGTCAAAGAATAAAGGTATTTTAAAAAGAATTTTGGTTTCTTTAAATGTCTCCACTGTCTTTAAACATGCTTTTTTTTCAAACGGTCTTCCTTTTAAATACAATTGTAGCACTTGTACACCAGTCTCACATAATCAGTAAACAAATGTTCAAAATTTTTCCGTGGGAGAGAGAGAGAAAGAGAGAGAGTGTGTGAGAGAGGAAAAGAGAAAGTGAGAGAGAGAGAAAAGAGCTTAAATATTGAAAGATAGAGAATTATGATATAAATACTGAAAAAATAATGGAAATACGATGTAATGATAAAAAAGGAAAAAAAGAACAAAAGGGTACAGAAAGACAGAAAGTGTGAGCATGCGTGTGTGAGAGTGAGAGAGAGAAGCACAAAGTAATTAAAAGATTGTAAAATAAGTAGTTAGATATATCAAAATTGTCGCGAAGGACCAAACTGGTTTATCACCCCGGCGACTTCAAGAGGAAAACTCACAAAAGATGTTACCCTACTTGTAATTCAAGTCTTTACTTAGCATACGAGGTCGAAAAGACCTTTAGTAACATCCAAAGGATTCGACCTTATCCAGGCTTTGAAAGGAGAGCAGTTTATGAAAGAAAGATATATAAACCGGGTCATGCCAGTTTCCAAGAGCGGTGGTCAATTGGTGAATGGAAGTTATATAGCTTTTTTATTGTTTTAAATAACAATTCTCATGGTTGTAGAAAAATTAACAACAGTTTACTTAATTAAAGTTAATTAAATTACTAATAAAATGACTATTTAGATCAAAATTGATTAAGCTGTTAGATAATTTTAGATAACCTACGCGATAAGCAGTAAGACTTAAGAAGAAAAAGAAATTAAAAGAAAAAGGTACAATCGTCGTCCGATAAAACGTATTAATTACCAAAGGGGAAGGAAAAGAGCTTAGTGATGATAAAGGAAAAAAAATCAACAGTTCCTTTTAACGGGGTGCCTCATTCTTTTATTCATTCATGTAGCGCGGTGTCATTCTGGAATTTTAAAGATCAATTTAAGGACGGGGGTGTCGGTCGGGACGGTTGTGCCCGACCTACCGCTACTATTCCCTCAAGTAATTTATGATGAAAAAGAAAGTAAGGGGCTGAGCGAGAGAGAGAAAAGTTCTAAGTAGGTCTAAATTACCGTCAGTTTTTACGCCCGCGGCATCTGTTCCTGAATGGGGATACAGACGCTTGCCAACCTCTTTAAACCGAGTTTTGCCAAAATCAAACCTCTTAACCGACCCCCTTGTTTTAATATTAACTCAATTTTCATTCGGCTTCATTCAACAAATTTCAATGACAGTCGGTTTTCGTTTTAAGCCTTCATCTACAACCCTTCGTTTAACATCAAACATTATTCAATTCACAGTAATTTTCCATTATCTCCTTTGTGGTCTCGTGTGTTTTATTTCGTATGCCAAATATTTAAAAAAAAGTAAATATTTAAATTTAAGACGCTGCAATACTAGTAATTATGACGAAGACAATTAATGCTTAATAACCTGACAATTATGTAATGTGAATACGTTAAATCCCTCTAATATAACTAGCAAATGTATTTCCCTTCCTTCTCAACAGTGTAATATCAAAAAATATAAACAACATTTTTTCAAATCGAGAAGCTATCCAGAGATAGTACTATACACAATAATAAAATCAAGGTTACCGGAAGTTAAGATACAGGACGTGTAAATTAAAGAGTGATTGGACATTTTTATGATTTTTTTTCTCTTAATGTCTTTAATTAAAGAGATGTTCAAGTCATTGTGCAATTCACTAATTTTAGTGATCCGCTTGACCAATTCATATATTTCAATTAATTAAGGTTTTTAGTTGAGATAAAAAAGTTAATGGCACGAGGGGGATTCGAACCCACGATCTTTGGCTGGATACGCCGCTGCTCTACCACTTTTGAATGTTATAAATATAGAACACTTTTTCCCTCACTAACAAAGTATGGTGTTAAAGAAAAAAGCAAATTCGGTCTATTTAAAGGTCATCATCAGGACGTACATTAATTTCACACTATGAAAAACAATTATTAAATCAATTGTACAACTACTTTTTCATAATGTGAAATTAATATAAGCCTTGATGATGACGTTAAAATAGATCAAAAGCTTTCTAGTAACAACTGCATTGGCTTTTTTCTTCAAGACCGTACTTTGATCCAGAGAGTTCCTGAATTATTTTAGTTTCATTTCTTTTAATTTAATAACATTCTTAATTATAACATTGTTTTTTCATATTTTTTAACAGTGCTGTCTTTTAACATAATTTTATAGTTGCAACGATTTTTTGAATGTTTTAATTACATGTGAACAGTTATGTTTATTATCAATAAAATCATTTTAAATAACTAATTAGCCCTGATTCCACGAGGAAAGCACTACGTTTAAGTCAAAAACAATCTTAGTCAAACTTACTGCATGAATATTTATGCTTGTTTGTTAGGTTTGTAATTTGGCTGTTGATATCACAAAGAAATTAATACCCTACGGAATTAAGAATTAATATTAATAATAATCTATTAGGTTTCGTGGTCCGATTGACTAAATAAATTATTTTCAATTAATTAAGGCTTTGGTTGAGAGAAAAAAGTCGGTGTCACGAGCGGGATCCGAACCCACGACCTTCGGCTAAATCCGCCGCTGCTCTACCACTTGAGCTATCGTGACTTCGATCCACTCGGACACTAACTTTCCATCTCAGCCCCACCTTTTGAATTTTCCTTCCTTTTTGCCATTTTTCAAATCGTGTAATCTAATTGATTCTCGGCGACAAATGAAATGGCCATGCATAGCATTAGTGAAGGATATTTCATTTTGCTTATTACATCTATTAGGCTGCGTGGTCCGATTGACCAAATAAATTCTTTTCAATTAATTAAGGCTTTGGTTGAGATAAAAAAGTCGGTGTCACGTTGGTTCGTCACTTCGTTTCATCCGATTAATAATAATACAGAAATTAATACATTACTGAGAGACAATATATGCAAGAAAAGTGTCACAACTCCAAAAGGGGTAACACACAATTGTTTTTTAGGGATGTTTTTAAGTTTTTTGTTTTCACTTAAGACTTATGCCTTGAACAAACAAAAGACAATATTGAGGGATTAATTTTATTACCAACAATCGCAAAGGCATGTTCTTAATATATAAGTCAAAAAAAGTAAACTTCCATCTGTCTCTCCTGTAATTCTTTTTTTAATTCAGAAATCGTGAGATGCGGTCTGGTTTTTACAAATACATGTAGGATGTGGAAAAAAGTGAATTTATACGATGCAAAATATATTTTTTATATTCAATCAAAGTATTTCTACTCACTCAAAGTGTTTATTGTCTGTGTAAAAATTACTGTGTTAAATTTAAACAATGTTTGTAAATCCCAGGCCCTGAAGATGATCTCAATAAAGATCGAAACGTTGGCACGATAAAGAAAATGTTTTTCTGAAACCTACATCACACCAGACCGCATCTCACGATTTCTGAATAATTATCGACTAATGGTCACTACTCACCACACATTTTTGTTTTTTTGAGTTGTGTTTCTTTTCTTTTGGGTTTGCGATATAATAAAACCTTTTATTTTCTAATATTTCTCGTTTATATCTACAGACCAAAAAACTGATTTACTTTTCAATTGTGCATCCTATCTGGCACTACGTTTGTTCAAATGTACCTGCGCCCATTCACGATTGTATCTCGACTTAAGAACTGGGTGTTTTCTTTCTAACTGGCAATTAAATAAGACCAGATACAATTTTTTTTTATAAATTTGATGAATATTTCAGTCTTTACCATTCGACTTAGTCCAATTCGTCAACCTCAGTGAATCCTTCGCCTGGCGTAAAGACCAAACGGATGCGGAAATAGAGGAGCGCAGTAAAATGATTCACAAACTTCGATCAATTAAATGTACATAAAAATGTACAAGTTTTCTTTATACTGAGTAGTCTTTGTTTATTGAGATTGAAATATTGCGTATAATTCTATTTTAAAATTTCTCTCTGCGTTAATGTATTTAGTGGCTAAAATCAAAAACTAACATTTATAATTAATTTCATGTTTCAGAATTTGTGATTTTCTGTTGAATCGACTATAAAATCAAATCTTTAAAAGTTACATTCCAGGCGTTTTTCAAAATACATCATTCTTTTTATAGGTTCATCAATTTATGAAACTTTAACTTATTTAGTAATAGAACTTATTTACGATCCCTTCATTCGATTTGCAAGCCGTTCTAATGCGGTTGTCTATATTAACGATTTACGCTGAATACTTTATTTGAAAAGAGTTTAAAGGAAGCTTAGGGGGAGATTAAAAGTGTGCCGGTGCGGGGGTGGCTGAGGGGTTCTTCTATTATCCACTTAGCAGTTGGATGAAGTAACAAAAAGGTGCCAGCGATGAATTTTGTATGGAGGGGTGTACAAAATGGCGATGTGTGTGCGCAGTAGCCAGTTGACCAGAGGTGCTACCCCCTCATATTGATTTCCCTCCCCACCAGGAGAAACCACCCCCGGCCACTTCCACCCTCCGACACGGTCGTGTAATTAAGATTCCGCTCGGACAGGGGGCTCCGGAGCTCAAACAACATTACAGGGGAGGATGAGATAGGGTGCCGGGGGTGAGAGTGGGGTGCAACTTGTGCTGAATAAGCCCCCAGGCGGAATAATTACAGGGAGACCTCAAGTATAATTTTATACTCTGTAAACCAATGGAAATTATTACTCGAGATGTTTTTAAAGTGATTGTTAAAAACTCGATTCCCCGGTTACTCTTTTTACTCAATTAAAAGTTCACGGTTAAGACAATTTCCCAGGACTCTTCTTTTTGTTCTTTTCTTCTATAAACTTAAAAATTTAATTTCTCTTTCACACGGAAAGAAAATCGATCTAATCGAGAAATAAGTGCTTAATCCGCAATGTTCTTCGATTATTCAATTTGCTTCATATAACATCCCCGCATTTTTGTTTGGGGGGGGGATGCAAGGTACATGAATAACATTGTTTCATGTAGCTAACTTTTTAATAGTAAATCGCTTTAATACGTCATAATAGAAAAAAGCTACAAAATGAATTTTTTGTAAGATATCTTTATGAACTTGTAGTAGTTTCCAATCATTGTTGGTCTGCTTGTCTTTACTTGTTTTGGTAGCAAAACAAGCAACATTCACATTTGCTATGGAAATAATTATAAACAAGGACCTACCTAAATAAAAAACCTACAGAAACTCATTGATGGTGGTAAATAGCAGAAACTAGTACGATAGACAAAAACAGCGAAGTAAGCAGACCAAAACCGGTGAGATTGCTTGAACCCATTGTGACCATGGCAAAAAGCAGAAGCCGTTTAGACAGACTAGAACTGCATGCATAGGCAGAGCAAAACTGATAAAATTACACTAACCCAATGATGATGGCAGGAAGCCAAAACGAGTACGACTGACCAACAGTGAGGATAGGAAGACCAAAACTAATCATATTGCACCAACCCACTGATGAAGATTGAAGTTAAAGCGCGTCCGACAGGCCATAACCGTGAGGATAGACAGGCCAAAACCGGTGAGGTTGCTTGAACCCACTGTTGATTGCAAGAAGTAGAAGCCATTCAGGCAGAGTAAAACATCAGGAATAGGCAGAGCAAAACTGATAAGATTAAACTAACTCAATGATGATGGAAAAAGCAAAAACGAGTATGACTGAATAAAACATTGAGGATAGGAAGACAAAACCCAAACAGGTTTACCCACTGATGATGGAAAAAACCTAAAGCGAGTTTCACAGACCAAAATAGTAAAGATAGGCCGATTGATCAGATATGACTGAGCTAACGAGCTATTGTTTCTAACCCCTAGAAGAAGAAACGTGGAAACTAATTCGATGAAGATATGCCGAATGAGGTGTTTTATGTTCTGATGAAGAGTTGTGTTATAATTTTTATTTTTTCTGGCCTATTCTACCAGACGCAAAATTACCCATCATTCGATAAGTAGTTTCCGCTGATGTTTAATATTTTAATTTTTTTTATTTCTCTTCCTGGTGTATTTTAATAATTCATAGGGCTTAAAATTTGATTTTCCATTGACATTTTTGAGATTTCGTCTTAGGAGTGATGTAGTTTGATGGTTTCTGTACACTGCGAGGATAGGAAGGTGAAAATCGTCGGAATTACGATACTTCATCTTGATATTTGACGTTTTACTATCATTTGTACCTACATGTACAATACAATATGTGAATGTAATGTATATGTGCATGTACAATGTATACATGTATATACTTGTACATCCATATGTCTCTAAGCATAATGATTCCAGTATTACAAGACTAAACCTTTCCTACTCCGGGAAGCTTTATAGCTTTATCAAACAAGGCTAGAACGGTTCTTCGAGTTCGGTCTGTTCAAAAATGTCCCCCCGACTCCGAATGGAATGGAATAAATTCCTATCTCTGAACAAATGGTTTTTATTACGGCCATTTCTTTCTGTACGGATCGAGAAGGTGTCCACTCAAATTTATGACCCAATGATTTTTAATAATTTCTTAGTAGGCCTTGCCTTTACCATATTGGAGAACGTCGGGACACAACTTTACCAACTTTCTTGTCACAAATTGGATAATGTAAACAATTTATTACAACTCATATTCAATTTGAAAAGGAAACAGTCGTTGGAAAAATTATTACAGATTTCTCAGCAGTTTTTCTTAGGGTCTTCTGGACTGAGAACCAACGTTGGCTGGTTTCTCACTGCATGTGTCCTGCAGATGCAGCGCTAGCATTAGTGTTAGTCTTTATGTAGGGTTTTGGTTGAGATAAAAAAGTCAGTGTCACGAGCGGGATTCGAACCCACGACCCTCGGATAAATACGCCGCTTCTCTACCACTTGAGCTATCGTGACTTCGATCCACTCGGGCGCCAACTCCCCATCTCAACCTCACCTTTCAAATTTTCCCTCCTTTTTGCCATTTTTAACCTTTCATAAAGATTAATTAATTAAGAATAATTAATAATTAAAAAAGTTAATTGGTCAATCGGACGACGAACTCTAATGGATTAATGTTAGTGTTGTGTCGGTGTGCTCTTACACTCTCACATTCAGTCACTCACTCATTCATTTCCTCTCTCTCATTCTCTCTTTTTACTTCTTTCTGTCTCTTCGTGTCTTTAAGTTCTTTCCCATACAGATCCTCTTTGTTTTTTCAAACAAAATTCATTATTGTTAATAATGTACTGACGTTGGTATACCTACGATGGAACTTTGAAACGCCCAGTTGTCAAAACAGGGCTAATAAATTAAGAGGGCCCGAGGCACATAGGGCCGGTCCGTAAATATTTAATGGAGTGGGCCAAAGTCCGTTAAGAGGGTTGGAAGGAGGAAATGAAAATATATTGGGGTGGGGCCACCCAGGTTGTGGGCAGTGGGGTGTGGCAGCTGGCCCTTTTGACCCCCGGCACTTGCCCAATACCCCCATCCATCACCGGGGCCGTCCACGGTCTTGTAACCGGTTCGCTTCTGGCTCACTACCCTTGGCTTCATCCCTTCGAAATCCACCAATCGTTTCCGCCTATCAATTAAACCCAGTTGGATTGTTACCCGGCCTGAAAGGGGTGCGGCGTGGGCGAGGAGTCGATTTTCTAATCCAGACTTAAGATGGCGATGGAATATGGCCCCCGGTATTAAGTTGACTGCGTCATTGTTTTTCTTTATACATTGTTTGGGTAATTACTATACTATATACTAAATAAATAAAAATGGTAAAAGAATGAAAAAACTATATGTGAAGTCTACTTTTGTGTTCACCTAAATGGAAACTGGTTACCCATTGCCCTATTATATAGAAGATTTCAAACAAAACCTTGACTCATCAGAAAACTAGATTTTAGACCAATCTTACCCAGACCAATTGGTGTAATTTTTTGCAAAGCTTTAGCTGCTACATCTGTTGTGTGCATTGTCAAAAGTTCTGAACCAGTGGCAAGCCTTCTCGCACGTAATGTCTTCATGACTTCTTCCATTTTCCATCACTCAGATTAATTTGAAATTTAAAAATGGTACAAATTAAAAATCAAATCACTGGAGCGTTAGAAAGAAGCATTACAGATAAACCAACAAAGAAGATTGACTCTTCAAAGATTTATCGTACACACAAGTTGCAGGTCGGTATGATAATCAAAGAAGGATTGTCTGTTTTTGCTGCTCAACGTTACAAAATTGGAGATCGTGAGATGCGGTCTGGTGTGACGTAGGTTTTAGAAAAGCATTTTCTTTATCGTGCCAACGTTTCGATCTTTATTGAGATCATCTTCAGGGCTCAAAGTGTTTGTTTTCCGTGTTGATGTGCCATTCTTGTCTGTCGTCGAGGGCACCTCAACACGACAGGCAAGAAAATACATCTACACGGAAAAGAAACACTTTGAGCCCTGAAGATGATCTCTAAAACCTACGTCACACCGAACCGCATCTCACGACCTCCAAATAATCATCAAGTAACGGTCAGTAAACACCACACACTCGTATTACACAATGTACCAAAAGGACAAAAATGAATACCTTTGAAAAGTGCGAAATATACAAATATAATTAATTTCAATTTAAGGAACTAATGAATAGAGAAAGTATAAATATTAAAATGACAAAGAACCAATGATCAGAAAGATCAACAACAAAAACGCTGACAAAGATAATGCCAACACACAACATACATTCATTGAAATTATAAAAGGTACTCAACTAAACATGAAATACGCAAATCATTGTGGATGGCGAGAAGCCGAAACGGACAAAAGGGGAAAGAGACAAATAATATATAAAGCAACAAATAAAATCCAGCATTTAACCGCTCTGGCTAATATCCTCACCCAAAAATAAGAAAAGAGTAGGTATAAACGTAGCCTGAAAATAAAAATGAAACATATTTACACTTTAATTGGAAAAAATTCCTTTATAATTATTCTTTTTTATCATATGAAAAAATAATTATGTTCTTAGTATTAAGTTTATTGAATGGATTATATATAAATTATAGCATATTAGTATTGTGAAGGAAGATTTATTTATTGTTGAGAATAATTTTTTTCGTACTCTGAGGGAAGGGAATATCAAACTGATGGAAAACGACCAAACTAGAGAAAAATCTCATAATTGTCAAAACATTTCCACTGAAATATAGCTTTATACAATACATTGAACGGTGTTGAACCGTCACAGGGTCACTTACTACGTCTACTGTCACGTTTCGGCTTTTCACCATCTTCAGGGAGGGACCACAAAAAGCACGAGTACCAACAGAGCCAAAATATGTCCCAGTAAGGCTCAGCGTTTCGCCGACTATCAGAGAGCCATAATTAAATTTAAGAAATATTTGACTAGTTCTAAACAGAGTACAACTACTTCTATTATTTTTGTTATTATTCATTGAGATTAAATCACCGATCGGATATTTTAAAGAATAATACTGAAAGAAAGATTAAGTGAAAAGTAATGTATGAATTTTTAATTGAACTAATTGATAGACTAACTTAAACCCCTGCTGTGTTTTACTGCTACACAGTCGTTTGCCATAAGGCTAACGGCTGTATATAATGAGGAAGATAAAAGTACCCGTAGGAATATGACGAAACTTTACGGGGACATGTTCGACATCATAAAATAATAATAGCACCGTTAATTATTTCGAAGTGGCGTTTACATACTACGCAGGATTAGTCGGTTGGAAATGGGTTTTTGTTTGATAGTGATATTTATCAACGATAATCATTGCCTCCATTATATTCCGTGGTCCGATTGTCCAATTAACTTCTTTCAATTAATTAATCTTTTTGTGTAAGTTGTTGGTTGAAATGAAAAGGTTAGCGTCACGATTCGAACCCACGACCTTCGGCTAAATACGACGCTGCTCTACCACTTGAACTACCGTGACTTCCATCCAAAAATGGGAGAAAGGAGAGAAAATTCGAAAGGTGGGGTTGAGATGGGAAGTTAATGTCCGAGTGGAAAAATCAGTTGTATTTTATTTCCACTGGTTAACACATAAAAATTGCTTAACATAATTACTAAAATACCTAAATGTCTGTAATTAGATAGCATATTTTTTATATACAGTAAAATAATTAAAACTGGTATTTATCTTTCTGATTTCGTATTCAATACGAAACGCAATGATTATATTTGAATTAATTAATCTTTTTATGTAAGGTTGGTTGAAATGAAAAATTTGTGTGACAGACGGGATTCGAACCCACGACTTTCGGCTCAATACGCCGATGCTCTAACCACTTGTGCTATCGTGACTTCACGAAGTAGTATTTTCTATTTTCGTTTAACCGCTCCTTCACGAAGTCACGATAGCACAAGTGGTTAGAGCAGCGGCGTATTGAGCCGAAGGTCGTGGGTTCGAATCCCGCTCGTGACACTAACTTTTTCATTTCAAGCAGCCTTACATAAAAAGATGAATTAATTCAAAGATAATCATTGCGTTTTGTATTGAATACGAAATCAGAAAGATAAATACCAGTTTTAATTTTTTTTACAGTATATAAAAAATATGCTTTCTAATTACAGACATTTAGGTATTTTAGTAATCATGTTAAGCAATTTTTATGTGTTAACCAATGGAAATAAAATACAAGTGATTTTTTATTCGAATTTTAAGTTTAAAAGTAATAATGAAACACATCAGTTGAAGGTTTAAAAAAACTGTGCATTAGGAAAGAACGTGGTTTTGTTCGATTTTGTGGCTTTGTAAATATTGTATTAATTTTTCCGTTTTCAATATAAAATCATTCATATTCAAACGTAAAATTATGGGTGACAGTGGCCGAACAGACAACAGTTCATTGACAGAAATTATCATTGTAATTCTCGGTTCGAATCTCAGCGGGGGTAACTAGACTGGAACCCGGGAAGATGATACAACTACAGAAAATACACCTTAGTTTATTATAGTTTATATAGATATATAAAAGATTATATATAAAGGGTGTCCCAAAATTAACGCAAGATTTGAATTTGGAGCCATTTGTTAGCATTGTTGTTAAATTGTTGGCAACCCTGAAAAAAGAACAATTTGACAACTGAGAGTTTAGGGTTAGTAAAAATGGAGCGTTATTCGATACAACAACGTGTTTTCATTATTGAACAATATTTCAACTAAGTAAGTTTTTCTATCAATTCTTGTCCACGACACGAATTGATGTTCCTGGGTTTTCACCAACACTCTCACGAACAGATTCAATATTGACATTTGAACGGCTTGTTTTTGGACGACACCGGTGTGTTCAGTGTCTCCAACTGATCCAGTCTCCCTGAATTTTTCAATTAATCTTTTTACAGTTGACGAGGTTCTTGACCATATTGTGTATAAAATTTTCGAACTGCGGCCGCCGAACTTTCATTATTTTTGAAATATTGTTCGGTCCTGGTTTCAAAAATGGCGGTAAATTCAAATCTTGCGTTAATTTTGTATATTATTTGTATCTATAACGTTCCCATTTGATGGAACATTACAAATTATCGAATAAAAAAGTAAAATAATTGAAAATAAACAAAGAGATATCAATTCTCTCCTTACAACATGCCAATAAGGTACACAGAAGGAGGGGCCAAAGAAGTAAGAGTTAAACAATGGCAGTCTTG
This sequence comes from Cimex lectularius, assembly GCF_000648675.2. Lineage (NCBI taxonomy): Eukaryota > Metazoa > Arthropoda > Insecta > Hemiptera > Cimicidae > Cimex > Cimex lectularius. Next base: position 748,772 of record NW_019392904.1, on the reverse strand, counting down.
AAGCTGTGGTCAGACTGAAAGGACAGGATCGAAAAGGACCAAGCTGTGGCTTTTTTCAAATTAATTAGTGGAATCTTTATTTTATAAGCAAAAACGTTCCAGGCCTCCTGAGGCGAGCTTTCCCTTTTAATTTACCTTTAGCAATAGTTGGGTTTGTATTTTCAATTTATTTTGGATTTGAGAATTAAAAAAAGAAATTTATGTTTGGTGATTAGTGACCGTTAATCGATAATTATTCAGAAATCGTGAGATGAGGTCTGGTGTGATGTAGGTTTCAAAAAAACATTTTCTTTATCGTGCCAACGTTTCGATCTTTATTGAGATCATCTTCAGGGCTCAAAGTGTTTGTCTTCTGTGTAATCGTGCCATTCTTGCGTGTTGCCACTCTGGGCGAGCAATAAAGATCGAAACGTTGGCACGATAAAGAAAATGTTTTTCTGAAACCTACATCACACCAGACCGCATCTCACGATTTCTGAATAATGAAGAAATTTATTTTATTTTATATTATTATTTCAAAAGAATATTTAAATAATTTGTTTTGCTTTCCTTCGTGAATTATAATAAACCCTTATTTCAAAAGGAATTTGTTAATTCTATCTTTTCTTCCGTTTGTAACAAAATTGGGAATTTTTACATAATTTTTTTTTATTTCTTTTTTTTGAATTTTAATATACCCTTATTCTGAAAGGAATTCGTTTATTTTTTATTTTTTCTTCCGTTTGTGACATATATATATAAAATTTAATTCATAAAACTATACTATTCTTCGGTGATATGTATAAAGGGTAATTTGTACCCAAGATCAATCGCAATTGTTCCGCGCCAGATGTACTTCAAGGCCATTTCCGTTGGATTGTTTGACTCGATCAACTTTAATCCGTCTATAGTCAAAATGTAAATTGATATTGTGTCGATACCTGAAGGGCAGCTGTTGCAGGTAGAAGCTGATTTGAATATCTATCATTCCACCCCGATCCGTGATTCCCGGCTGTTACTTACGATTTGCACTTGAAAGGGCCTCCATTAATTCGTATCGGAAACTCCGACTATTAGTGGCTTTTTTATTGTTAATAAAAAAATGCCCTATCCTGAATGGAATCAACTTGGGTTTTGCATAATTCCGCCGTGGGTGATTAATGATTTTGCCACGTTAGGGGGGCCATTAGGAGAATTCCAACACTTAAAATAATGAATTGCTTCACTTCCTGGGACAAATTCAATATAAATCTAACCGGGTTCTGTATTCTTATCAGATTAATGGGATGTATGTGGCTCCTCGGGTTTCCTTGGATGTAGGTTATTTATTAGCACAAGCTACCTCACCAAAATCTATTTGCTACATATATAATATTCATCACTGTTAGCATCATATCTTTGAAATAAAACAGATTTTCCTATTTACAAAAAAATTCTAATTTAATTATGTACATATCAAGATTCTCTCGGTCATTTTGCTGTCACTTCACCAGAGGACATATTTTAAAACCCGCCAACGCTAGCATGCAATATGAGAAGTTAAGCGACTTAATTCTCGAGGACTGCTTTCACAGTTCGAGGTAGCACCCGAGCTGGTCTAGTCCGTTACTGCAGAGCAGTTACTCGAACCGTTTGACCATCATAAGAGTTAGCAGTAGTAGCATCCTATTGTAGTAATGTAGTAGTTTTACTACAACAACAGCTACAGATCGCATGCGACTCGGACTTCAACTTGCCCGGAATTGCGAAATTGCGGTTGCATTTGTCGATGCTGCATGATTTTTCTATTTCTCGTAGTAGTTAAAAACAAAAAATGGATCATATATGAACACCCGTACAAAATATAAAGTTTGAGGAGTTATACAAGGATCAAACCAACTTGTGGAATTTTTTGGATTATAATTATCAGAACCGAGATTAACGCCTGTAAACACTGTAACATATTCGAGTCTGCTGAAAAGATGCGAGTACGCACGTGGAGTAGCTGTCTACTTTCACGCCAGCACTCGTACTTGTGTGAGTGAGGTAATGGCATGGGAGTACATAGTTGCAGTGTCACTGTCTGGTCAGCAACTCGTATTGTGTAACCAGGCCTTTAGGACGGTAAAAGATTGGCCAGTAAGGTTAGGAGGATCGAAACGTTAAGGTCGTAATGGATAGTGAGGTTAGTGATGTAGTCAAGAACTTTGAATATTGGCCGAGGACTTTTGTTTGCAAGGATTGGATGCATATGATATTGAATGGCTTGTCGAACTCTACAGTTCCACTCCATATGTCCAAATTGGTTCTAGTTATTTCTTGTATAGAGTGAGATGAGTTTGACGGTTAAAATTCATTTTTATTCTGAATGTTTACGTAGATGCCAAAGATTTATGTTTAATTGTTGTCTCTTGTCTTATGTCAATATTCCACGTCAGTTAGCTGTCCAGCCGTCGTATCTAACTCGGATGTCAGTTGTTCTTTCTAGTACAGTACAGTGGCACAATCATAACTAATTATAAGACACCCATTCTTAGAAATGGTGACTGACTATATGATCCCGGAAACATTCTTTACAAAACCATACAAAGTATCAACGGACTAAGGTGAAGAAGAACTCAGGAGAGCATCAGATACAATGACACGGTATACAAATGGCTCCAAAACAAACGAAGGAATCGGATTGGGTATTTTTTGTACAAGCCCAAGATATGAGCAATCGAACTCATTACGTAAGTACACTTTGATCTTTCAAGCAGAAACACATACCATCAACGCTTGTGCCTGGAAATCCTAAAAGAGGTTGCACTGGCAAAAAATCCTCATAAGAGCCAGACAGCTATTCAAGCACTAGCTTGTAAAGAAATTACATCAAAATCAGTCAGTTAATCCAACCAAAATCTCCAAAAGCTGGAAGGAATTTTAGTAACGATAATGACCCTGGTCAGAGAAGGATCTGCAAAACCATACATAAGCCCTGAACCTATAATTTGGATAACAAAAATAAATATAGAATTGTCCATAGCAGAATGAATCCAAATAAACCAGAAGGAGAAGTGGATAAATTCTAGCGGCGCTAGACACAGTAAGGTTATGGTAAACCATCCTCACCAAACAGTAAACTCATGGTAAACCCATCCTCACCAAGAATTGCAAACTCACTGCTGCAATTGGACAGGTCAAAATTCAGAGGAGTGATAGGACTATTAACCGGTCACTGGCATCTGAAAAAACATCTACACAACATGGGCGTTTATAACGATGAGCCCATCGGCAAGTTATGCAATGAGGAGGAGAAAACATCCACCCATATGATCTTCGAATAATGATAAAAGAATACTTTTATTGGTGTTTACAGTACCAATTCGTACAATGTAATAGATAATGATCTGGTAGATCCATCTACATCCATAAAAGAACGAGTCAAGTGTTTAATTTAATTTAAAATACAAAAAGAATATTTAGTAAATATTTATAGTAGAGAGAAATGTTTCCAAAAGTGTTATCGTTTTCTATTGTTGTGCTTATTATTTTTTGTCATATAATTTTACATCTTTGTCAATCAATCGTTTTGGCTCAACTACGACATAATGCAGTAAATATATTTTAATTTTGAAAGAAAATTTTCCTATGCTTTAGAAAATGGTTGGTAGATTAATACAATTTACACTTTTGCCAAATTTGTTTGCGTACATACTTCTGTCCTGACGACCGGTCGCCCCTCACGCCTTCCAGGTGAGTTATGGTGTTTTCATTGAGATATGATTAACCATGCTCCACACCCCTCACTCCAAAAGTCCAGCTGCTCCATCGTGTATTTTTATTTGTATTCAATGGCCATTCTCCTCCCCTTTTCCGGCGGACACTCCAACCCCGTCCAGTGAATTGAACGTCAACGCCCGGTTTTAAACGGACAAAGGGCTGCCCCAGTTTCGAAGGGGCCCTTTTTAAAAATGTATTTTTTCCGTGCTGCCCTTCCGGGTTCCTTGGGTGACAGCTTTCGAAATTTGTGTGGCACATGCTCCGTGTATAACGAATCACGATTGTCACTTTTAAAAACGTTAACATATTCATAACGCAGACGGTTACCCGTCCTGCCCGAAACCCCTCTAAATACAAGGCAATACAGAAATCATTAAAATAAAAAATATAAATTTTATAACAGTTTCACGTTCAGTTATACGCATAGCCATACTGCAGACATAGCAATCCAGTTGAGTCCAGCAGCTTTATGTACGTCATACTGAAAATAGTCTTTACAATTTCATTCACTTAATCACATTTTTTTAATATATATTAATAATATACATTTTTTTATCTTAGTTATCATACACTCGCCCAATCTCTCTTTTTTTCTCACACTCACACTACCTTCTTTTTTATTTATCCCTCCTGACATTTTATCTCTCTATCTCCTCCCTTCTGTACTCTCTTTCCTCTGTTTCACCTCCACTCATTCTAGCCTTCCCTTTCCTTCTTTGTTACCCAATTCCCACATACGTGTTCTCTCTCTCTCTCTCTCTCTCTCTCTCTTTCTCTCTCTCTCTCTCTCTCTCTCTCTCTCTCTCTCTCTCTCTTTCTCTAACTCTAACTCTACCTCTTTTTCTTTTTTCTCTGCCCCTATCTATTTACATATCCGACTATCACTCTCTTTATCTTTACCTCTACCTTTCTGTAAATTATCTCTTCTAATCGTCTATCTTTTCCCTTTCCACCTCTTTATGACTGTGCTTTCTCCCATACACCAATAAAATTGGCTAAGAACGATCTCTTTCGTGGTCCATTAAATTCAATATACCACAGTATGTGTTAGTTCTCTGTCATTTTCATACAGCCAGAATGGTTTCATCTTCTTCTGTCAATAATTTTCAAACATTCAACAGACCCCATTTTGAATTAATTTATAAACCCATCGATTGATTCAAAATACTACAGGGTTTGTATAAGTATATTTAATTTTCCTTAAAACGCCACTTATAAAGATTAACGATCTCTGACGTGAGACCAGATGAGAGAGATGACCACACGGTAAAAATACTATAACAAATCCGTTGTCATTACAATCCAAAAACATCAAAATTTCTTTCCAGAAAAAGAAAATTACCTAATTTCTCGCATAACACACATATTTGTTAACAATCGACATGGATTGGGACAGGAATGATATAAGTAGCAAGGGCTTGATACACAAGATAATGATCCATTTCTTAGTAAATCAGTGATCTGGGATGATAAGAGGATGATAATCAATAATACAGTTCCACGCTATATATTACCAATATGTTCATTACTACGTCAGACAGAGAATTCTAACGAATATCGTCATTATTTCAATGTGGTAAACCTAGAGGAAAACGTACCGCCTAATTAATGAGAGATTAATAGATAAATAGATAAGGAGAGAGAGAGAGATTATTTTTTTTTTGCTTTTTTTGTAATCACTCCTTTCTTCACACTCCCATTCACTCATAATTTCACAAAGGTTCTCTTTATTTCTTTCCTCTCCCCTTCCCTCTCTTTCTTTCTCTATCTCTCTCTCTCTCTTTCTCGCTCTCTTTCTCTCTTTCTTTCTTTCTCTTTACATCCCTATATATTTCTGCCTCTCACTCTCTCTCTCTCTCTCTCTCTCTCTCTCTCTCTCTCTCTCTCTCTCTCTCTCTCTCCCTCCCTCATGTTTCTCTTTATAAAAATTTTTAATTAAGGAATAATTTTTCAATTAATTAAGGTTTTTTAGTTGAGATAAAAAAGTCAGTGTCACGAGCGGGATTCGAACCCACGACCTACGGCTAGATACGCCTCTACTCTACCACTTGAGCTATCGTGACTTCGATCAAGTCGGGCACTAACTTCCAATCTCAACCCACCTTTTGAATTTTCCCTCCTTTTTGCCATTTTGCAACTAAAAACCTTAATTAATTGTAAGATATTAATTGGTCAAGCTGACCACGAAAACTAGTGAATTTAATTAATAATTCTAATAAAGAATTAAGGAATAAAAATTTTTGATCTTGTACAACCTGTTTCACTAAAAACTCAACATCCACAGAGACAGTGCACGACAGTACTGTTGAGGCATCATTTCCCCGGTATGAAATTCATTTGTTACACTAAGCATTATAATGTATTTATGCACACAAAATTCAAAATTAAAGAAAAACGATGTGCATGTAATTCACATAATCTCTATGTATTCTTTAATTGCTCAGGTATTCTGCAGGTGAGCTTGACAGATCGAACAGTGGCGCAAACGAGACGGACGTACGAGCAGGTGGCCGTGTAAATCAACGGGTGATTCAACCGGAGCAGAAAACAGATGGAGACGAGCCCGGACTAACCAGGAAGGACATATGAATGCGGAAGAGGAAGCGGTCCGGCGGGTCCGGGCAGTGGTCAACCCTGGGTCACTCGGGCCCCTCGGGGTCATCCCGACCCCTGACTCCTGCCGTCACCTGCTGGGCACATGCTCGGACCATAAATATTGGGACAGCCGATGGATCGCACAATAAATAATGGGTCGGCTACACTGAAGTTTCAAGTCAAAAATGAAGTTTTGAATACATAAGACACAAGTTGAAAAGGAGCAAGTTGATGACTGCGTAATGATCGTTTGGATTTGAGACAAAGAATTAAAAATATGTTTTTACATTTCTCAAAAGGAAATGTTTGTCAAAAATGGATCTTGACTAAATTTTTCCAGTCATTATAATTATATCTTAAAACTGACAGACTGATAAGAAAAGTCAAAAGGAGGGAAGGAATAAAATACAGAACTATTTATTAAATAGTCTAAGCTATTAGTATTTAAAAATTCAAATCCATCACATTAAAATACTAAATAAAAGAGTAACTAAATATTAACTTTTCGTGACATTCTGCATATTAGTCAATCAGCTCACTATTACACTGGTTACTAGTGCCTAGCCAAAAATATCATTTTGGCAATAAGTACACTACAAACCAACAAATTGATGGTTTGATTGTTAAATCCTTCCAACACAAAAAGTTTCGACGGCTTTACGTTTTGATGACATCAAAAGAATTGAAAAAGTATTGTTTTGATAGTAGGTGTTGAACTATTTTTATTTTATTTTTTTATTAGTATTTGGACCAAAGCAATATTTCAGTCGTTTCGGTTTCAATTCTTTCAGCTAACGTCTTTATAAAACAAATATTTTTAAGTCAATTTTAATTAAAATAACATATTATAAATAAACCCTTTGCATGTTATACAAAAAATCTGTTCATTATTTTTCATAACCACTGGGCTGACGTTGTTTTCAACAATTGTAAAAAAGCACAATTTTTAAACGACTTCTCGGGCAAAAATCAATCATAATCGGTTTGTTTTTTAATTATGTAGCCACCAGCATGTTGACCTAGCTGCTTGATCGTGAATGATCTGGCTAAACAATTTTTCACCCATTTCTTTTCACCCCTTAATTTAATTACATCTCTAAAGATTCTAACAATCGTAGAAGTTTGTTGACTATCAATTTTCAATCTTCTGTTTATTTTTGTATGCGCATGTATAAGGATTTGTGTGGGAGAACTGAAAAAAAAGGAGGAGCGTAATAAAAATAATATGGATTACAAGATAATCTTGTAAGAAAGAGGGAGAAATAATAAATTAAAATAGTGCTACAAAAAACAAACAGAGAGAAAGATTGAGAAAGAAAGGGAGAATAGAATATTCATAAATTATACCATTTTCCCTAGCTAATTATCCATCAACTGTCAAATTATCTAGGTGTATGACTGGTTGTCTTTTAAAAGATGATGTAAAGATATGTTTTATTTTAACATGCTATGTTAGATCTCGTCGACTTTCCTATCAATTAACGTTAAAGAAAGAGAGAGAGAGAGAGAGAGAGAGAGAGAGAGAGAGAGAGAGAGAGAGAGAGAGAGAGGAGAGAGGAGAGAGAGAGCTTTAAAGCTATCTTAGCGAAAATATTTTTGAAAACAGTTGGAGATTTGGCATTTTTGAAATCTATTAGAAATTAATTATCATTTTTACTCTCTCTCTGGGATGATGAAAGAATTATTGAAAGTTCATAAAAGTAGTGATAAAAAGGATCTCGTTCGAAACAACCTTACAGTACTCTTGTTCTGGTGGCACACAGACTGATTCAATTTTGACTGATTTTGATGTTTGGTGCAGTTTTACATAAAATTAAAACATTGAAAAATGGCAAAAAGGAGGGAAAATTCAAAAGGTGGGGTTGAGATGGGAAGTTAGTGTCCGAGTGGATCGAAGTCACGATAGTACAAGTGGTAGAGTAGCAGCGTATCTAGCCGAAGATCGTGGTTCGAATCCCGCTCGCGACATTGACTTTTTTATCTCAACTACAAACCTTAATTAATTGAAAGATATTAATTGGTCATGCGGACCTGGAAACTAGTGAATAAAATTAAAACTAAGAAATAGAAAAATTATTCTGTTGTGGGATCATTTTTTAAAAGAATTGATTCCTACTTGGTTTGGCAAGGAACTTGATGTAAAAATACCTGAAAATTTAGCATTCTCTGACAAACCACAAGGTTCCTACCTACGCCCTTTCCTATTTTATTATGGTCCTCATAGCCGGTCTTCAGTTGTTTGCTGGCGATTTAAAACTGTTTCATCGATTCTTAGATCAGACGATTATCTATTATTGCAATAAAAGTTAAATAACCTGGCATTTGGTGTAAAGAAAATCTACTTACAGAAAATATCAACAAATATTTTGTTATTACAATCAACATGGCTCTACATAAAAATTTTTAATAAGTTTTTGAAGCAAACGAATAATAAAAAGAGCTTCATTTGCTTGAGATTTGGGAATCATAATTGATTTCAAAATAACTTTCTATGACCACATAAGTTACATGAAGATTCTTCTCAAATATCTTCACTTTATTTAGAACTAATATGTAATTTTGTATTTCTATTTTGTTTAAAAATATAACAAAATCATTGAAAATGGTTGTAATAAATGTATTAGTAATTAATTATTTATTATTATTTATTGTATAGTAAATTGAATATACACTACATTATACACACTGCAAAGAAATTGATTTTATTTTAATTATTATTAGAAGTTAAATATAATTTTCATGAAAATTCCATGCATAATTTTGACAGAAAAATATTATTATAACAAATATTGTTCAAACGATGTCGTTATCTTAAGGGAGAATTTTTCCCAAAGAATAATAAACGAGTTTATTTTCTTTCTTTCTTAAATTTGGTCTAAGGCCTATGTGCCAACCATGTATAGAAAGGTTGTTTGATGTATCCCACTTAATTGAAGGGTGTCCTTGGCTCCTCGTACAAACGTGATACGACAATTGCGTTTAAGTACGGCAGCGAGTTTTAGGTGCCTTGTTTCGATTATTTGGAAAAATCAAGGCTGTTTTATTGTATATTGTACTGATATATTATGTATATTGAGACAGGATGTATTTATTAGCGTGAATGTGGCCATGAGAGGGCCGATGGCGGATCATAAGTACTCTACTACCCTACCTGAATGACATGTAAATAGGAAAGAATGTATTTAACCGTGAGTGGGTTTAATTTACAATTGGTTGGCCTATCTGCTGATAGCTCTGGAGCCCAACCTCAGCGTCTGGACGAATAAGACCGAGATCTGAATGTCGAAACTCGAGTCGGTGATTCTCGAGGCCATCAGGTAACTTATTGTAACAGAAAAGGAGAAATGAGGAAGGCTGCGAGAAGTGATAAGTTTAACACGTACACTTGTGTATGTATGTACATGCATATGCAGAGTTGAGCTTAAATAATCGGTGGTCCCCCCATGGTCTTCCTTTACCGAAGGCACCTCGGAACAACATTCTCTTCTCTAGATACTTATGGCCAACGACGAATCCATTCTCACATAGCACACTACTGGCTTGGAACTGGAAAAATATGGTGCAGCGGTCATCTAGAACACCAATTGCAATGCTGTTATGCTACCTGATGAGTAGCGTTTCTGTCTGTATAGTGGATAGCAGGCGCCGAAGTGTCTACCGAGAACAGAAGGTCCATACTTCAGTTAGTGCTCCCTTCAGTGCAGTTGATGACTGGATGACGAATGTATATATTTAGCACATATGTAGCCTCACCGCAGCCCGTTATGTCCGAGAAATTATCGACGAATACATTGATTTTTTATCATTGGCAGGTATTTTTGATTTCTGAATGGCAATGCCGGACCTCATACAGGCAGAGTTGTTCATCAATGTTAGAAAACATGAAAATTTCCCATCTGCCCCTTCCCCCATTGTCAACAGACCTCAATCCCATTAAGCACACGTCGAATGCCTTGCAAAGATGGCTTTTCGATCACCGTCTGCAGCCAGTTGACCTGCATCTACTGAGTGCAGCGTTGCACCATCTATGGAGTGAAATTCCTGACGAAATTAGTGTCAACCTTATTAAGAGTTCACTAATTTTCGTGGTCCGCTTGACCAATTAATATCTTTCAATTAATTAAGGTTTTTTTAGTTGTGATAAAAAAGTCAGTGTCACGAGCGGGACTCGAACCCACGACTTTCGGCTAGATACGCCGCTGCTCTACCACTTGAGCTATCGTGACCTCTATCTACCCGGTCACTAACGTCCCATCTCAACGCCACCTTTTGAAAAATGGCAAAAAGGAGCGAAAATTCAAAAGGTGGGGTTGATATGAGAGGTTAGTGTCCAAGTCGATCGAGGTCACGATAGCTCAAGTGGTAGAGCAGCGTCGTATCTAACCGAAGGTCGTGGGTTCGAATCCCACTAGTGACGCTGACTTTTTTATCTCAACTAAAAACCTTAATTAATTGAAACTTATTAAGAGTATGACTAAAGGTGCACGCAGGTTTTAGCTCATTATACAGACATTATACAGGGTATTAATTGTTTAAAAAAATATTGTGTCCAATAAACAAAATTATGAAATTACAATCTTTTACTTTATTTTTCGAAATCCCTTAATTAAATTTTCCTTCAGTAAAAAACATAATAATTTCTAATAAATTTTAATGTAATTTATAATTAAAATCAAATAAAAATGCTAGGGAAATTACAAAATTGGCAATATTTCTATTAATTTTTAAGCAGTTTAGCTTAGTAACTTGGCTAATCGTTTTATAAATGTTCTTTATTATAGCTGGGGTATTTATAACGCTGAGGAGAGATATTAATTTGTCGCAATCCAATGTTGTGGCAGTGTTGTCAGGAGGGTCTTCAGCGCGCACACTTAGCCAGTCAAAAAAGGCTATTGTTAAAGGAGAGTATTGATAAGTTTCTATACAGGAAACAGTAAAAGGTCGATGTTGAATGGTTCGGATTCGCGGAACAGGCTGAAGTTTCTGGTTGAATGTGGGTAATTCAACGAGGCCACGGAGGGAGAAGAAGACTTGTAAAGGAATGAATACAAACGCGATAATAGAAGCGGCACTAATGATTTGGGGGTTTCTCGCATTCATCCGGGTCAAAGGTTATCCATTCAAGCCGGTAATTATCAAGCAAAGCCCGTGTGCGTACGTGTGTGTGAAAGGATGGAGGAGGACCCGGGTATCGATTCGAAGGAAGAGCCGAGATGGAGGGAGTGTTTACCGGGGTCGAGATAGACTAGAAGGCCTGAGGCCGTTGTTTGATAACCCCTCCACTGACAAGACCCCTCCATCCCTCAGGAGATAGGGGGAGATTGATGGGGAAGGGGTGTTATCTCCGCCTGGCACCTCCTTATCACCCTCCTCGCCCTTAGGGGCACATCACTCAACCGCAAACCTTCAAACAATCCCGTCCAATAACCCCCAACACACTATAACAAATCCGCAACAAACTACCTTTGCTATTGCTCGAGCGGATAACACGCTCTCAAATAAGGGTTTTCCCGCATACTTTCCTCCGATCCGAGATAATAGAGAACGAGGACAATTCCCATAAAAGGTCCTTATTCGAAAAGCGTCCTGGTTGTACGAATGGGTCACAGGCTCAATGTTACCCTACCACCCAATTCGGATCATATCACGAATTTATAATTCTTGAAATATTGAAATTCTAATAAAGTAAAAATTAATTATAATTGTATATTGTATTTTATTCATATATACGTTAGTCACAAAATAAATTATCTAACCAAAACGGGATAATCAAATAATTTGGAAGTTTAGAGCCGACAAACAGCTAAGGACATTGCAGGCCTTCTTCGTGTTTAAATTTCTTTCTGGTCTTTCAGGAATATCTTACATCCTGTAGCATTTGACCGTCTCGATCTATTAGTATCTCTGCCTTTATTTGAAAATTAAGTGGATATCCTAAAATTCTACCCTCCCGTATGTATCTCAGTTTGTCAAGTACAGAATAGACGTTAGACCATATACATACATCACCCTGTACAAAATAGCAATTCCCGTAGAGAACACGATATTCCACGTGGCGGGGTCGAACCCGTTCCATTCTCGCTAATAACTTACTTTTATTCTACAGACGTCACTCACTCACCTCAGAGGACTCGATGTTCTTCGTGGCAGGGTCGAACCCGTTCCATTCTCGCTAATAACTTATTTATACTCTCCAGACATCACATACTCACCCCACAGTTCTCGATATTCCTCGTGGCGGGGACGAACCCGGTCCATTCTCGCTAATAACTTACTTTTACTCTCCAGACATCATACACTCACCCCACAGTTCTCGATATTCCTCGTGGCGGGGACGAACCCGGTCCATTCTCGCTAATAACTTACTTTTACTCTCCAGACATCATACACTCACCCCACAGTTCTCGATATTCCTCGGAGCGGGGCTAAACAACCCCTTCCTTTCACACTAATAAATAATTAATTGTAATAAGACCCAAGACTATGCTCAGGCCCGATGATATATCAAAATATTGCCTAAAATGTCAAGCCTTCTGCAACTGAAAATGTGCTCGACCATTATTTTATTTTTGCATAACGGATAGCTATGCGGTCCCTTTCCGGCCAGAAGGTGCCCGTGAGTTATTCCTGTATGACCTATGCATAGTCTGGCCAATATGGCAATAGTTCCTCCTTTTCGACGCGTTCTCCGTGAGCCAGAGACCGACATCTTTCTTAACCTGCCGTAGTACTTGAAATTAATAGTTTTATAAATCCGATGGGCGGACAGTTCGGGAAGCGTCGTGCGTCTTACGACGGCTTCTTTGGCCTTCTGTCTGTTCCTTTGTTCCCGGCTATGTTGGAAAGTTTAAAATAAGATTAAAAGTCATATTATATTTAAATCGTATTTGTCATGTCTTTTACCCTGTAAAGGATTTTTTTTCTTAATATGTATGTATTTTCTTAATCCTACATGTCTTTTGGACTAAAATGTCCCTATAGTGCAACGTCTTACTCCAAATGGTATACAATATATTTAATTTTTCATGTTACTTCAACCTTTCACATCTTTGTTCCATTAAGTCTCCTGTACCTCATGAAATGTTAATCTTACTATAAATTTGATTGAGTGAAATCTAATTTACAGTAGGATTAACATTTCAAGAGTTACGAATAAGTATGGTATAAAATTGTGAAAGGCTGAAATAGCAAGAAAATTGATATATCTCGGGTACAATTGAGATTCAGGCACTATACAATCAGATTATTGTATACAATTTGACAAGTAGGATAACCGGTTCTCAGGAAACCCTTTATAAAAGATCAGGCATAAGCCAATTTGAAAGAAAGAAAAGAAACATCCTGTCAACCATCAAGTCATTCATCAATCCTTCGAGAACTTTGAAACTTTTGCCAATGATTTACTCGCTTAACAAATATAAACATCTATTTACAGTATTCGAAATTACTGCAATCTTAATAATTTTATACGCTTAGCTTAAAAGAGTGAATGAAATTTACCACTGATCCATTCTACATTAAAATTGTAACCTCCGCCTAGTAGTACTATCACATAAAGCCAACAGATCTGCCCATTGTTCCTAATTTCAAAAAATACTAACAGCAATGTCAATGATAATATGCAAATAGTCAATTCAAATTAAAAATTATACCGTACACACTTTTTTTTAGCATACTGTACCTGTAGCATGTAAAAAAATAATTAAGCTATTGATTGAGTAACTTAATACTGTATTTACGATTTTACGATAATTTAAATTTGGTTATTTGGATATTTTTTTCTCAACATATATGAACTTACTTAATACATCATTTTTAGATGTAAATATGAACTGGATGTAATAAAAAATGATATTTTAACATTGGTCTACATGTAATTAAGCGCACTATATACAGGGTGAATTGCTACTCGTGCTACAAACTTCTCCAGTAGATTCTTCACCCTAAAATGAACAAAAAAGTTCATATTGTCCATGGTCCGATTCTCAACCATTTCAGAGTAATTTCGCTTTTTATCGATTTTGAAAGATATCACGTCCTGGCGTCGGAAAATCGTGATATCTTTTAATCTAAACATTTCTCTGAAAATCTAATAGCACCGTTGAAATTCCCGTTAATTTTTCAATAAGAAGATGACGGTGGCAAAATGTTTGGGCTAATTTTTTGTGTTTTATTTCAGCCAGAACTACAAAAAGAGTGGAAAATTGTGTAAATCGGAAAGTGTATAAAGTAATCCAGAGTTTCTAATTTTAGTCTCAGAAGGCAGCAAATTTGAGGAAAACTACCTGATTTAATAACGCTTCCAACGCACTCGTCATTTTCTTATTTAGTGGTTGTGAGACCAAGATGTTGATGACAAAAAGAGAAAAAATGGTGGTTCAAGGATTGCTAATGTTTGAGAGTGACTTGCTACTCGTGCTACAAACTTCACCAGTAGATTCTTGACCCTAAAATGAACAAAAAAGTTCATATTGACCATGGTCCGATTCTCAACCATTTCAGAGTAATTTCGCTTTTTATCGATTTTGAAAGATATCACGTCCTGGCGTCGGAAAATCGTGATATCTTTTAATCTAAACATTTCTCTTAAAATCTATAAGCACCGTTGAAATCCCCGTTAATTTTTCAATAAGAAGATGAAGGTGGCAAAACGTTTGGGTCTTTCTTCCTTGACCTTCTAGCTGTTTGTAAACTTCTTAAGCATTACATACTAAATGGGCATTAAATTAAATTAAAAAATTTCAATGGAATTATGATTTTGATTCTCTCTAAAAATTAACGGGGATTTCAACGGTGCTTATAGATTTTAAGAGAAATGTTTAGATTAAAAGATATCACGATTTTCCGACGCCAGGACGTGATATCTTTCAAAATCGATAAAAAGCGAAATTACTCTGAAATGGTTGAGAATCGGACCATTGACAATATGAACTTTTTTGTTCATTTTAGGGTGAAGAATCTACTGGAGAAGTTTGTAGCACGAGTAGCAATTCACCCTGTATAGTAAGAACAAGGTGTAGTATATCCATGTATCTCAAAGAAATTGCAAAACAAAGCAGTGGCATCAGCAAAAAAATTGATCATGTGATTCGCCCAAAACTAATTTCGAAAATTGTTTTTTATTTTTATTGTAAAGTACGAGAATGAAATAAATAAATAAAGATGGACAGATAAATTTTTTTTTTACTTTTGTTTTAGATTTTTAATTAATTTTTTAAATTTCAATATCGCGTATTTCCTCCTCTTGCCAATTACATCTCGAAGACGCCTCGGCCCACTTTCTACCAGTCTGGAAATGTCCCTTTACTGGAGGTTAGCCCATTCGTTGCAAAGAGTCGTTTCAAGATCGTGGAGTGTATCAGGATGTGATGGACGTGCTTTATTCGTCTTTTGAGGTTATCCCATAAACGTTCGATGGGATTCGTGTCTAGAGAACTGGCGGGCCAGGCTTAGACATTGATGAATAACGTTGAAGATATGTTTGTACTATGCGAGAGAAATGTGGACGGGCATTATCGTGCATTAGAATAAAATTATCGCTGATTTCATCGAGGATGGGAAAAGCTTGATGTTCCAAAATTTCATCCAGGCCGTCAAAGACCCTTCACAAACAACAGCCAACACCTTGTGACTTTTGGGATTGCCGCCCACACCATCACTGAGCTATATTGAATAGTTCACTAATTTCGTGATCCGCTTGACCAATTAAACATTACAATTAATTAAGGTTTTTAGTTGAGATGAAAAAAAGTTAATGGCACGAGAGGGATTCGAACCCACGACCTTCGGCTTGATACGCCGCTGCTCTACCACCTGAGCTATCAGAGATGGGGAGTTGATGTCCGAGTGGATCGAGGTCACGATAGCGAATCCCTCTCGTGCCATTAACTTTTTTTCATCTCAACTAAAAACCTTAATTAATTGTAATGTTTAATTGGTCAAGCGGACCACGAAATTAGTGAATTTAATGAATTAACTGAAGTACGCTTCACTAAAGCTCTCCGTCGCCATTTCAGTTGTCGTCGAGAATCCAAACCGATTACACGACATTTGAAAAATGGCAAAAGGAGGGAAAACTCATAAGGTGGGGTTGAGATGGGGAGTTGATGTCCGAGTGGATCGAGGTCACGATAGCGAATCCCTCTCGTGCCATTAACTTTTTTTCATCTCAACTAAAAACCTTAATTAATTGTATATTGAAAAGGTTGGCGATGGAAAAATTAGAAGCTTTGTACTTTTCATTTCGCCTTCTTCACACTCTTCCACGCCAAACTGGAGATCATAAAGTAAATCTACACTCATCTGTAAAAAGTGCAGTAGTCCAATCGTCCAAAGACCAATGGCTGTGTTCTCGAGTAAATGCGAGCCGTGCAACTCTGTTCAGGTCCTCTTACGGGGCGAAAAGCAATCAGTCCATACTGATTTCATCTTCGAGCAGTTTGGTCAGAAATTTGGGCACCTCAAAACTTCTGGGGCTGATGAACCGCATGCCGTTTTCAAAATTCTCAAAGTCAATAATCGGCCATCCTGTGGTTCTGTTACCCTAGGGCGACCACAACCGTGTCTTCTTTGGTAGGACACAGTTTCTGGAAAACGTCTAACTGCGTCTCGCAGTGTTTCTTATGGAACTACAATGGCAATAGCCTCATAACTGATGGAACGTCCAACATCAATCACCACGCACAACATCCTCAGCACTAATCGGCCCATAGACGGTCAATATTATTGTACAATATAGATTGCACTATAATTTGACGGTTGCCCCTTAACGTTCAATAATATTGTACAAAATTTTGTTTGTGCAATGAGCTTGAATAGTTTGAAGGCGATATTGAAGTTTGTGCAATATTTTCCACTTGTTGATACTTCAAAAACTAACTGATATTGCGCAATAATGCCAACAGACGGTGCAATATTTTCCAAGTTGTACAATATATTTTCAACTTTTCGTCAATCATGCAATGTATTGCACAAACTTTCAATATCGTCTACACACGATCAATTAAATTGCACAACTCAAAATATTGTGCGATAATATTGATCGTCTATGGGCCGCTTTAGTGGCATTTAAGTTTAAAAATTGAAATTAAGAAAAAAAGATGAAAACTAAACAGTTATTGCTTCAGAAATCAAATGAGACTGATTAAACATTTTAAATTTCGTAAAAAGTAAACATGGAAAAATCCTTTATCTTTGTTTTCGATTAAGGGTATTTACCTCCAAATGATATTCCAAAAGAATAAACAAATATTTATTGGTAAAAACAATCAGCCAAATTAAGGGCAGAATTTTCTTTTATTGAGAAAATGTTACAAAATCAATGAGGCGTAATTATCTGCCTGTCAGTGAATTGTTTGGCGTGTGCTCGATTTTAAGCCTTATTGCGTCCTAGATTGGTTCACCAATAGATAGTTCCTTTCATTTCTGTGAGGTTTCCCCTATGAATGTGTGACGTTACAGAGAAACCAGAGGTTACAGTTTGAAATTATTAATCAGTACGGAATTTTGTACTCTTTGATACCAGACACGAAGAACATTTCCAAATTATAAAGAAAATATATAAGAATATTTTGTAGTAAATATCATAAAAGGATTATGGGAAGTTTTTTTTCTATTAAGTTTGGCCTCTATATTACGATGGGAGATTTTTTGTATGGGCCTGGCTGGGGTTGTTAGGTGGTTATAGCCGGTATAAAATACCGTCTGCGATAGTCGCCGGGTAATATAGAGGGGCACTTAGGGCGACATTGACCAAACTCGAACCCGCCGGTGATCAAAGATCGTGCCTTATCGCGGCGCTGGAGCCTCCAGAGTCGCTACGATTTTTTACGAGGATCACCTTATCAGTCGACACACCTGAGTGGAGGAGTTATGGTAATAAAGTCGTATTTGCATATTGACAGGCGTGTCTCTTGTTGATCGTGTTAACAAAGCCGAGTTCCTCGGGGCGGTGCAGTGGCTTTCACGCCAGTTAGCGGATTCTGCCGTAGAGCAGTACCTTTCTAATTTCTGCCGCAGCGCACCAAATTGCCAATTCCTTTGTTCAATCTGACGTGAGCTCGTTATTGTTATTGCGTAATTTGGATGATAACCGGTAGCGCCAGCAGCCGAAGAAGTCCTAATAAAACTGTATGGTCCATATGAAGTGTTTGATTAATTAGACACGTAATAGGAATGAAGGTTTAAAATACCATTTGTGTACAAACTACAAAGTAATTTTTTTGCAAAACATCCGACAACTTGGCCATTTCAGCCATGAGCTGCGAAATATAACAACACAAATTCTATACGAATTCACGCAAATAAATACGTTCACACGTATATACATTGCATTCATTCTATTTAATAGACGGCGAACTCAATATTCCTGCATACAATAACTAATCTAATTGGGGGTCGAAGGGGTACTTTTATAAATATTCCGGCATCGACACAAGTACACAGCCCCTCGCCATTTACTCTAATAAATACACTCACTCATACAAAACACAGAAACACAAAACATATATTTTGATGGCTAGATAAAATAAAAAAATTTCAATTACACTAAAAGCAGAACAGGGGACCCTGTAACTCACTATCTTTTCCAGTACACCGCAAGGTAGTATCCTTGATCCTGTCCTACATATCATTTATACTGCTGACCTACCAACACATCCTGACACTATTATCACCACCTACGCGGACGACACCGCAATCCTATCCTCTAACTCGTATCCTGTTCAAGCTACCTCCAACATCCAGGAACACCTTGAGCTTATCGAAGATTGGTGTAAAAATGGAGGACAAGACTGAACGAAGAAAAAAAAGACTCAGTGTACTTTTACGCTGAAAAAAACAATCTTGCCCTGCATTATACAACAACAAAGACACCAGTTTCCATTCAAGTCAAATACCTGGGACTATATCTCGACAGCAGATTGACGTGGAATCCCCACACAATACTTAAAAAACAGCAACTTAATACAAGACATGGACTACTACGAAGACTTTTAAGACCGAAATCGACTTTGACAATTAAGACAAAGCTAACACCGTACAAGACTTAACTAACACCAATATGGACATACGGAGTAGAACTATGGGGCACTGCCAAGCCTTCCAATATCCAGCGCATCCAGTCCTTCAAATCGAAAGTCCTTAGACAAATTGTCAAAGCACCTTATTATGTCACTAACCTCACTATCCACAAAGACCTCAACATTCCTTTTGCCAACGAACTAATCCGGTCCAGATTCCAAGCATTCCATACCAACCTTGCGAACCATCCTAACCATACTGTTCGAGCCCTATCCACTCATTCCCATCCTGACAACCGACGTAATGGCTGGCTCCTCAAAGCATGTGTTCTACCGGTGCAGTGCTGGCATTAGTGTAGTGTTGTGCTGTGTGATATATTAATCATGTGTACAATCCTGTATAGGTAACAAATAAATTTTTAAAAAATCTTGTCCAAGAACCATTCTTAAATCTGGCGGCATACCTACATGCTTTCTGAATGGCGCCAAGGCAGGACACGCCTCTCTTATGTGGGACACATCGAGCAACCTTTCTCTGCATAAGGGTGTGTCAACCGCGTATGGCTAATCCTCAACCGGGTGAGGACGATTTCTCGTCTACGGGTGAGGTTCTCGAGGGCTATCTAGTCTTGAGTCGCAAGAGCCTCTTCGATCTTTGAGATCATCTTCACGGCCTGGGATTTATAAGCATTATACAAATACATGTAAGATGTGAATATGAATTTATAAAATGATGTATACAATATAGAAATTTTGGGGTTCAATCAAATAATCTGTACTCAATCAAAGTGTGTGTTTTCTGTGTAGATGTGACACTGTTGTGTGTCATGTTGAGAGTGTTAGTGAGATATTAATGTGTTATTTTTTTGTGTGTACATGTTTGATTTTGAAGGAGTGGGAAAGGAAGTAGGGATAAAAATTCATTTCAATAGAGACAACTAAGTACATAACCTGAAAAAACATATACAAGCGCCTGCGAAAATAAAACAAATTTTCAAAACCTGCATTAATTTTGGACCAACTCAATAAATTATTTATATGCAGTACAATTCTTTGATGAAACGAAAAGTAGGCATTATGCTGGGAACTAAAGTTCCCGTGAATAATTAAATATGAATACAACTCATTTAAAAATTCCTGCCAGGTAAGGTTGTACGAAATGTACATTTAAATTGATTATTTTTTACATATAATGTGAAAATTGTATACTAGAAATACTATGGAAATTAAATTTAAAAGGGGCAAGTAATCAGAAAAACGGGATTTAAATGTGAAAAAGGTATGGAGCTTGTCGGATGGAATGAGGAAAGGATTCGATAGGTTGGAGGCACGGATGAGGAAGGAACGACGACTGAACGAAGGTTTTCCATGTTCAGAGGGATATAGATCAGATCTTTTCTAAAACAGAATCTCCATCATCTTTTTATTGTATATTAATTCCAAAGCATCTTTCACGTTTTTTCCAAAGTGTATACTTATTAATATTTATTTAAAATTTCATTAATATATATTAGCGATTAAAGGTGGCCAAAACCCATACGTAATTATTTTGTTTGTCTATATACCAAAAAGGAGGGAAAATTCAAAAAGGTGGGGTTGAGATGGGAAGTTAGTGTCCGAGTGGGTCGAGGTCACGGTAGCTCAAGTGGTAGAATAGCGGCGTATTTAGCCGAAGGTCGTGGATTCGATTCCCGCTCGTGACACTGACTTTTTATCTCAACTAAAAACCTTAATTAATTGAAAGATATTAATTTGTCAAGCGGACCACGAATTGAATGAAATTATGTCAATACTATCAGTGTTATTTTTCACTATTGATTACAAAATAGCTCTTGCTTTTTGCTAGTCTTTCATTCGTGCGAGATTTACTGAAGAAGTGGTTGTTGGATTTTATTGAATTTGCTTCCTGTTTTGAATATTCAAAAAATAGGAAATAGTAAATAGAAAACGGTTACTTTTTTTATGCACTTTTCTACAATTTCATAGAAAATATTTTTACTTAATACTTGTTTTTATATAGCTTTTAATAGTATAAGACATGATCTGCTTTAGATTAAGCTACAAAAGATGGGATTGAATAGCAAAATTTTGAATATTATTTAATCCCTTTATGAAAATGCAAATTTTAGACTTGAAATAAATAATACCCTTAGCGACAGTTTCCACGTTTCTCAATGTGTCTTACAGGGTGAATCACCCTCCCCACTACCGTTAATCCATTTAATTTAGATTTTGAACGTTACTTTAAAATGTGTGGTGATTAGTGACCGTCAGTCGATGATTATTCGAAAATGGTGAGATGCGGTGTGGTGTGTTGTAGGTTTCAGAAAAACATTTTCTTTATCGTGCCAACATTTCGATCTTTATTGAGATCATTTTCAGGGACTGGGATTTACAAACATTGTTGAAATTTAACAAAAACATGTAGGATGTGGAAAAAAGTGAATTTATACAATGCAAAATTTTTTTTATATATTCAATCAACGTATTTCTACTCACTCAAAGTGTTTGTTTTCTGCGTAATTGTGCCATTCTTGTGTGTCGTGTTGAGAGTGCAAGTGAGATATTGCTGTTTTATGCAATTTTTTTCACATTGTTTTTTATTAGCTTTTAAGAAGGACCAGATTGGTTATTTTTTGTCTATTTTACTGGTTAACCATAATGATTAATTTCATTTAATTAATTATTAATAGAATGTGTCAGTTGTGTTATTTTTTAAAAATTTGAGAGCATTTTATTTTAGCTTAATACAAAACAAACCTCCATATGATTTCCAGGGTTTCGGGCAGTAAAGTAGAATTATTGGTTTTCTTCTCTTCACCAGGGTAGGTAGTTGAGGGCATGGCTCTGGTTGGTCAATTTTGGTGCTGGCTCATTTGGCGAAAAAACTCTGGCTAAAGGTGCCTCGGACTCCGAGGAAGACGAGAATAAATCTTTTTGAGTCAAATGCGGCTGCTATGAACGCTTTGTATTCATGTCAGATCTGGGCGTTAGGGTATTTAAGTGCGATAGAAAAGCTGCCAAAAAATACAAAGGTATCTCTTTGTTCTAAACGTTATGGTAACTGCGTGGATCTCTTCAGAACAAAAAGAAAAACAAGAAAAGAAAAAACAAAATTTAAATAAAAGTTAATCCTTCGAATTGAAAAAAATAATAGAAAATATATATACATTAATTAACAAACAATAGAAATTTTAATATAAGACTCCACTCACAATCCACACTCAGCTGAGATTTGAAATATTCTCTATTAATTTTTAAATTTAGAACAGAGACTGTAAATTAGATGCCCATATGCACGTGGTCGATCTAAGAGAGAAGAGAGCGAAAAATCCTTTTTGATCCTAGAGGTTTGTTCCCCGCGAAATCCCCTCTTTCAGGCTGGCGCCCTTTTCCAAAACTCTCCAGTATATATATTATATATGTTATAACGTAATTGCTGCCAAAACCTAAACAATTTTTTTTTACAAAAAGTAAATGATTAGTGGCTTAAAGTACTTTCGTTTCCTCTCATAGCATAACTAAGTACATCATTTGCTTTATTTTTCAACTAGAATAATTTAATATTTAGAAGGTTCCAAAAGTTGCATTGTCTAGTAGGCAGGTTACCTGGACAGCGGCGCTACATTAGTGTTTATTGTAAAGTAAATGTTGTGCTTTTCCTATTCTATTCCCACTACCTCAAAACTTGGGTCTTTATATAAAACTAACAAGAAACTTTATATACTTTTCCAGATTTAGTTTTGAATATTTTTTATACGTGAAATTGGCAATTTTCGTTGTACTCAGGCCTCCTCGGATTTTAATAGGATCCTCGCCTCGCACGTGTATTCGACAAGGAACTAGTTTTTGGACTAAATTACAATTAAGGTTATTGTTCTAGGCTGCAGCTACGGTCTAAGGTTGGGAACAGTTGGAGCTAATTAGAAGGTGTATCCCGACCAATTTGTCTTTAACCGCAGCCAAGTGGCACGAACGGCGACTACAGCCTACAATTATATTCAAAGTGCAATTACTTTACCCGTGTAAGCCTGCGGCTAAACTTCAGCGAGCTCCGACCTCTCGACAATAAACTGTACAATTTATCATTAACAATAACCTGCGAGGGCCATAGCTGTAAACTTGACTGATGAAACCGAAGTTTGCCAGCCTCGTTGTAGGAGTGTTAGCATAACCGCAAAGACGGTGAAGTGATGTTTAATTTTATTTATCACTATTTTTGCAAACGGTCCTTGCACATTTTCGTATGTTTTAAGGAAAGGACTTCAATTCAATAAATATTTTTAAACAGACAAAACTTACATAATGATTCCATTTTAAACCATAATATTTGAATGGGTAGTTTCCAAACCGTTTAAGACGTGAAGCAGCGAGGATAGACGGACCCAATAGAGTGATCATAAACGATTAGTTCAATCTAAAAACAACTGTATCCATATTATACAATATATCCATTTAAGCCCAAAGCTCTATGTGTGCGCAGTTTGATTTTTGCCTTGTGGTGTGAAATGTTCGCGCCTGATTATACAAGAGATGATTACATTGCTATACGGCAGTGCTGAACAGTATAGTATGTCCCTTTCAGAAAGTAATTTACAGTTTTGCTATGATTGCCGGGCAGCCGGTTTAATGGGGTAAGGGCGATAAAAAGGGGCTAGGAACCGGGTCATCGAAGCGTGCCTCATGACCCCAAGGGTCGAAATGACCCCGGGTCACTCACTCCTTCATCACCCCTGCTGGCCGGATCGGCTGGATAATCGCCCGGCGAAGATTAATGACGTTGCTGTACGACCATTAAAACTGGTATGAATATAGTAAAAAGGATTTGACTTTTATTGTCGGTAATGATGTTTGATGATTGTGTCCAAGACGTTGCAAAACACTCTTTAGTTCGTTTAATTCGGGACATTTAAGAACAGTAAGGGTTGAATCTATCTTCTTTTCTACGGAAATAATTTTTCCATTTTCACAGCATTCTAAAAACCTTTCGAGAAGAGAAGTAAAAATAATGAGTAGAAACAAATATTTTTCGAACATTTATGATTTAATTACGATGTAAGTGTTTATTTTTATAATATTTGTCAACAGGATTAAACATTAATTGTTAATTAAAATAACATACAACTAAAATAAAATTACACTAGCTACATTTGTTAAATTTATTGGCAAGTAATAAATTAGCATTATAATTAAAAGGAACCATNCCCTCTCTCTCTCTACCTCTCTCCTTCACTTTCTCTCTTTATGGGGTGCATTAATAATGTTAACAAACTTTGTTTCAAAAACACGGAATTAAAGTTTAAACAATCCTCTAAAAAAAATTTAGAGGAGAGAATTTAGTTTTAAAATAACCTAACTTGGCATAATCATGTTTCCGAATTACTAAAAAAAATTATTCAGGTCTGTATAGTATTAAAAAATTGTTAAAATTCAAAGCATTTAAAAATGAAAAATCAATGGTTTAAAACATTGATTATTCTACCCCTTAATTACTGGTTTACTGGTTCTGAGGGAGGGAGTGTGAGTGAGTGGGTGAGAGGGTGGGAGGGAGAAAGGGAGGGGGAGAGAGAGAGAGAGAGAGAGAGAGAGAGAGTGTGAGTGAGTGGGTGGGAGGGACAGTAGAGAGAGAGAGTAAGAGAGAGAGAGAAAGAGAGAGAGAAAGTGAAAGAGAAAGAGGCTGGTACCAATTGTTGAATAAGTTACATAGTTGTCAATAAAGAATAATAATAAATTTTTATTTGCAAGAATGTACATTAATACAAATTTGTCAAAAAGCAAAGCTTGTACTAGATGTATACATGTAATGCATACGCTATCTTTTTGACCGTACGATGCGAGAATGGATGATAAATATGTCAACTTGAGAACTGTACGAATAAATGACTTCCAAGAATATTTAAATTTAACAATTATCAGTAAGGTGTTAAAAACGATTATAAAAATTAAAAATAAAGCAAATAAAAAAATAAAAAATGTTCAAAAGTCAGTTAGATATTGTACTAGAAAAGAAAAATATGAAAATTCCTTTCTTATGAAAATTTTTGAAGCGTTTAGTAAATTACCAAAAGAAATTACACTACTGGAAAAATTAATATATTCAAAGTAAACCTCAAAAATAATTACATCAAATGTACAAGTGAAATACATGTACTCATTTTATTTACTAGTAGTCTTGTCCATAACTTTATTTTTCAAGCATTCTCTTTATTTAATTTTAATTGTAATTATTGACCTAATTCTGCGTGGCTAAATAGAACACTATCAATCTATCAATCTATTTCCCTCCGTCCATCTCTCTCGCCCTCTCTCTTTCGCTCTCTTTTTCTTCCTCCCCTAAATAGTGCCCAGAATACAGCTAGACTATTTACTCTCACCCCTTTAAATTTGGTATGAGAAAATTTAACATAGGGAGGCAAGTGCCTTCAATCCATTCTGTAGGGAAAATCTCACTTAGCATAACGTATGAATGTTAAACTATTTTCCTGATTTATTTTAATTTTGTAAAAGAATTCAATGTAGCGCCTCATTGAATCGTGAAGGATTTTTGTCAAAAGTATTGTAACTGATACTCAAGGGAGGTTTGAATGCTGGCTGAATAATCGAAATCACCAATTCCCTTTTGTTTCTTTTTTTTTTGGCTAAATTCCATTTAAGTTGAGAAAAACGGGCGGACCGGTTAGCATAGACGATAAGAAGGGAGAAAAGTGCGTCCTGATAAAACCGAAAAGGAAATGACAGGGCCTTGGGCCCCGGTGAAATGACAGGCCTCTTCCGAGTTGAGGGCAATCATAGGTGGACGTGACTGGTATATCCCATTCGATCCATATATGTCACGGCCCGTCTCATCGGCATTTCCAAAGGCTAATTAACAGTAAATCCCTTCTGGAAGCACACCACTCGAGCAGAACCGGAGGCTTTAATGACGAGAATTTAATTTAGCCACTTGGAAAGCAATCCGAACTCTCATCTCCAAGAGCCAACCAAACTCGAAATGGAAGCAACTACAGTTTCACAAACTGTTACAAATTTGATACCCTCCTTAATATAAATTTGAACCATCCCAATTGACAATTTAGGCGGAAACTGAAATTAATTAAATTTTCCTACAGCCGAATGAACAATCAAGGTATAAATCAAAGTCATACCGTAAATTATAACAGCTAAAGCTACTGTTCACTCTTGTTTAAAAAAGTACAATAATTTAATTTAAAAAAATATAATTATTTATAATTATACATATACGAAAAATTCAACATGAAAATGTTAATGTTACACACTACTGTTTTTAGCTCAACTTTTGTGTATATAAAATTAAAAATAATACCCAAAATTATAAATAGGGTAGGAAACCACAAAAGTAGCCATTAACAAACATAATTGTTATTAATAAAATATTTATATCTGAAAATTTATTATCTGTCTAGATGACTGTTGTCAGAACAAAAATGTCATATATATTCATATTACATTTTGCATTCGTTCAATTCTAAAGATTACATCCAGCTGAAAAGATTTAATTTGAAATAGAAAAAGTTGAATTTCAATAAAAAAATAGGTTAAATTTATGTTGAAAAGGAATTAAATAGGAATAAGTTTAATATGATCCACAAAGTATAATTTTTCAATATGAATAAACTATAATTTTATAATCCTCCTAAATCTGGAGTGTTTGCCGATAGTCAAAAGCATATGTATTTCCATAATAAAATTGTCCTAAATTTGTAGTATGAACTTTGATCATTTTTAGCTTTATAGCCATTTCAAGTATTTTCCTGTCTTTTATATTCAGGAAGGTTGATTTGTTGTTGTAGATTTGTTTTGAAAATACGTAAAATTATAAATAGAACGTGAAACCACAAAAACAGCTATTAACAAATATAATTGTTATTAACAAAATATTTACGTCTGAAAATTTATTATCTGTCTAGTTGACTGTTAGGTGAGAACAAAAATGTCAAATATATTCATATTCATTTTGCATTCTAACAATTCTAAAATTTACATCCAGCTGAAAAGGTTTAATTTGAAATAGAAAAAGTTGAATTTGAATCAAAAAATAGCTTGAATTTATGTCGAAAAGGATTTAAATGGGAATAAGTTTAATATGATACACAAGAATAATTTTTCAATATAAATAAACTATAATATTGTAATCTTCCTAAATCTGGAGTTTTTGCCGATATTCAAAAGCATATGTATTTCCATAATAAAATTGTCCTAAATAGTATGAACTTTGATAATTTCTAGCTTATAGTCATTTCATGTATTTTCAAGATTTTTACAGTCAGGAAGGTAGATTTGTTGAAAATAGGAAATTGAAAACACAGAAAATTGTAAACAGGACATGAAACCACAAAAAAAGCCATTAACAAATATAATTGTTATTAACAAAATATTTATATCTGCAAATTTATTATCAGTCTAGAAGACTGTTAGGTCAGAACAAAAATGTCATATATATTCATATTACATTTTACATTCGTTCAATTCTAAAGATTATAGTTATTTACCCAGTTTTTAACTAGCTGAAAACGTTTCTTGAAATAGAAAAAGTTGAATTACAATCAAAAATAGCTTACATTTATGTAGAAAAGGGTGAAGTCAGATATAATAAATTTCGTTTGGAAAAAGTTCGATTTCATTGGGAATAAGTTCAACATGATCCATAAAGGGTTGAATAAACTATAATCTTCCTAAATCTGGAATTTTTGCCGCTATTCAAAAACATATGTATGTCCGTAATAAAATCACCCTAAATTTGTCGTATGAACTTTGATCATTTCTAGCTTTGTAGTCATTTCAAGTATTTTCAAGACTTTTACAGTCGGGAAGGTAGATTTGTTAAAAACAAGAAACGGAAAATACATAAAATTATAAATAGGACATGAAACCAAAAAAATAGCTTAACGGATTCTTACTACTTCTCAAAAAGAGAACTCGCAACTCGAAAGAATGGGGGGCACTCTTACCAAAATGAAATAGGTCTTTCTTCGCGGAGGAATGGACATCACTCAACAATGTCATAACAACCTATAGAATATAATAACAATGACATTATTGCACAGATAAGATAATATAGTTTTTTAAGAAACTAGGCTGTTTTAGTGTTCACCCTTACAATACAGAGACTTCGGGTGGCCGTAAACTGCTGAAGACCATCACGGCACCCAAGACTTCGCTGTGTAACAGACGCTACATCTTTCCGGGTGAGATCTTCAAGAATTAAAATCATGCTTTAAAAAATTCAAATGTATTGTTTCATCAAAGAAAACAATTTAAAAAACCAAATTAACTCACTCGACATGTTGGCACTGGAAAGGATGAAATTGAACATTCTGTTATTAAGGGAAAGAGTGTAAAACGATAACTAACACTCTATAAAAGTAAAGAACAATTTATTAATGTTATGTTTACGTTTTAAGTCAACTATTATTCTTTCTTTATAACCACCTTGCTATGAAAAATAAACAAATTAATATAAGTGTCCGGTTTTTAATATTTGAGTGTATTTTGTCAGAAAATACAATCTAGTTTATGTATGCTAATGTTTCGTGCTAAATGTTTGTCTACCCAAACGATAAACTCGATTATTACTATAGTAGACAACATTTTTGTCAGGAGGTTTTTCATGGAACTAGTCTGGAACTAAAATTAATGTTCCGATTGAACAATTAACGTTTTTCAATTAATTAATCTTTATGTAAGGTATTGGTTGAGATAAAAAAGTCAGTGTCACGAGCGGGATTCGAACCCACGACCTTCGGCTAAATACGCCGCTGCTCTGCCACTTGAGCTATCGTGACTACGATCTACTCAGACACTAACTTCCCACCTTTCAAATTTTCCCTCCTTGTTGCCATTTTTCAAATGTCCTGTAATCTATTTGATTTTCGGCGACAAATGAAATGGCCGCGGAGAGCATTAGTGAAGATATACTTCATTTTCAATATTAAATTTATTAGAGTTCGTAGTCCGATTGACCAATTAACTTTTTTCCATTAATTAATCTTTATGTAAGGTGATTGATTATTCGGAGATGGTGAGATGCGAATAATCAATCCCTTGGTGGGACGAAGGTCTTAGAAAACCATTTTATTTATCGTGCCAATGTTTCGACCTTTATTGAGATCATCTTCAGGGCTCAAAATGTTTGTTTTCCGTGCAGATGCTCTGAGAGTGCCCTCTCAACACGACAGACAAGAATGACACGTCTACACGGAAAACAAACACTTTGAGCTCTGAAGATGACCTTAATAAAGATCGAAACGTTGGCACGATAAAAAAAAATGTTTTTCTACTAAACACCACACATATAAAAAAAATTTCAAATGTTTTTATTCATAAAAATTTATTCTGACAATTGTCGAAAAAATAGAGTTTGGTTACGTTTTTTGACAACATATTTGTTAATAAATGATATACTATGCACAAAGTAGTGACAATAATTAAAAAAACGGAATCTTCGACAATTTCAAAACAATTGTTTATGTTTCTTTAATCATTTTATGTATAATAAAAATTTCCAATTTTTTTATTCCTCAGTTAGTTACTCTAACAGTTGTCGAACTTTAGTGTTGGGTTATGTTCCTCTAACCTTTTTATTTGACACTTTTTAGAATACAAAGCACATCACTGGCCAAATTGGAATTTTAACGTTCTCTTCGGTACAAAATAAATAAAAAGCCCCTCGGCTAAGCGCGGGTCTCCTTAGAAAATAAAAATGTCCCCATTGAACTGTCAAGAGGATGGGGTTGTGAATAGGTGTTAGCTGTCTGTATCTCCGTTTTCCATCGGTACTTCAGTCCATTAGCATATCAGCGCACATCTAGCTTGGTACAATAGCCCTCAAAATGCTTCCTAATCCCTAAACGGGTTTCCTACTTTTTTTTGGGAGCAACCATCCACTGGCGTTGCCATATGGCGGTATCGTGTTCGAACCAACACCTCAGTCCCCTCGTCGGAAAAGGGGTTTTGTCTCGATTTTGGTCATTTCTCTTTACTTTGACACAAGTTAAGCAGGCTGGTTTTTAACAACCTCGAGATCTTAAATAAAAAAAGTATCCGTGAAGTCTCCCAAAAGAGGCTTTATCCTGACATTCCGCGAAATTTAAAAACCTCTAAGAAAATTTCACAATATTAATAAATAAACATAAGTGTTAATATCTGCGATTTAACCAGTGAAAATTGTAATATCCGGCTTTTTCGCCCTGAACATATTGGCTCTTCAGAAGAACGTGGAAGATGGTGTTAAAGTATCAATAATAATTAGACGGAGGAGATGGTTAATGAAATAGGAAGTAGGCAGTCGGTAGGGGGGGGGGGTGTTCACACAGCTAATAATGCCGTAGAACAAAGGGCCTGTGGTCTGATGAACATTTTAGTAAGTAAAGGTCTTCTCTTTTGTAAAGTAACGTGAGGCCTTATCACTTTCTTTATCAAACCGAAATTCGGCTCAGGACCCTTGGTTTTTCAAAGCAGTTCATGGTGGAAGAAGAATACTAGATAAAGTGTAACACTATAACGAAGAAAGTTTTTAAAAATAGGCTTTTAATTACATGCATGGTATTGCCAAGCAATGCATGCTTACATGAAACGTTTTCTTAAATGTAATTTTCAATTTATTAAGGTTTTGGTTGAGATAAAAAAATCAGTGTCACAAGCGGGATTCGAACCCTAAACCTTCGGCTAAATACGCCGCTGCTCTACCACTTGAACTATCGTGACTTTGATCCACTCCGACACCAACTTCCAATCTCAACCCCCACCTTTTTGAATTTTCTTTCCTTTTTGCCATTTTTCAAGTGGTAGAACAGCGGCGTATTTAGCCGAAGGTCGTGGGTTCGAATCCCGCTTATGACACTGACTTTTTTATCTCAACCAAAATCATAATTAATTGCAAAGAATTTATTTGGTCAAGCGGACCACTAAACCTAATAAAAAGTTAAATGTAATAATATTTACCATAATTTGGTCGCACTTATCATCCTGCTCTGTCAGACGCGTCTCGGCATTTTGCCGTCTTCAGTCTTGTGATTGTGTAATTTCTGTTAAGTCAAGATATCTTTTTAAGCTCGTGAGGGGTGGGGTTTTGTGTGAAAAAGTTAAAGCATTGTGTTTTGCCATAGCAATAGTTATACCGCGAGTACTTAAATATTTTGAGAAGGAGGCTTGATTTAAGGTCAATATAAACATGGCTTAAACGTATTGATTTTTTCATAAAAACAACGAGTCTCAGATGTAAAGAGTCAATTCCAGTTCAAAGGAAGACAGGGAAAAAAGGGCACTGAATTTTTTCTTAGAGGAGATGCGTACGAGTCAAACAAAGGTGAGAGTCATTGCGGACCCTAAAAAGAAGGCTATTATGCAAAGGAGGAGGAACGGAGGGTGAAGAATTGAATGTCCTCCAGAGGATTTATTTTAGGAGTGGATAGGGCGGTTGGCAAATGAGGGGGCGGACCTCCTTCCTTTGAGAAATGGCCAAGAAGGAGGCCTCGACACTCCTATTTGTTTATATGCAGCCCTTTCCTTTCCATGACAAAGCTAAACCTCGGCTCCCCAACCTGGAAAACCCGGTTTAGAATTTACATTGTGGCGTTTCAAAACTTGGACAGCTTAACTGCAGCACACAGCAGATTGAAGGAAGAAAGGTTAGCTGTTCAAACTTCTAAATCTTTATAATGATTCAACTCAAATAAATTAAGATTTATTCAAAACTTCTAGACTACTCTACTTAATCTACTTTTGTCTAAATCATTTTACAATCTGTCTTCACCACATGGAGAAACAAATTGAGACTTATAAAAGAATAAAACACACCTGCTACCAACAACAGTCATTAGGGGCGTCGGTGGCCGCAACGGTTTAGGCGTTGACACGGCGCTCATCACTGTAAGGTAAAGGTCCCGGGTTCGAATCCAGCGGCCCTGCATTCGAGCCCGACATACCTACAAATGAGCTTTTTTTCAAAAACACCGGCACCCTGAGGGTTGATATAACCTCTGCTGTTGAGAACCCTCGAAAAAAAAATCATTGGAGTTTAATTTTTAATCATTCAAACAACTCGGATGGCACATGATGATATGAATTAAAAGTATAGTGGAAGGAAATTTGAATATTTCCCCTAACTCTCCGTACATGAGGGTCCTACTTTGCTTTGTAAGCAAAATGTAATTTGCCATCATTCATGCTTTCGTCAATATCATATGTTTTAAGAGAGATCACCAAAAACATTTACAATTTAATTATGCCTAATTTAACCATTACAGTAAACATTCGTTATTTTGTATGAATGTTGGCGTTATTGGTAATCTACAATTGTCCTATTTTTGTTTCGAAACCTTTTCCGATCAAGTTATTAGTTTTATAGCTTTTATTAAAACATAATACTCCTTTTAACTTTAAAAATCTATTTTTAATTAACTCCTTTTTGAAAATGTACTACTCCATCTGACTACTTGCAGAATTTACAAGCATTAGTCTGTTTATGCTCGTTGGTGAATTAATTATTTTGGTATAATTTAAACCGAAATAGTGATTTATTCCAACGCTTGTAATTATTTGCACTTTTTGTAAAATAAAGTTATCTGGTGGCTACAATGGTACCGGATGGTTTATACACTGCAGGCAAAAAATTCCACCCACTTGCAATATAACTTGTTTTGTATATGTGTTTATATATCAATCAACTTTTCACGTTTTCTAACGTTTAATAATTGAGTCTTTGTCTAAAAAACTAAAAAAAAAATTAAATTGCTTAGGAAAATGAAAAAAAAAAAAAGACGGGCAGATAAAATTTGTTGTAATTTTGTTTTAGATTTTTAATTTCAATAACGCACTTCCTTCTCTTGCTTTAATTTCACCTCGAAGACGCCTCAGCATACTTTCTACCAGTTTGGAAATTTCCCTTTGCTGGAGGTTAGCCCATTCTTTGCAAAGAGTCCTTTCAAGATCATGGAATCTATCAGGAAGTGATGGACGTGCTCTTATTCATCTTTTGAGGTTATCCCATAAATGTTCGATGGGGTTCAAATCTGGAGAAAAGGCTGGCCAGGCCCAGACCTTGATGAATAACGTTGAAGATATGTTTGTACTATGCGAGAGACATGTGGACGGGCATTATCGTGCATTAGAATAGGATTGTCACTGATTTCATCGGGGATAGGTTACCCATTATGTTCCAAAATTTCATCCACATAGTGAGTGGCCATCGTACATTCCAACGAACATGAACCAACACTGTGCGACTCTCCATTGAAATTGCCGCCCACACAATCACTGAGCTACGTTGAAAAGGTTGGCTCTGGGAAAGTTTATAAGCTTCCAATCTTTTATTTTTTATTTCTCTACACTCTTTCACGCTCATCTGGAGATCGTAGAGCAAATCTACACTTATTTGTAAAAAGTACAGCAGAACAATCGTCCAAAGACCAATTCTGGTCTTGTTACGGTACGAAAATCCATCAGACCGTTCTGATGAAGTCTTTTTCGAGAAGTGCGTTCAGAAATTTGGACACTCGAACTCCTGGAGCTGATGAATCGCTTGAACATCAGTAAGGTGCCGGTTTCGCAAAATTCTCAAATTTGCCATCCTGTGGTTCGGTTACCCTAGGGCGACCACAACCATGCCTTCTATGGTAGAACCCAATTTCTGGAAAAGTCTGCGTCTCGCAGTGTTTCGTAGGAAACTACGATGGCAAGAACCGCATAACTGATGGAACGCCCATCATCAATCTCCACGCACAACATCCTAAGTGACATTTTTAAGTTTAAAATTGAAATTAAGCAAACAAAGAAGAAAACTAAACTGTTTATTGCTTCAGAATTCAAATGATACTGAAGAAACATTTTAAATTCCGCAAAAAGTAAACATGGACAAATCCATTATCTTTGTTTTGGATTAAGGATTAAGTGTGTTCACCTCTAATTGATATTCCCAATTTAAAACATAGCATAAACAAATATTGGTATAAACAATGAGACAAATAAAAAGCAGAATTTTTTTTAATCGAGAAAATGAAAAAAAATCAATTGGGTAGTATTTTTGGCCTGTCAGTGTATTGTTAACATATTTTTTAGCCTTCTAACGTTTGAGTTTGTAATGTTTTACTAATTTAAAGTTGAGATAAGTCTCCAAGATCCAAAGGAAATTCTTTTGATGAAAAAATTGACACCAGTTAATTTATATAGGAAACTTGAAGCATTCGCATTAGGTAGCTTGCACTAACTGAAATATGTATTGGAGAAGAAAGAATCGGAGGATTCAAAGATAACGATGTTGAATATCATAATTTTGACTTTGAAATACTTGATACCAACCTAAGCACTAAGCATTGTTGGCTGGCTGATAGACTAAAAAACGAAAAACTGGATGTTATTTAGATAAAAATATGGACCTAATAAACTCAAGAAGGTCAAATGTTTTTAGCAAATTTCTTTTGTTAGTTCAGTAGTTGAATTATTTGAATTTTTTACGGACAGTGTTTGGAATCTTATTAAAATCAAACAGAAAAACATAGGGATTTATATAAAGAAAATTGAACTATTTCTTTGGAAGGAATGAAATTTTTGTAAGAATTATGATTCTCAGAGAATACAATACTGTACATGTGAATCGTAATTAATGTGAATAAGCTGATCTAATTAACAAACTTTTGCGTATGCCATGAAAAAAAACATGGAAACTATAGCAAAATTTCATCACTTTTCAGACAAAAATTTCATTGACTCAAATGACAAAGGATACAGAGTAAGGGAGCTGACTTAAACAAAAAAATCTGTATAAGATTTCACAGCAAAATCTCTTCTTTTAGATGGTTGTTTAATATTTTTTCTTTAAGATGTCTTGTAACATGATCCCACAATTGCTGGATAAGGTTTTAATCGAGCGATTGGGCTGGTGTCCGGAGCTGCCTAGCCATTTTCAAATTTTCCGACCCATGTGTTTGGGGTCTTGCTGAAAACGGAAAGTCTTTTCTATACCCGATTGTGCTTTCCTTTAAATTCTGATTTAGACGTATTGGTATAAAAAACCCCTTGACATGTGTGAATTGCAAACTCTTCTATAGCTCATGCAATTTGCACCCTCAAACAAGCATCCCACTCCTCGTTAATATTCTTTAATTTCAAGCCAAACGTCTTTCCTAAGAAATTAAATTAGTTCTCATCTGTAAAAATGACAGTGCTCAAGTAAATGCTCTTTTGTTCTTCTGGAGTATATAGGACTTCTTTCTGGGATCTGTTGCATGTCTTGTTTTCTAATAATATTTCATACTGTTTAGGGCGCCACTTTGAATTTCGGAGACACTTGTTTACAGGCCGGTAGTCACTTCTTTTAATTCTTCTGGCCGACCTAAAAGCAGTTTTAAGCATTACCGAGCTCCTTATACCGGAAGATTATGCAATGAATTGAGGGTCATTTATTAAAAGTACATTTCCCATTTCACGAAATGATTTTCCTCCATTGTACAATCAAACAATTACTTCCTGAACTGACCGAAGTATTTCCATATTGAAGGCTAATATAGTACTAACTAAGCAAAACATGCTGGCCATTAACATAACATTGCACAAAGTAAACAAAGAATCAAGATTTCGACAGTAAATTTTGGAGAGAAAAAGTATTTGCATAGATATTCGGAAACTGTTTTTGCCTTTCGATTAGTGAATTCAAAGCTATTATGAAAACAAATAACTTTTAAATTGAATAATTTATTTTTTAACCCCATTAGAGTTCTTGGTCGGATTGACCAATTAACTTTTTTCGATTAATTAATATTTATGAAAGGAAAAAGGAGTGGGATTCGAACCCACGACCTTCATTTAAATACACCGCTGCTCTACCACTTGCAACCTCACCTCTCGAATTTTCCCTCCTTTTTGCCAATTTTTCAAATGTCGTGTAATCTATTTGATTCTCGGCGACAAATGAAATGGCCACGAAGAGCTTTCGTGAAGATATACTTCAGTTTAATTGTTAAATCCATTAAAGTTCGTGGTCCGATTGACCGATTAACTTTTTTCCAATTAATTAATATTTATGAAAGGTAAGATGGTTGAGATAAAACGTTATAAACGATCAAAAAAATTTAACGTTCAAAATTTGGGGCGTTAAGGCGTTGTTGACACTGCGCTCTCACTATACAATAAAGTTCCCGAGATCGAATGAGTGAGTGAGTGANAGAGAGAGAGAGAGAGAGAGAGAGAGAGAGAGAGAGAGAGAGAGAGAGAGAGAGAGAAAGAGACATTGTCAGAGAGCATGGTAACGGTGCGGGTAAAAGAGAGTGAGAAATGAAGCATGATAAGAACAGAAAGATTTAAACAAATAAAGAGAGAGGTAGGTAGATTGAAAAAATGTTAAATAAAAGAGATGCAAGGCAGACAGAGGTAGAAAAAATTTAAAAGTTATGATACGGGAGGTGTTTTTTCATATTCGGCGCGCTTTTCCTAATCGATTCTTTGTATCGATAGCTTGCCACATGTGGACTAGCAGTTACCAAAACGCCCACTGGGCCCAGCGTCCTGATCAGTTGTTAAATAGAAAATTATTAAAAACAATGTAGATTTTAGTCGTGAGTTTAGCAGTCTTTCTCGCTATTTCATTATTCAAAAATCCAGACAACCCACTGATCAGACCCGTTGAAATTGATAGAGGAAGAGTTCAAGTGGAGACAAAGTGTTATCTGTTTTTGTTGCTTTTTTTATTTGACTGCTCGGAGTCACTCATTTCAGGATCGTACGTGTTTCAACTATAAACGACATCCCTATCAGGTCAAAGTTACGTGCAATTTATACGTTCTAGATGGAAATGTGCACACGTTCCCATGACGAGATCGTCCACATAAACTCTCTCTCGGACGACATCAAGGCCCTTTATCTGAACGATGACTACAGCGATGTCACCCTCAGGGTCGAAGGAGAATCGTTCAAGGCTCACAAAGTCATCCTGGCAGCAAGGAGCGAGTATTTTAGGTAACAATAACACAAAATTGTGCTTAATTTAATACCGAAACGGTCTTCGTCGTCGTTAGTTTACCATCAAGTCCATGTTCGAAGAAATATCCTGACCACTTTCCTGAGACAGTGAGCTTAATTTAAAATGCCTCCTCGTTGTTGGCACATTGTAGGTACTTTGTTTATTCTGGTTGACAGCCATTGCCATAGCCCAAAATAACTGCATTGGCAAATTAAAAATATACATAGTGCTATCGATAATAACATACCCAGGGAGAACATGAACTTGGGTTTTTGCTATGATTTTGGTCTGCCTATCTTCTCTTTAGTCTGTCGGATGTGTTTCAGATTCTCTCCAAGTTCATAGTTGCGATTGTATGTTTATTTTTTTGGGATTTATATAGGCCCAAATGCACATGTATACGCACTTACAAACATATGCCAAGTTAAGTGTGGGTGGTAGTCCACCAGCAGTCCCAGCTTTTGCTGTTTACAGTAAATTGGCAGCATACTCGTAAATCACCCACCCAGGGTGTTGGCAGTCTGGGGAAAGACTTCAGTCTTATCCGCCCAGCCACCAAGGTTTGACTCGGGAGGAGGGGAGGCCTCAATAGCTAGGTCAATTCAGGACCCATTGCATGCAGCGCCAAACCCATTTGTCCTCAGGTTCATTCTTAAATACTTTCACTCCTATTACATGCCATTCATACCATTAGGAGGTGGATATTCCTCCAACACATAATTATACAACTAACCTAATTAAGGGTCTGCCCATCCACTCTTTAGTCTGTTGGATGGGTTTCAGATTCTCACCATGTTCATTGTTGCATTTGTATGTTTATTTTTTTGGGATTTATATAATTCCAATGCACACATACATACATACATACAAACATGTACCCAGTTGAGCCTTTTCTCTTCCCATGGTCCACCAGCATTTCCAGCTTTTGCTATTCACAGTAAATTGCCAACAGACTCGAGAAACACCCACCCTGGGTTTCAGCTGGTTGGAAGCAGACCTCAGTCTCAGCCACCCAGCCACCATAGTTGGCCTCTCGTGGTGGTGGTGGTGGTAGGGGATGTCAACAGCTAGGTCAATTCAGTACCCAACGCATGCAGTTCCAAACCCATTCGTACTCAGGTTCATTCATAACCTCATTCACTCGTATTTCCATACCATTCAGGCCATTAGGGAAATGGATATTCCTTTCTTTTTATTTTAGATTTATAAAGGACCAAATGCACACATACGTACGTACATACAAACATGTGCTAAGTTGAACCTATTGGCTTTTTGTAGTACATTCATTTTTAAATAATTCCTAAATATTTTTAAAAATATATTACTCCTAATAATTTATACATAAAATTCTTAAATACACACTCCTAGTTACATACCATTCATGCCATTAGGGTGGTGGATATTCCTCCATCACCTTTACACATGTACAACTAACCAAATTAAGGGTCAGTGGGGTACGATATTCTGCCATCGACTCTCTCATATCAAACATTCACACTAATAAATACTTTCTCTCTCAACACAACCTTTGCACGTACAATACAACTAACTTAATTAAGGGTCAATGGGGTATGATATTCTGCCATCGACTCTCTCATATCACAATTCACGCTAATAAATACATACCCTTTCAACACAACCTTTGCACGTACAATTCAATTAACCTAATTAAGGGTCGGTGGGGTACTCAACATTCTGCCATCGACTCTCTCTCAAAAACACAATTCACGCTAATAAATACATTCACTCCCAACACAAACTTGGTATAGACAACTATTATTACTACAATAGAAAGCCTTCTTTCCTCCAAGCATTAGAACTGGGAACCAATACACCACCATGGACCAAGTGCAATCTGTGTTAAACTGTCAGATGAAATGACAGTATGCGTCATCAGCAGTGTTACCTAACTTTATACATGTAAAATAAAAATGAAACCACCACTTTTTTTACATAATTCGCATTAGTTTGCTAAAACGTTTGCAGACAATGAAAGACTTTTTAATTTAAATACCTCTAAAGAAATAAATGTTCCTCACAGATCACACATTTTGCACTTGGCTAGTAGCTTTTGCATCACTTTCCCTAACTATCACTCTTAATAACTTCCGTGATGGCAACTTTTCCATAACCTCTCAATAGAATTTGGAGTCTTTATTATTTACAAATTCTGTGAACTCATTTTCTAATGACTTTTGATCAATAAATTTTTTATGTTGTAAAACATTATCCAGGTGTCTGATTCTCGATGCTGAAATGGTCAATGTCAAAAATTGATAGGCCCTCATCGGTTGCAGGTTGAGCTTATATAAGCTTAATATATTAGGCAAATTTGAAAAGCTTGACACTTGTACTAAATACTTTTGATGGCCATCATAGAATTATTGAAAATAAAAATGTTGCATAGCCTTTTAAAAAAATTTATTTTTAGAAAGATTTTGGCTCAGTTTTCTTGTTTGAATAATAAAAAATTTTACAACACAAAAATAATATAGTTTTTGTTTTTACAGGGCTTTATTATATGGTGGCATGAGAGAGTCAAGCCAGACGGAAATTTCCCTGTGTGTCTCTAATGTTGTTGCATTTAAATCGTTACTTAAATACATATACACGGGACGATTGTCACTTGCAACATTAGTGGTAATATAATTTCCGTGCACAGTCACATCGGATTATAATTTTATTTTTATTTACAGGAAGATGTCACGCTGGACATTCTCGGCCTTGCTCACCAATATGGGTTTCAGAACCTGGAAAAAGCAATCTGTGACTTCTTCATCGACTCCCTCTCCACGCAGAATGTCTTCTCTATATATGATGCGGCACGGTTATACCAGTTAAAAAACCTAACGGAAACCTGCAAGACATACATCGATCAGAACATTCCCTCCACCTTAGCCTCCCACACCAACAGCTTCTTACTTCTTTCTGCTGTAATTAAACCTCTCAGTTAATGTTATGCGTACTATCGTTCATTAATGCCTTAGGTTGAAGTACATTAAAAATTATAATAAATTTATCTTTAAATTTTTTTGTGTTTTTAGGAAGGGCTGAAAGAAATAATAGAAAGGCATTCCTTCTATGCACCTGAACTCGAGATTTTTAAAATTGTCCTTGCCTGGTGTGAAGCGAACAATATGAAAGGAACTCCACAGCTCCAGCATGTT
The DNA here is from genome assembly GCF_000648675.2 of Cimex lectularius. Taxonomy (NCBI): domain Eukaryota; kingdom Metazoa; phylum Arthropoda; class Insecta; order Hemiptera; family Cimicidae; genus Cimex; species Cimex lectularius. The sequence goes on along the minus strand of NW_019392904.1, from coordinate 708,300 downwards.
TTGAGTGCTGTTAGATTTGAGCTCATGTCTCTTGAGGATCTTTGCACCGTTGTCAGACCTTCTGGCCTTGTCGCGTCTGAAACTATCCTCGATGCTTTAGAACAACAGACCAGCCTGCGTTGCAATGCTCTTCGCTACCGTGGAACTCTTAGTATGTTTATTACGCTAATTGAAAAATACTAATATAAATAAATTAACATAATTTCAGATTTTTTCAATTAATCTTTATGAAAGGTATTGGTTGAGATAAAAAAAAACCAGTGCCACAAGTGGGATTCGAACCCATGACCTTTGGCTCAATACGCCACTATCATGACTTCGATCCTTTCGGACACAACTTCCCATCTCAACCTTTTGAATTTCCCCTCCTTTTTGCCATTTTTCACCTTTCATAAAGATTAATTAATTGAAAAAAGTTAATTGGTCAATCGGACCACGAACTCTAATGTATTTAATAATTTCAGATGTAAATGTAAACATGGCAGAGCCATGTTGGGGCACGCAAGTACTTCAAGGAGAAATGAAATCCGCCTTGCTCGATGGCAACACGATGAATTACGATATGGAAAACGGCTATACAAGACATTCAATCAATGATGTCCGGGATAGTATTATTATTAAATTGGGTTCACAGTGCATCGTAAACCACATTAAAATGCTTCTTTGGGACAAAGACTTAAGGTAATTAATTATTAAATTTATACAATAAAAAAAGCTTTATTTAATTTTTTTTCAGGTCATACTCTTATTATATTGAAGTGTCGATTGATAAAAAGGACTGGGTTAGAGTGATAGATCACACAAATTATTACTGTAGATCATGGCAAAAGCTTTATTTTGAACCAAGAGTTGTAAATTACATAAGAATTGTCGGTACTTACAATACAGTCAATCCTGTTTTCCATATCGTAGCTCTTGAAGTTATGTATTCTACAGACAACTTCGTCCTTGTCGATGGGCTAATTAGTAAGTGAGAAAAAATATTTTTAAAAATGCTATAAACTTTTTATATATATTTTTTTTAGAACCTCTTTACCATAATGTTGCAACAACGAAGGAGAGTGCATCTGTTATTGAAGGAGTGTGCCGTACAAGGAATTCCCTTCTTGACGGTAACTTGGTCTACGACTGGAATAACGGGTACACGTGCCACCAGATCGGAAGCGGGGCTATACTCGTGCAACTCGGTCAGCCTTATATGATAGATTCAATGAGCCTTCTCCTGTGGGACCGAGACGATCGCAGTTATCGTTATTACGTCGAAGTGTCTGTCAACAAGAAGAACTGGGAAATCGTTTGGGACAAACGGGAAGAAGATTGTCAGTCCTGGCAGCTCATTGTTTTCCCGATCAGGCCAGTCGTATTCATACGCATTATTGGGACAAATAATACAGCAAATGAAGTGAGTATCACTTTATTAAATTTATAACCAATAAAATCCATTTTATGTTCTTTTAGTGATCGTAAACTTATTATTTAAATGGTATGATATTTTAGGTATTCCATCTCGTCCATATTGAGTGTCCGTCAATGATGTGTACTAAAGAGACAATCAAGAAACAAAAATATACACATAGCCAGGAAAAAGAGGAGCCAAAATCATTTCAAGCCCGGGTATGTTTGAAATTTGTAAATGAATTAATAGCATTATCTTATCACACCAATCTTGTGTACTGTGGATGATCCTTCTTCCTTTTCTGAGCAATTTTTTTTTTTTTTTTTTTTTTAAATTAATCGATGTCTAGATGGCTAAGTAGGTTAGAGCAGCAGGGAACAATTCCAAAGATCATAGGTTCAAATCCCATCCGTTATGGCGGCGAACTTTCAAATTGTCGCCAAACCCCTACTGCTCGAATATCCCATCGTTCAATGCGATACAATTGGAAAAGGAAGACGCTCTGTGAGGAATGGTGGGGGGAGTCGGGTTTCAAGCAAGAGACTGAAAGGACGAGAGAACATGCCTGTAAGAGTCTGCGCAAACCAGAAAAAGAAGAAGTCTGTAAATTAGTTTCTTTATATCATCGTACGTACGAATTATAATATTTTCAATATTTTTACGAGCTCATAGTTTTGGCCAAAAGAGGATTAGTTTATATTTTTATTATGTTAGGGTAAATTAAATCAAATAAATTCCTCTATAAACCTATTTATTGAGCAATTCTTTCTATAATAAAAAAATTAAACAAATGAACAAATACTTTCCTAATTAGTAAATTCAAATATATTTTAATTAATTTTTAAAAAACAGGTAACCTCTATTTGAATACAAAATAAAATAATAAAAATATAAACTAATCCTAACCTCTATTTGAATACAAAATAAAATAATAAAAATATAAACTAATCCTCTTTTGCCAAAACTATGAGCTCGTAAAAATATTGAAAATATTATAATTCGTACGTACGATATAAAGAAACTAATTTACAGACTTCTTCTTTTTCTGGTTTGCGCAGACTTACAGGCATGTTATCTCGTCCTTTCTGTCTCTTGCTTGAAACCCGACTCCCCCCCACCATTCCTCACAGAGCGTCTTCCTTTTCCAATTGTCTCGCATTGAACGATGGGATATTCGAGCAGTAGGGGTTTGGCGACAATTTGAAAGTTCATCGCCATACTGTGACGTTTGCTTTTTATCAAATCTCATGTTAAAAAATTCGTAATTACAGAATGGAACTAAAACCGACATATTATTGATATTTAAACTAACTAATATAGGGGACATCGGTAGCCGCAGCAGTTTAGGCGTTGACATGGCCCTCATCACTGTAAGGTAAAGGTTCTGGGTTTGAATCCAGTGGCTCTGCATTTGAACCCAACATACTTACAAACGATCTGTCCTCCCTCCAAAAAAATAAAAAAATAAACCACCGGCACCTGAGGGTGTTCTTTATGGTTGAAATAACCTCATTTAAAAAAATAAAATTACAAACCATTCATTATTTATTAAAAAATTATGTACCATGGGCGTCTGAAAGCCTCCCAAAAAACAGGAGACAATGTCCCAACAGAAAGCTCAGTCCAAAAGGCATACAAATTGAAAACCAAGGAAAAACTAGAAACCAAAAACAAATTGCAATAATTCTTTCCAAAACACATTGGCACATACAAAACAATTTTATTAGAAAATTAAAAAAAAATAAATAAATAAACCTCAAAATGAAACAAAAGAAAAAAAGCTCACCGCTGCTAACAAAAGAATCAAAAAAGGATTTTTTGTATTGGACAATTTTGCACAAACTGATCGAGGTTTCAAAAAAAAAAACAAAAAAAAAAAAACAGGTCTGTTCTTCTCCTAGCTGGTCCAGAAGAATGCTAGAGTCGTTCCATTGTCATAAATACGCAATAACTATTTCCAATGAAAAAATATTTCAAAAAATTAATCTGTGTAGGATAGACGACAGTACAATTTTTCTGTCACCAGTCCTATAACCTGGGCAGTAGAAGTTTGTTCTCATTTTGTCACCTTGCCCTTCAGCTATTTTGCTGCAATTTACGCAAAGATTTTGTCTTTTTCATCCCCCCGACATTGAAGGTAGAAGAGTAGAGAAATAGCTAATAAGAGGAAGAAACTCTAGGTTCAGTCGGAAGTTGTTAAGCTTCTTCCTCTCCTTTTGGGAATAAGTATTAAACAAGAAGAAGCTACTCTTGAGTACTGTCTGGAAGAGGTGAAAGGGGGGCAAAGTTTTGTACCAGTTCAGTGACTTGCAATATGCTCCAAATAACAATTTTTACCTTCTTCATTTGACTGCTCTTCCTTGTAAGACTCCATTTTCAAAAATTAACAAAATGAATTTAAAAAATTTTTACAAAACCCTGAAAAACAGAAATATATTTTTTATATTATCATTATAATAACCTAATTTATTTAACAATTAAATTTCTAACAAATTAAATGAAGAGGACTCGGGTAGCTGAAGGAAACACCAAATTGTTCAACTTTCGGAGTTTTTTCTTTTCAAAACCTTGAATCAAACAATCTCACAAAATATTTTAGCATTTAACAGTTAATCCATCAACTCTGTATTCATATATAATGTAAAAATAATCAAATCTTAAGTTTAAAAAGCAAATAAGTTGAAGAAAAAAATATTTCAGCCAATTTTCTCAGGCATCAATAGAGGTAATATCAGAACAGTGCACAACATTTGAAAGCTGTTTCACACTGAATCTAAAAACTTTCAAAATTGGAATCCATAAAGGTTGGGAGAAATAATAGCCAATAGTAAACAGTGCGCCAAAAAAATGGCCTTATATTGAGACCGGCCACCCTGTATGTGTTAAACTTCTCATAGGGTCTGGCGTCAAATTTGCTGTTAAGCTCTTGAGCATCCCATCCTCCCCTTTACGCTCCTCCTCATCCCCCAATCATACCTGACTGACCGATTCTTTCAGGACGGTCTCCAACTACTATCCTGTTGAATCTCGAATCCTTGATCCATCCCAACAAATTCGTTCATATTTGTATATAATTCAATTAATTAAGGTTTTTAGTTTAAAAATGGCAAAAAGGAGGGAAAATTCAAAAGGTGGGGTTGAGATGGGAAGTTAGTGTCTGAGTGGATCGAAGTCACATTAGCTCAAGTGGTAGAGCAGCGGCGAATCTAGCCGAAGGTCGTGGGTTCAAATCCCGCTCGTGACGATGACTTTTTTTACAACTAAAATCCTTAATTAATTGAATGATATTAATTGGTCAAACAGACCACAACAACTAGTGAATTTGTAGATAATACTGCTATCCTTTCCTCCAATAAAGATCCCATCCTCTCACATTGCTTCATACAGGCTCACCTTGTCAACATTAAACCTTAGAAGTAATTAAGGTTTTTAGTTGAGATAAAAAAAGTCAATAGCACGTTCGGGATTCGAACCCACGATCTTCGGCTAGATACGCCGCTGCTCTACCACTTGAGCTATCCGTGACCTCAATCCACTCGGACACTAACTTCCCATCTCAACCCCACCTTTTGAATTTTCCCTCCTTTTTGCAATTTTTCAAATGTCGTGTAATCGGATTGGATTCTCGACGACAAATGTAATGGCCAAGGAGAGCTTTAGTGAAGTATACTTCATTTTAAATTATTAAATTCACTAATTTCGTGGTCCGCTTGACCAATTAATATATTACAGTTAATTAAGGTTTTAAGTTGAGATAAAAAAGTCAGTGTCACGAGCGGGATTCGAACCCACGACCTTCACCTGATACGCCGCTCCTTTACCGCTTGAGCTATCATGAATTCGATCCACTCGGACAATAACTTCCCATCTCAATCCCANATCCCGCTCGTGCCATTGACTTTTTTATCTCAACTAAAAACCTTAATTAATTGAAAGATATTAATTGGTCAAGCGGACCACGAAATTAGTGAATTAAACCTTACCTGAAAAAGTTGAAATGAAAATAATGTTGGGTGTTGGTGACCAAAATGGTAAAAAATAAATATTGACAAAAGCCACCATATAACCTCTATCCCTCCAACATGGAGTAATTGCCTTCACTACATCATACATCCCTTCCTGTACTATATTTGCTTGGGCCGTGTATCAACAAAAGATTAACATAAAAAGTAAGAACTGATGAGACAGTAATAAAACCCACTTAGACGTATGGCATCAAACTGTGGGGTTGAACCAAACATTAAGACTATAATCGCATTCTGATTTTTCAATCCAACATCCTCTTAAAAATAGTAAACACTCCCTTCTTCAATCACATAATCCACAATGACCTTAATATTCCTTTTGTGAAAAATGTCATAAAATCATGATACCCCAAATTTCACAAATCTCTTTTATTACACCCCAATCCCTAAGTTTTAAGCTTAATCCTGTTGCTGAACTCTAACTGCTAAACCCTAACAATCATCGTAAGANAATTAATATATTACAGTTAATTAAGGTTTTAAGTTGAGATAAAAAAGTCAGTGTCACGAGCGGGATTCGAACCCACGACCTTCACCTGATACGCCGCTCCTTTACCGCTTGAGCTATCATGAATTCGATCCACTCGGACAATAACTTCCCATCTCAATCCCATCTTTTTGAATTTTACATTTTATTACACCCCAATCCCTTAGTTTTAAGCTTAATCCTGTTGCTGAACTCTAACTGCTAAACCCTAACAATCATCGTAAGAAGTTAAAGCGTCAGTGGCCTCTCATCCTGTAGTTCAGTGAGACGGAAGTGCCAGATTGTAGTACCGTATTTTCATTTAAGTTTTTGTTTTGTTTTTATTTTGCAGGAAGATTCGCTGTTTGGTATGTCGAGACAGGTGGATAGCGTAGATGACTTTATAGGACTGAGACGAAGGACGCCAGAGGAACTAGAGAGGCTTTTCCAGGATTAACAATCCCAAAACAACACGAGTTTTTCGCTTCAATTTAAATTGAGGGGGGAAACGAACAATAAATGGCGTTAAAGTTTTATTGCAATTTTTTAAGTCCTTAAGGTTGTTGGGTTTTTAATTGCTTTTAACTTTACCAGTTTTATTTAATCAGGTTAAATCAGTGGAGGATAATAGATCAACAGTTTAAAACCTTCTAACATAGATTTTTAATTTGTTTCTATTGGTTAAGTGCAAATGACAATGAATATGCCTTAATCTAGTGGATATTGTTTTTGTTTTGTGTAATATATATCTCACCCATATATCAACTGTCATGGCTTTACTACTTTTATCTATTGTTAAAAATAATATGGATCTATTTAAAAATTGTTAATAACAGACCATAAAGTGTAACAATGAAACAAGTTATTTATGAATCGCTTCTAAAATTTATTACAGGAATTACAAACAGTATTAATTGTGGAATGAGAAGAATTGATAGTACAGTTTAAAATTTATAATTAAGTGATTAAGGTTAATTTGAATAATGTAATTTTAGAAGTTCATTTGTTAAACTGTCTTGGAAATCAGGATGTTGGAATTGCTGGAAAATTATAAAAATATAATAATTTTTTGTGATAATAATGTTTGTGCTTTCAATTTAAAATACAATCCTTCATTTTGCTTGGATTTTTGTAATTTTAAAATTTCTGTAAATTAAAAAAAAATATGTAAAAAATATTTATTCTTCTAGTTCTTGTTAAGAAGAATATTTTGAAAAAATATTATAAAACTTATGGTTATATCAAGATTTGTAAAGTCATGATCAGGCACACTGTACATTTTCATAAATCATAGTTCCTTTGAACATGGGTGATTTTGTTGTTGAATTTTTGTATATACTGAATATTTACTCAGATTAATTAATTATTTAATGTATTGCTAAAAAAGAAAAAACTTTTCTACTTTTGAAAACACTTTGTACCTTTCATCACCAAAGTATTAATACTTTTTATCTTATGTATCATCTGATGATGACCTATGTGTTTTAGTTTATGGTATTTTTTGTTTATAATATTACAACGAGGAAATCTCATATTTTGGGTAGTATTTCAGTGGTGATTTTTGTTTTTAATCTAGTGTAAATTTTATTTTTAATAAAAAGAAACTTATAATAAAAAAATTGATTTCTTTTTATTTTCCTGTTTTCTTGTTCGGGTAACAAGGAAAGTTCAATCAATAATCTTATTGGCTATGAACCTTTTTGTGGCATACCGAATAGCCTATGGTTCTGGTTTGTAAATATTCTCCCAAGGTACCACAAAAATTGTGATTATTTTTTATTTAAATCAAAAAAATTACAAAAGGTCGTAGAAAAATCATCTTTAAATCCTCGGCTCAATGGAAATGTTTTCTAGCATAGAAATTAACAGCAGAAGTGCTAGAGTCTAGTCCTACTATCATTCTAGGCCTAACAAGTCTTAGGTTCAGTAGTAATGCTTGTAATGATATGGCCTCAGGGTTAGGTGCAGTCTAAAAAGATCCTCAGGCCTTATTAAGGGCATAGAGAGCAGAAGGAAAAAAGGTTAATCATTAAGCTTAAGAATTTTTATCATACTCCAAAGTGTTTGTAAAGTCACCCATATGTATCCTTCAATTTTGCTCTCCCAGTAGTAGGAATCTCAGCCTTCAAAGGTCATCGCACTGACATTAATGATAGACTTCTGACTGGGCACTGCGTACTCTGGAGTCTGGAGACATCTACAATTCACAGTGTCATGTCGGACAGGCACCAATAGTCTGTGTAAAAGCAAGCAACTAATGCTTCACAAGGAACTTCAGGTGGACAATGTTCTGGTGATACCTAGCACCGTCATGACCTATTCCAGGACAGAGGCACATAAAAAATTTCTTTTGAGGACCATCTCAGAAACTGACGGCAGAACTACTGGGCCTAAGACTTGGTAGGTCTAGAATGGTAGTAGGACTACAGACTGGCAATTGCAGACTCCAGAGGCAAATATATTGTGTGCACAAGCTTGTGCAGATATTGCCAGGAACAAAAAACCCAGCAGAACATGTCCTCTCTTGGTGCGATGGCCTTCGAAGGCTGAGGTTCCTACTACTGGGAAAGAAAAAGCCATACATGAAGGATACACATGGATGACCATCTTTGGCATCTGGTAAAAATCCTTAAGCCTAATGAAGAACCTCTAGAAATTGTCTCCCTGCGATCTCTATGCCCTTAATAGGGCCTGAGGACCTTTTAGACCGCATCTAACCTTGGGGCTACATTGGTCTATCAATGTTTATAGTGAAGGGCTTCCACCTCTGCAAGAAGTTTAGGCTTCCCACCCCACACCTGAACAATCAACTGATCTGCACTCATACTTTGTGTCAGCTGTCTAGTATGATACAATTGCAAGCGACACATTGGACAGATTAGAGGATCCAGCCTATTGGTTGGTATTACCGACAGCACAGCCTACCACAACAAAGGCATACTGTCTATCATTGGCAGTGCAAGGAGTAAGGTTCCTTAGATGGTTTAGTGACCGGGGTTTTTTGTTATCCTCAGAAAGACCAGTGTTAGGAGTTAATGGAAGAAGCCTGTGGACTGAAGTCGATGAACCCGATGTTCATGTAGCAGGAGTTGGTAGACTCAATAGCAAGCAAAGAGACTTGTGCACCACACTGCCACATCGGCTGTTGAAAAATGATGCTGCGAGCTACCCTAGCAAACCCTTGTTGTGGTAGCTAGTGCTGACAGCCTACTCCAATAGTGAGAGTTAAGACCTCGTTGGCAAGTCTGAAATAAGCTATACTTATAGCATAGAGCTGTCATTGGCATCTTCATGGAAGGTGAGACCATTTTTGAAGCAGTGGTGACACCTGCTGGATAATTTGGTGATTGCAGATGGTGACCATAGTGGAATTTTTCAATTTTCTTGGTGTTCCCCTCTCCACCAAGGTAACTGGACTGCAAAACACAGAGATTTCTCTCCAAAATCTGAGCCTAGGTCCAGAAGCAATTGCCCTCTAGGAACAGGAACCAGAGTTGCCACTACAAAACCATCTATAGTACAAGAACCAATTAGTTTTAAGCAGAGATAATAGTGCTATGATTCTAGCAATATTTTACCTGAGTTACCTCAGCTCAAGGAGGATATGTGAAAATGTCTGATATGCAAGGCTCCATTGCTCGAAACGAGTGTATGAAAGTGCAATCAAAAAGTACAATATAGTAAAGTATATAACCCAATGTCCCCCCCATGGTCCCCTTCGTGTGAGGGTCACAATTCCTCTGGGTGGATGAAAGAGGCAGGAAGTCTTTGTTCAGAGCAACCGATAGCTACGACTACCCCCGAGAGTTCACCTTTTCAGGTTGCCTTCAGATCATAGGTCGGTCCTGTTTACCCACAAGTATCTCCACATTTGTGAATTCAGGGAAGAAGAGACCATCTCTTTGGGTTATGCCATATCTCTAACTCCACCTGCCCAAGTCCTGGAAGGGGCTTGAACAGTGCTCACCATGGGAAGGCAAGATGTAGCACAAGAACAAGATAGGTTCCTCACTCAACGACCATGTTTACCATTATTGGGACGTAGTGAGCAGTCATTCCTGTGACAGTCTGCTTTGTGATATGCCTGTGTGAGCATACTTAGAGCAAGTGCATTCAGACATATGTTCCCATCTTTACTGGGTTTAATCAGACTGAGGATCTTTATCACCCAAACTCACATCGGGGGGGAGGGGGGGCTCAGACCCCAGGGTCATCCTAAGAAGGCATCAGGAAGATTTTACATGCATGGATTTGTCACACCCTTTGACAAACGCAACGCTGGCCAGGCTCAGAAGTGTATCAAAGAAGCATCCATACGGACATGTGCCTTTAAAAAGGCAGTTTTGTAGCTTCCATCATAAGGCTTTCAGCCACCAACGGAGAGATAGAGAAGGTTCTGGATGATAGTACCCTCCAGCTAAGGGTTCTTAAACCACCACGAGTCCAACCTCGTTTGGGGGCTTCTTGGAGTCACCTACTCCTCTGGTTCATTTTACTTTTAAGGCGAGACTGATCACCCAGACGTTTTGAGGAACTCCCTACTGTTTACATCCATTGACTGAAGGGTGCGGCTTCAGTAATCCAGGAAGCCTCTGCCAAAGAGGAAATCTCACATCAATCAAATTGATAAAAAGAAAATGTGTTACCAATAGGTTTTATTTATCATATGAAATTTCGTCTGTTTTGAAATTTAATTAAAAAATATGTATTTATTAAAATAATTAATATTAACACGGTTTCTCGTTGCTAAAGTAACACAACATTTACACAGTCATTATTAAAACATGAGGAAGGCCAAGTTACACATCACCGTGGTTACGGCAAAATCACTTTTTCGACCTTTATTTCAAATTTCACACACACAAATTTCACGTATTTTTAACTACAGAATACAGGCGTTACAGAGATACCAATTTTTAAGCAAGATGTCGGTGAAGTGCATGTACAGTTTGCTGGACAAAATGCTTTTGTCTTTGTCCTGCAGCAATCTGACTGGTCATGTAAACCAGGTAATAGTTTTCCGTATAATTTACACGTTATTGTTTTTCTAGTCTATCCGGGGGGGGGAGTGAAAGTGGATAAATATTTATCTAATGTTTTTTAAGCTAAATTTTCTCTTTTATATAATGTGTTGTATATTTCTAAATACTTAATTTTTTTAATGAAAAAACAATAAACAGTTAACCACTTTCCAAAATATTTAAAGTTTAGACTTTTACAAGATTTATCTATATTGCGTTTTATTTTCGAATATTATCAAGCGTATTTCAAATCATGTCTTTCTTTATTTTTCTTTCTATTTAATTTTAGAAACTAGCAATAATCGCATCAACGAGAACTGTTCTGCTTGACAATGATTAAGTATTGTTTCCTTTGCGTGTATATTAAGATTGAATGGTGGGTCTAGCAATGTGTTATTCAGGCTGAAATGACCGTACCGTCGATAGCCCCTGGAGCCTAACTTCGGCTGCAGGAAAAACAAGACAGGGGTCTCACCCCTAACGTTCAAAACTTGAAGCGGAAATTCATAAGAGATTTAATCTTATACTGATGATAGAAATGCCTCATGTCCGGGTGTTTTCCTCCTGTTGGGAAAGATCTAATTCATACACGTACTGAAAATGATGAAAGTACGATACGATAAATCGCCAATACGGCGCTACTCTCTACTAAACCTGTAAGACCGATCGGTTAAACGGGTTTTTAACCTATTCAGCGCCTTCAAACTAATCCTCGTTACTGATGTCTAGCACTTCAAAGAATCCGGGAAGCCCCTCCCCCGCGGAAAGCGAATTGGGGCCAAAGAGAAACAACTAAAGTTGGTTCAAACAGATACATATCGGCAAACGATGTTCAAAATAAGCCGCAACAGAATTGCCTACTAATTCGAGTACAGTGCAAATACAGAATCTAGTAGTCTGCAAAGGTGTGTCTTTGTGTTATCCTGAATAAAATAATTTATTTATTACAAAGTCCATAACACAAAATAACAGGCTATTTCATTACATATCTCTCTCTCACTCTCNCTCTCTCTCTCTCTCACTCTCTCTTTTATCTATTTTATTTATCTGTCTATCTGAAGATTTGTCTATCTAGCTATCTATCACTATATTTCTTATTCATTGCTAGCATTTCTTTTGTCCTCTTATCAACTCAATCCACTCTATCCTAGTTCAAGCATATTCCTTTGTTCACTTATATTACTCTCTCTCTCTCTCTCTCTCTCTCTCTCTCTCTCTCTCTCTCTCTCTCTCTCTCTCTCTCTCTCTCTCTCTCTCTCTCTCACTCTCACTTTATCAATTTTTCTACCTATCTGACGATTTGAAAGTTTAGCTATCTATCATTACATCTTTCATTCATTGTTAACCCTTCTTAGTGTCTCTTCTGTCCTCTATCCTAGTTAAAGTAAATTTCCTTTTCATTTACATTTCTTTCTTTCTCTCTTTCTACCTATCTATCCACCTTTCTATCTGTCTATTTATTTACCTTTCTGACAATTTATCTATCTATCTGCCTATATTTCTCTTATTCATTCTTAGTACGACTTATAGTATCTTTTGTCCTCTTCCCAACTCTATCCTATTTAAAGCCTATTCTCACATTCATTTTTCATCTCTCTCTTTCCCCTCTCCCACCCTTTCTTTCATCCTCCTCCCTACCTACCCCATTTTCCCACCCCGCTCTCACACTCTCTCTCTCTTCTCTTCTCTTCTCTCTGTTTCTTTCTCTCACACTCTTTCTTTTATATATTTTATTTATCTGCCTATTTAAAGATTTGTCTATCTAGCTATCTATCACTATATTTTTCATTCATTGTTAGCATTTCTTATTGTCTTTTTGTCCCCTTATCATCTCAATCCACTCTATCCTAGTTCAAGCATACAGTACTCTCTCTCTCTCTCTCTCTCTCTCTCTCGCTCTCTCTCTATCTCTCTCTCTCTCTCTCTCTCTTTCCTCTTCTCTCGTTTCTCTCTCTTTCTCTCCCTCTTCCCTCGTTTCTCTCTCTCTCTCTCACACACACACACACTATCTCTCTCTCCTCTCTCTCTTATCTGTTTTCCTCACATAACACACATCACCCATTTATCATGTTCTTAATTTCCATTTTTCAACTGAGGTTTATTCTATTCCACTCTAGTCTACTCTGTTCAGCTTTATAACTTATTTTCTTCTTGATTATCATGTTCTTTAACTGGTAGAATATATATATATTTTTTTGATTCTTTTAAAATATACATTTGTCATATACATTTTCTTTCTGCATTTCCCTATGTTTACAGTCTTGATTTATTTTTCCAATTACCTTCTTAATTAAGTGAATTTTTCTTCTCTCTGACTACTTCTTTCTCTATTGTAATACCTCTTTGATTACCTTCTCACTACTCTTATCTTTCTAACAACAATGTTCAAATGTATTCATAAAACATTACAGGTCTTTGAGTTTTGTTTGATAATAGGTTTCTCCTATATTACAGTATAAAATCGATACTTTCTGACTGTATATATGCACTCTATGTTTCTTATCTTTACTAGGATTCTCCTGAATTCCTCTGAATCTGAACCAAAGAATACTGTACTTTGTTCTGTTGTGAATTAAAAACGGAATATTTTTAACTGTAGCAGGGAGAGGCTTCACCTCCATCTCATTATGTATAACAATAATCGTAATAATGAGAAGTTTTTTTTTCCGTATCTTTCCTTAAAACATAATGAAGAATTTGTATTTTAACTGTGAAAACATATTTAGAACTAAGCACTTCCCCATGCAGTGTCAACTTTTTTACATTAAAATGATCCAAAAGTCTCTTATAATTTTAAGCTCCCTCTCATCTTATCATCCTGTTAGTTTGTTATCTATTCCTTGTAAATTCTTCAAAAAAATTAATTTACAAAAGAATCTCTGTTGCTAATGAGTGCTATAGAGCTAAAATGTAAAACTATTTATTTTTAAAATACTTACATAATATGACATGTTTATATTGTTAATGTTTGTTGTTTTTATTTTTGTTTTTCAGAATGCAAAAGGTATGAAAGGAATAAGTTACAACAATATAAAAGCAGATGATGTCTACCCAGGAAATCGGAAGCATGCTAGCCGATACAAGCCATACAGAACGACAATTTCAAGGCGTTATCGAAAGATGGCTCGACAGCCGCATGATTCAGAAAACCTCGATTTAATGAAGAAGGACATTAATCAGTTGAAATCGTACAAACACACTGATAAAACCAACCCCCTTTACCGTTCGCTTTACGCTTACAAGAAATCCTATTATAAGTTTAAATGTATCGACAAAAAAATTCGCAAATCATTTCATAACTTTAGCGACTTTGAAATGAACCAATTGTCAAGGAAGGTGGCCAGTTTCAGATTGAGTAAGACAAGTAAGGATAAAATAATGTGGCCTCCACTCTACAAATACAAAGGGAACATCGAAAAAAGACCAAAGCCACAGACTCCCCATCCGCAAGGAAGCAAAAGGTTGATTCTGAAGCTCACGACCAAATCGTATCCTCACGAAATACTCCAACCACTTTATCCTAGTAAAGGGCATGCCGATACAGTTATTCCTAACCAAGTTACTGTTAAAGTAGCAGAATTGAGGAAAGATGTGAAAGGAAAAGAAGAAACGAACAAAGATAAAAATGCTGTAGAAAAAAAAGATGAAGAAAGCAAAAAAGTGTCTAAAGAGGAAGTTGAAAATTTGAAAATGAAAATAAAATTGCACAAACAGTCTAATATTTACTTAGACAGCATCAACCGTCTATGCTACAAATTGGAAAATATGACAGATAAAAAGCCAGAATCTATTGTACACTATTTGAAATCCTCTTTAAAAAAAGAACTGGATGAACTGAAAGCTGTAGCACCAAATAAATACAGGGAATTGATGAAAGAAAATAAATTTCATCAACTTAAGCTTGATATGCATATTACTAGTGAGAGACTAAGAGAAATCACTAAAGATAGCAGTCGTTTGATGAGTGTAAAAACAGAAAGTCATAAAGTGAAAAACAAACAAAATGTAATTTCAAAAGACAAAGACAAAGATGCAAAAATTGCCCGAGAATCTAGAAATGAAGAACTCAGTGAAATTCCAGCATCTCCTGCAGAGTTACTGCAAAGTTCTAATCCTGCCCAGTCTATATTTTTAACAGCAAAAACTACCAATAAAACAACAGCAAGAGCTTTCTCGACACACCATTTCTTTGACGATGTAGACACTTCATTATCTCTGAAAATAGAAGAAAAGCCATTAGATATAGCCTTATCACGCGAAAAAGAAGGAAAATATGCAAGCTATATAAACTCTAACCTCAACAACAAAAAAGTGTTAAAGTACATGATGGAAAAACACAAAGGGTACTTAGAATCAAAGAGCAAGAAGGACAGGCTAAAGTCAGAGAAATTCAAGCTGGATAGTAAAGATTTTAACATGACAAAAAATTGCTCTGAACACAAATTTCTTTCGGTGTCAGCGGGTAGGGAGAAAATGAATATTAAATTAAAGGAATTTCAAACCAGATTAAAATCTTACCAAAGTGACAAAACAAGTCAGCCAATTTTTGAAGCAAAAAATAACATGCTTCAGACAACAGAACAAATGATAACACCAGGTACTTTTCTCCTTTTCTCTTTAATGGTATTCTTTTCGATAAGTATTACAATTAAACAAAAATAAATTAAAAAGAAATTTATCATTCATTACGAAACTACTTTCTATGTTTTTGTTTTATATTCATAATATAAATTTTAAATATACTAATTTCCTACTAAATTTTATCAGCTTCTATTAAATATATAAATACTCAATTAATTATACACAATTTTTTTCGAAATGAAAAATTTGTATCACAGACGGGATATGAACCCACGACTTTCAGCTCAATACGCCACTGCTCTACCACTTGAGCTACCGTGACTTCATGAGAAGTTTGTGGCATGGGCGATCGAAGTCATGGTAGCTCAAGAGGTAGAGAAGCGTCATATTGAGCCGAAAGTCGTGGGTTCGAATCCCGCCTGTGACACAAATTTTTCATTTCGAAAAAATTTGTGTATAATTAGTTGAGTATTTATATATTTAATAGAGGCTGATAAAATTTAGTATTATACTAGAATCACACCTGTGAATCGTACACAGTCCCGCTAATCTAATACAATCGTTAATAAAAAAGAATTTCTATATGAAGCCGCGATTTGCTTACAATTAGAAAAAAATCGGGTAGTCAAAATGAGAAGTTTGTGGCATGGGCGATCGAAGTCACGGTAGCTCAAGTGGTAGAGCAGCGGCGTATTGAGCCGAAAGTCGTGGGTTCAAATCCCGCCTGTGACACAAATTTTTCATTTAAAAAAAAAATTGTGTGTAATTAATTGAGTATACTAATTTCCATTGTTTTAACTTTCAGTTGCCCAACCTGAAGAACTAGGTAATACTGAAATCGAGCATTTAAAAACAGAAACACTGAGCATCCCTGTGGGACTATTTAATAGCCAAGGAATGTCGTTACTTACTACAAAAAGATTTTATTCGACTTCACCGAAAGTAAACAATAGCACTTTGAAAAAAATTGCTGAGAATAAGATGGCTTACCAACCCCTCTACTTTTACAAGAAGGATATTACGAATGGCGATGACCCATCCAAAACCAGTCCTTTCAACGAACGGGCAGTAGTAAATCCGCCTTCCACGGTTGACAGAGTCAATACAAGAATTAAAGTTAATTTGGATAACTTGGTAGGTACCGGCCAAATAAAAATCAATTTGGAAAAAATGGACGACTTAAAGTTGGGTAGGACGACCATACCTACGACCAGCTCTCAATATTTACAAACAGTCACTTTTCCTAGTAAAAATGAACCATTGTCTAAACTAAAAAAGAACGTACTGCAGCTGAAAAAACTGATTCATGAGAAGTTGGGAAAAGAGTATGTAGGTACAAACAAGATAGCGTATGATGTGCCTTATGCAATCACTGCTCCGAAGAAAAGTGATTTGAAGTCACTCTCTTCTCCAACCTGCACAAACAGAAGAACAGAAATCAATCCGATTGCTGAGATGACATCTCCATGTATTTGTGATAATAAAAACATAGAAGATAATACTATAAACAAGTTGGAGTTGCCGTTTAAACAAGAATCAGTATTGGATATGAGAGAAATGAGCTTAGAAGAAAAAAATGCAAGTGATAAGTTAAACGCTAAACCTATTTCAGATAATGAAAAATCACATGATTCGTGGAAAATGCAAATTCGGGAGACTGTTTTTAATAATAGTCAAGTCGACAATAGCATGATCAATCAGCGAAGTGGGATTCTTTTGAATCACCCAGATGTGTCGTTTCCGATGAAAGAAACAGGCTTCTTTTCTGGTGGTCTAAAACTACCACCTCCTTGTGAATTTGATGGAACTAATACAGCAAATGTCAAACAGGACAGTATAGAAGCAAAAGAGTGTGGTTCTGTTATGCCACAAAAGAATGAGAATAATCCCAGCCGATTGCCGAAAGAATCTCACGAGCAGTTATTAAAATCAAACACTTCACCTGATGCTAAAACAACAACCGTAAGTAAAGCCACCGAGAAACCCGTTAATACAAAATTGTTACAAGAAATGAGAGCTGAAGTTCAAAAGGCATATGAAAAATCACTTCAAGATATTACATCCGAAGTACTTAAAGGTAGTGAAAGTCAAAGTACAAATAGTAAAGACCCAAAACCCTACTTAGAAAGTAAAACTGGAGTGTCAAGTTCTGATAGAAGTAGATGTTCTCAAAAAATAAAACGTACAAATAATAATTTGAGAAAAATTAAGTCAATGGAAGGAGTTCACAATTTGTTCGAAGAATTGTATGATACAAGTAGAAAAGAGGTTGCACAATTGACTTCCCGATCACTCGACAGGCTTGGGCATAAACAATATCTAAGTAAATTTGACAGCTTGATGAGCAGGATAGCTGATAAAATTTACAACAGAGATTCATCAAAAAATCATAAATATGTTTCCAAAGATGATGGAAAGAAAAACATGTCAGGCATATCATCTAAAATAAATTCGTCATTCCCTCCCTGGATGAAAAGCATTTTTGAAAAAAAGAAGTATAGCTTTAATAATTCAAATGTTATTGACTGTAGAGATAAATCAAACATCAAATTGGAAATTTCAGGCATTTCAGGAAATGTGGCTTTAAATTTAACAAGGGATAGCAAAAATGGCGCTTTGCAAGCTACACTCTCATTACCGAACTGTGTCGTTGCACAGAATTCCAACAAGGAAATAGCTTGGTTAGAAAAACATCATAAAGCAAAACATGAATTATTTAATAAACAAAACCCAAAGTTTAGTTCCCTTACTTTTACAAAAAAAGAAAATTTATCAGATGCAAAAGAAAAAGATTCTTCAATATTAGCTTGCCAGAAAAAATCAGCGGCTTCACCCAATGAAGAAAATCCAACTTTAAAATCCAGCGAAACAGACTCAACAAAAAATTGTACAAGTGATGCAAATCTCCATTCAGATCAACTGGCTAAAAAAGAGGAAGCAGCTCCAAAAAAAGAAGATACTTCAATTAAGAGTAGTGAGAAATGCACAGATATTCCCCAGCCCATAAAAGCACTCAAAAGTGAAGAAAATGTAAAAGTTGAAAGTTGTGACAAACCAGTTATTTCAAAAAGTGAAGAAACACTTATGTCAGCCCCTCCAAACAATAAGTTAGAAAAGAACGAAAATGTTGAAAAACCAAAAGACACTTGTCCAAGCAAGACCGAAGTAACACCTCAATTGTCAAAGAGTGAAGTCAAATTAGAAAATGTCCCCAAGGTTAGCAGACCCCCTGAACCATCAGATAAAATCTGTCCTAAAGCTAGTTCAACAGAAATTACTCAAGAAGTTAAAGCTGAATTGCAACAGGCTAAATGTTCAACGGATGAAAAACCAAATGAGCCAAAGAAAAAAGAAGAGTATTATTCTCGTCGAGAATCTAGTAGGCCATCTTCTCCATTAAGTTCAAAAACAGACATCCAAGAGTGCCTTCCAAGAACATCTATAGAAAAATCAACACCAATGATGAGTCTGTGTACAGTGAGACCAAGGATTAAACCAATAAATCCTGGTAAAAGAAAGACACGCCCGATTCCTTCAGAAGACAAAAGTGAAACTTGCAATAATGATATGTATATGCCACCAAATATTAAGAATTTTAGTAAAACAGAAGAATGTAAAACAAGCTCAAAGAAGAAAGCTTTTAACGCAGCGCAAATCAAAGCAAGTGATATTCCAAATAAAATGTTTCACATACAGCAGCCAATGTTGAAGTGTTTCATAGTCCCTGAAGGGAATTTATGTCCATTAACTCCCGAGAAAAGTAGCTCCTGCAGTTCCTTGCCATCAGGATGTAAGACTAATATGAAAAACCCTGCTGATAAAAAAATAAACAATCGAAAGAATTGCTTGTCTATGGCCAAGAGAGAAAGTGAAAAAGAAGCTTCGATTCAAAGAAATGTAATCTATCCCAGATCACGGTCAAAAAGTCCAGAGAAGCTGTTAAAGTATGAATCAGCAGAATGTAAAGAAGACAAGGTGAGGCTAGATGAGCATGAATTTGAAAACGACTTTGTCCCTGATATTCCAAATGTGACATCGGCCAAATCACAAGTGACCTTATTTGATACTAAAAGCATTTCAGTCACAGTGCCTGAAACAGATGATTTCACTAAAAAACTAAAACTACCGTGCCTGTCTGCAGAATATGAGAAAACATGGTACACTGAAGCAGGTCTAAACAACACTAGGCCGACTTCAAACAATTATTATTATAAAATTTCAGACATGTTCTTTCCCAAAATGTAAAATTTTGTACTTGTAGTCTAATAAAACTTGAACAAGAAACCTTTTTTTTTCGTATATGTGGTGATTTTTTTCTTATTTCTTCATACTTTTATTTTATTTTTATTTTTTTTATATTTTAATTTTAGCTCAAAAAACTTTATAATTAAGAGTAAACTCACATCTGCTAATAAAGTAAAAATTTTGATAATTTAACACATGTCAATCTAAATCTGATGTGGTATCCAAATTTCAAGTAAGAGAATTTTTCGGAAAATTTTGATTTAAATTTAACAAGTAGATGAAATGCACTTTTCTCAAAGTAGAGGGCTCGTAAAATTCATTCATAAAGTGATATCCCGACAGCTGCTTAGCCCCGACCACTGCCAGCATAATGTAGTGAGTGTGAGTGGTTAATTTAAGAAATGCTAAAGAACAACTTGTGTATATCAACGTAAAAGCCATAATGGGCATAAACTATTGGTGTTTTATATTAAATTCTTTAAGTTTTTTAAACTAAAATACATTACTGCTAACTTAAACAAGTCTATCCTAAAAGTTTATTGTCCTAAACACAGTTTAAACATTAATATATAACATCCAATTCTGGCCCAGGATTTTGAGGGTCACAATCACGGGGGAACACTCTTGGCCTCATTCTGTTTACCATTTTGAATGCTGACTTTTTCTAAACTCAATCCTACCCAAACAACCTCCAAGCACACTGAGTTTATCAATGATTGATGCAAAAAGATGAGGACAAATCTGAATGAGAAAAAATGTAACCAGTGTACATTTACCTAGAAAAACAGTCTTGCTCTTCACTGGACAAACAGCATTGACTTCCATATGTCAGAAACTTAGGAATTGATGTGGAATCCACATGCAAAACTTAAGAGCAGCTTAACAGAAGACTTGGACAACTGCAAAACCTTTAGGTTCGAAATTTGTTCTGACCGTTAAAACTCAACTACTCTATACAAGACATTACCGCAACCGATTTGGACACATGGAGTGAAACTGATGATCCACAACCTTGCGTACTGTGCTATTGGTCTATTATGTCTATTAGCTATTGTCCAGAGATTCTTCATTTTGCTTAAGGCTTTTTATCAGATCCCAAAGCTTGTTAAAAGCTCCCAGGTGTATCTTTATGCCTTGGCTTTTCTCTTCCAGGAGTAGGAATCTCCATCTGTGTCCTTCACACCAACAGAGGTTTGGTTGAGAAGTTCTACTGTTTCTTCTTCTTTGTTGGTAATCCATAAAGGCTACTTTCTGCTTCTCGAAGCCTATACATATTCCTCCAGAATCTGTGGTGTCCAGTGAGCAGTTCTGCCATCATTCTAATTTTAACATGTCCTAGGTTGGATATGAATGGAATACATTCCCATGAAACCAAGGACATATTTACTTTGTCACTAACCTAATTATACGTAATAATCTCGACACTACTTTGGTCAATGAATTCATTCAATCTAGTTTCTGAAAGTTCTATATCAGATCCATTTTAGCCCTGGTGCTCAAGCTCTCTCCTATACTTTCCCATCTTCAAAACCCATCACATTGCCTTAAATAATGACATCCTCACCCCGAAATCCTAATATTTAACATTTTAAACGTAAATTTAGATGGATACAATATTTTATAAAATAGTTACGAGATACTTTTATAAAGGTATAGTTCATATAAACAACAAAAATGTTTATTTTATTATGTCAAAATTATTTTGAGAATCTCGACATATAGGTTATTCTAAAAATTTATTTTAATATTTTTTTTTTACTGGCATAATTACAAATGATGAAGCGAGACTTCCCCATACACAGGTGACATTCAAAAACAAAGCTCCTTAATTATCTTTTCAAAAAAGTGAATGCCTCCTTCCACACCTTTAATAATTCAGTATTTCGGGTGTGGTAATACAAACAATGCCATAATGAATGTGTTAAGTAACAAACATCAGTTTGTTTCACTTTGCAAAAGGTAGTGTTTACGCCAAAGTAACTAGCATAAATATTTTGTTTCCGTTTAAATGCTGACCCATTCCCTTGCGCTCTAATCCCTAAAACGGGCCGATAAGGGACTGTGTCTGCAACTGGCTCCCGTCGTGACTTGCTCTCATGCGTCCGAGAGAAACTTTTTTTTTAGTTTTAGCATTCCTTACTTCAAGGCTAGAAGGTTATCTTCAGTTTAGTTTTCTTTTAATTTCAAATCACGGGAGGTTAATTAGAAAAGGTTCAGATGGAACCTAGCAGGTATTGTAATAATTTAAGTCATCATATTATCCAGGGCCTTGGTTATGTTGTGGGTTTAGGTGCTGCATTGCTGGGAAAAGAAGACCATCATCCGGCCCGGAGGACCAATAATTATGTAGGCGCTGTTAAATAGGGCGCGCGCTGGTAGTCGTGAAACCAATAACAAAATAATAAAATAAAATACAATTAAATAAAAAAAACCCAATACCTGAGGTGATGGGTGTGTAGTCCTCGCCAGTCTTCTTTTCGGTACCCAGCAATGCAGCACCTAAACTATAAACATAGCCTAAACATAACCAAGTCCCAGGATAATATGATGGCTTAGATTACTACAATACCAGCTAGGTTCCGTCCGAACCTTTTCTATCAGCGGCTGGCTGATATCACTCCCATGATTTGAAATTAAAAGAAAACTAAACTGAAAATAACTTTCTAACCTTGAAGTAAGGAATGCTAAAACTAAAAAGAAAAATGTTTGCACGGAAGCAAGACGTTAGTTTCTCTCGGACGCATGAGAGCAAGTCACAACGGGAGCCAGTTGCGGACGCAGTCCCTTATCGGCTCGTTTTAGGGATTAGGGCGCAAGAGAATGGGTCAGCGTTTAAACGGAAACAAAATATTTACGCTAATTACTTTGGCGTAAACAGGTAGCTTATATTTCTAATCTTATATTTTCTGTGAGGTGAATGTCAGGTAAACAGTATTTATACTGTGTCTGTACAGTGATATAAAAGTAACAAAAATCGAACTTAGTTGCATATTTGTTACCTATTACACAATCAAATGAAGTAAACAAAATATTATTTCATGTATATAGTTAATAATAGTAAATGTAACTTTTTTTCTTCAAAATATAGCTTTGAAAATATCTGCAAGAATAAAATAAAGTCTTTGCTAAAAATACAATATTTTATGGCTGATGTGATTATGTTTGTTTATTTTTTAACATTTTCAGTTTTAATATATACAACAAGTATTCAAAAGAAAATGTGCATTTCATTTTTAAGTTCATTAGTTCTATCGTTATTTCAGGTAGGTGCTTATGGAACCATATATAATGATGGAGAAGAAAAAAATCAGAAAACGTACACTGGCGACCCAAAAAAATACTTGTACCAGATTCCACCATGGCTCCAGAAAAAGGCTATAAATAATAAAGATCAAAACAAAAGGGAAAACACCTTTCCAAAAAAACATGAATATCACAATGAAAATGAAATACTGGTGAAAGAAAACAAATGTAAGACCGTTTACAAGATGAAAAGGAGGATCTCACCGATACCAACAAAGCATAATTCGATTCAAGTTAAGCTTGAAAAGAAAAATGAAAAAGACGTTGATAGAGCAAAACCAGTTCCGCACATAACGGCTTCATCTATCGCACTTGAATCTCCTATCAAACTTTTGCATTCTAAAAATTTACAATTTACATCTAAAAAAGATATTGACCCAACTCCCATGGCCTCAGAGCCTATACACATTACAGACCCATTTTTGACAATTTCAAAAAAGCCAAGTACAAAAAAGAAACTATATTCAAAATTGCAGGAAAATTCGATGAAAAAGAAAAAGGATCACAACCTTAGAATGGCGCAACAAATGGAAGAGTTTAAAGCGAGGCATGAGGATAACGATAAAGTAAAGAAGAAAGTAGTAATACCTAAAAATATTGAAAGTTTGAATGCCAAAAGTACTGAAGAAAAGAAGAAATTGTGGAAAGATCTTATGGATCAACTAGACATACCGGAAGCACAAAAAGGTAGAGGGGTAACAAAATTCAAATCTTCATTTCAAAGAAACAAGCTTATTGTCGAATTTCCGAACAAGCCGATAAAATTATCATCTAAAGAAATGCTCTACTCAAAAATTGGTGATAAGAAAAAAACAAAAAAATCTAAAGACATTGTTGAAAAAAATAAGACAGTAGGAAGTTCATATGTTAATCCAAGAGAACTTGATGTCGACAGTATACCCCCCAAGAATGATCCAGACATTTCCATGACTGCATCTATGTCGATTAAAGCTTTAAAAGAGAAAAAAGCTCAATCTTTTAATGAATCAGTTATGATCTTGAGAAAAGAAGGCGAACGACTTAGAAAAGAATATGAAAAGAATAAGCAAAAGAATAAAGTTCTTCAAATTGCAAAACCAACAGGAAAGGCTAAAGGAGTACCAAAGATTGAAAATAAAAAAGTCAGACCTCAATTGGTTGAAGCCCAACTTTTGAATTATTACAAAAGGAACAGTTTTGGAATGCCGGAAGCACACGGTAGTGAAGAAAAGACTAAAGTTGACACAAACATAAAAAGGGAAAAGTTCATCCCGTCGGGGACAAAATCCAAAAGGCAGAGTTCGAAGGATAATATAAATTTGAATGTCAAATCAAATGAAAGTAACAGGCCAAAGACATCAATTACCACCACCATCCAAGCTAACACTAAATTAAAGCCTTCAGATGAAACGACTTCAAATATTGCTAAACTTACTCGCCCAATGTCATCTTTGCCTCAACTTACTGCCAAAAATCTTGCAAAAGAACATGCAAAATATAAAATATTATCTAATTCAATAAACCACATTCCAGCTCGTTTGATTTTGCCCAAACACCCCGGACGAACTGTATTTGACAACACTTTTGCTAAAGTCAGCACTTCTTCTCAAGCAAATACAAATGAAGGTCCAAATGTGAATATAGAAGATTCTTTCGTAGCGCAGCCACTTTTGGAAGGGAATCATAAAATCGGCAATATTAAACTTAGTAAGAATGAAAAAAATGATAATGTTGTTAAAATTAACGAGCCCAAAGAAAATGAACAAGAGGCCAACTTTGGACAAAGTTTTCCAGTATTGGAAAAAGTCGAACTGAAAACTGAAAGTGAGCCAAAAGTTGATACAATCTCATCAGAAATGATGTTGAGTACAAGGAATGATGCATCCACTAAAGAAGAAGTAAATGAAAATCAAAAAAGCTCTTTACCGTCTGTGTCTAAGAATGATTTTAGTCGACTTCCAAAGGAAATTAAAGATGCTCTTACTCGACTCAATAGTCAAACCCTTCAAACGTTCACCCCTCTGCAACAGAAGCACCAAGACTTGGAATTAAATTTGCGCAAGGCACTTATTAACTACCAAATTAATAATGTAAAACTTCCTGCTCCTCAAGGAACATTGAACTCGCAAAGCTCAATTACTATTCAATCTGCCGAGAAAAAATTAGATGAAGAAAAGAGGAATTTAGAAACACCTGAGGAGCCAGTTGTTTCTAAAAAGATTTTAGTTCCTAATAATAAAGAGGATATAGAAATAAAAAACAATGTCAAACTGAGCTCTAGTCCTCAAGTAAAAAGACCGAAAACAACTCCTGTTCAAAAGGTAGAAAATAAAAAACAATTGCAAGTGATAGATGATACCAAAGTTTTACAGGATAGCATAGTTAAGGCAGTCAATACAGTGCAGAAATTAGAAAAACAATCAAGTGGTCTTCATAACATTATAAGCAAGAAAGCAAAGGACTTATTTTCAAAGTACAAATGCTACTTAGACACAGCAATAAGGTCATGGGATATTAACAGTAAGATTAAAGAAGTGAAGGAAAAAAATTCAATAATTCTCCTTGGGGGTGGGAATGTCCTCAACAAAATCCATTATCAATCGAAGAAAAGTCCTCGCACTAGTTCCAAAAGGACAGTACCGCAAAAAGAGGTCAAGGCTCAGGCGAAGCCGAAAGTCCTAAGAAATTCAAAGTTCAGGAGGAATTTATACAACAAGTCGAATAATTATTACATCAAGATCAAAACGAAACCGGCAAAGAAAAAAATTGAAAAACAACTGAACATGGAAGGCGTCAACAATTATCTCGAGCCTGACTACCAGGTGAAGAAAATACCACAAACTGCCCCGGCCATGGCATATTCTGAAGTTTTGAGCGCTGTTTACAATCATAAGCGAGTGTCAAAATTTGTATGAAACAATTGTTTTTATTTTTTTATATATCAAATATATTGTAAAAAAAGTCTAGCATTTGTTGATAAAATAGAAGGTTAAGATCTCAAAATAAACCCACCTATTATGTTTAATAAAAGAAAACGATCTTTGATTACAAGAACAGTCTATATAAGTGCCAGTATAAGAGTTTCAAGTACTCACAATTCACCTTTAATATTTGTTTATTAGAGTTATTTATTTATTAACCTTTAATATAAGTTTATTAGTTAGATCTTGTTAAAAATAAATCTTGTATAATGAAAATAAATTGTTTCAGATGAGTTTTTGAACATGAATTATATTATTTAGTACTTTTTTTCATCTATTGTGTCCGATATCTGCGAATGGTTTTAGTAGAAGATTTTATTATGTTGAAAGAAGTAGGAATTCTTCTCAGGGGAATGGTATTTTGGTCTATATTGCACAGGAATGTGTTTCTTAGGTACCATAGTTTTTCCTATGTAAGACAGTTTCATATGTTATCTGTCACTTTTAGACATTTTTGACATTGGTCATATTTATTTATTTATTTATTTATTTATTTATTTACGGATCGAAATCCACTATAAAAAAAGACATTTTACAATAACAAAAATTATAAATAATATATGTAAAAATACAAATAATGTATATAAAAAGAATAAGGATGTATATACATGGTAATAATATAAATGGTAAATATAAATGATAAATATAAATGATAAATATAAAAATACAATTAAAGAGTAAAAACTGAACAACAAAAATGAAAGACATAATTACTAACTAAAACAAAATAAAGGAAACAAAATAAAGCTGAAAGACAATTGAAACTACAATAATTAGGTACATATTTAGTGAAAATAATGCTCTTTGTAAATATATAATAAGACTAGAGTCCGAGAATTAATTGAACTAGTAAATGAAATAAATTGTAATAATTTTGTACAGTATGAAATATAAAAGCATTCAACTAAGGTTATAGGATAAGGTTTTTCACAGATTGCACAGAACTATTGAAGAAGTCAATGCTATTGCAGATCTTGTAACTCTTGATCATCATTCTGTGTAGAGGATAAGAGAGCATGTAGTTAGAGCTTTGGAATTCAATATAAAATAATTTCTAGGTTTTAAGAGAGTGTGAAGGGACATGTAGCTGTAGTTGAGATAGGAGGGAAGGACTATCAATGAGACTGTTTAATAATTTAAATACAAAAACAATATCAAAGTAATCCCTTCTTAGTGCCAGTTCGAAAAGTTTAAATTCAGAGCGGATTCCAGGGTAGGCAGAATTCGGAGGAAAATTGAGTTTGTAGGAAAGTTTTTTAAAAATTTGTTTTGTACAGATTGAAGAATTTTTTGATAATTTAGATAGAATGGGTTCCAAACAGGTGTAGCATATTCTAGTATGGGTTGTACAAAAGCTTTATAAAGATGGACAAAACATAGAGGATTTTTAAATTCATAGGTGTTCCGGATGATGAAACCTAGCATCTTCATAGATCTATTTTTTATTGAAGAAATATGTTCTTTAAACTTGAGCTATTGATCAAAAAGTACACCAAGATCCTTTACGACCTCAACTCGCGTTAAAAGAGCATCATGGAGAGTATAGAGATAAATAAAAGGTTGTTTCTTATGAGAGAATGTAATTGTGTAGCATTTGGAAATCATATGATGATAGTCCATTTTTTGTAAGTGATATCTTCCTGTAATTATGTTCGCCTAAGTTTTTTTAATTCGGAACTACACTCCCACATCATCAAATCCATCAAAGATGATAACTTCAAAGAAAGATTTTAATTCCATTCTGTCTAGTAGGGTTTTCTTTTGTCCCATTGGTTTTTTTTTTTACAAGTAGTCTTTTTGCTTTCCTCATACCGGCATACATTTTTTTTTAAGCTAGTATGCTAGTATTTCTCCTGCTCTCCTGCCTCATAGCTGAATCTGAATTTCCCTCATGACCTGGGACCCACCTATTTTGTAGATCTTATTTTTTGAGGGTGTTCAAGCAGTTCTGGACTAGTTTTGAGTTTTCTTTAAAGTTTTCTGATAGTAGTATAGTTGCACTCTTGATGTTTGCTACTTATTTCCTATGTGTATGTTTCTATACCTAATAATTAGGCTTTGAATATGGTTGGCCGAGAAACCTAGGATTGATAATCTTGGCCCATCTATCCTCCCTGGTCAAATGGATTTCTTTTTTTCACTATTGTTAAACGTCAATTTTATTTAACATACACATTTCTACAAAATAATTATTAATTCAACATGTTGTTTCCAATCATTTAAGTGACATTCTTCTTCAAAGAAGTTCTTTTTGAACGTGGCTTTTAGTTATGTCAAAAAGGCATTTGCCCAACGTTTGGTTCCAAGGTTCCCTTTTGGGCTAGAATATTTGGTGCTTCGTTGCCTGGGGTTCCATCATGACCTAGGACCCACATCAGTATTATGCTATTTGTACATACCACTTTTTTAAGGTATTAGGCAGTTCCAGACAAGGTTGGAGTTGTAGCATTATGTTATTAATGTTATTTATTTCATGTGCACATTGTTCTTTGGCTATCAATTTTACTTGAAAGATTGTTGTGGTAGGTCAGAGGCCATGTGGCACCATGCCTCTTTATGCCCATAAGTATTATTTCACATCTTTGAGCTATCTGTTTACATTAGAAGAGTTTCAGGTTTTTCTTCTTTAGTTTTATCCATCTATTTTACTATCTTTTCAATAATTATGTTGAATGGTTTTCAAAAGTCTACTATTTTGTCTAATAGTTTTAGCCGTGTTAGTTATTTTAAGTTTGCTAATTTCGTGGTCCACTTGACCAATTAATATATTAAAATTAATTAAGGTTTTTAGTTGAGATAAAAAAGTCAATGGCACGAGCGGGATTCGAACCCACGATCTTCGGCTTGATAGTTGATACGCCGCTCTACCACTTGAGCTATCGTGACCTCGATCCACTCGGACATCAACTTCCTATCTCAACCCCACCTTTTGAGTTTTCCCTCCTTTTTGCCATTTTTCAAATGTCGTGTAATCGGATTGGATTAATTAATTTTAATATTTTAAGTTTGTCGAAAATTTTGGTATTTTGGACATTTTCTTTGATACTTTCTTCCCGATTCCGGTGAATTCTTAATTCCTTTTAACATATATACATACACATAAGATGTTCAATGGAACAAGAAGACCAGACAAAAAGAATTGCAATGATCCACTACTTCTAAAAAAAAAGGATCAATTAAAATTAACTGAAAAATGGCACTAGTAAAAGGACAATAAGCCAGAAGCCTGCATAACTTGGGAAATACCAAACCTCGCTTTCAGGGCTTTCTAGTAACCTATGCAGTAACCTAGCTATCATAACCAATGCATAGCCCACACTCCTTTGAATTTTACCCTCTTTAACTGTAGCGACGCACTAGGATGACAGTTGCTTCCTCTTCATTACAAAACATAATATGGGGTCATCATTGTATATGTTGTATAGGTGTTTTCTCAATTGCCAGTAACCAGTGTTTATCCACCATCACTCCTCTGAGTTTTACCCTGTAAAAATATGTTTGCCATTTTTTATGAGGCTTTTTTAATCAGCAGTTTACTGTGCCTGGGGCACCTCTGGAGTCATCCACTTCTCCTTTTGGTTTTGGCGGATCCAGTCTGAGATGGAGAAGTCAGTCAGAATGTTTGATTTGGTTATCCCAATTACAGATTCTGGGCAAGAAGGACTTGCAGATCCTCCTCTGATCAGTTTGTTCATTACCCAGAATTTTTTTGTAACCTAGACATTGTTAGATTTTATGATTTCCCAGGTTTTAGAGATTTTTGATGCATTTTCCGACTATTTTGGATGTGTTCTATTATATGTACGGCAACGCTATTGCTCCTGTGATTTTTTTTCAAGTTTTATTCCACTAGGTTAATGAGTCATAGGCCTTATTATTGCCATATATAGCCAATATGCCAATATGATTTTAGTCGCCAAGATTGAGTGTTTGGCTGCAATTATCAATTTTTTTCATACCCCCTATGGCCTTTTGTGTACCCCAGTTGCAAGGGTACCTCTGGTTGGGAACTGTGACTCAATAGTGTTTATTTTAAAATAAAAACAAATTCCTAAGGGCTAAAAAATATTTTATTTGTCAATACAGTGTAACTTAATTAATTTTTCATTTTGTTGGAGATCTTGAACGGTCTCGATCTTTCTTACTCTCTGATTCTACTTCTTTTTGGTCATTAGAGTCATCTCCCCAGTCACTCAAGTCATATTTTGACAGGTCATCACAACTATCCCCATCAACATCATCATCCTCTTCTTCCTCCTTGTTCGGCTTGTTTTTTTTCCTCCTCCCAAACTCATCATACTCATTGTCCGAATCATCTCTGCGTATATACTCGATCTCATCTCTTTCATTGTACCCACCTCCATAGCCCGTCCTCTCCTCGACAACCCCATATTTGGGTGTCTTGCACATGTTGCACTGGTTTCGCCGGGCCCAGTTGACATTGCCGCACTTGTTGCACTGCCAGTCGTCTGCGCTGAACAAGCCCCTGCTTTTTTCAGCTATCGCTTTCCCAATTTCCTGTCCCAGCTTCTTCCTCAAGGCTTTACCCCTTGGGTTAAAGTTTGCCTCGGGAAACTCACAGTTCCTTATCGCCTGCAGTTCCTCAGTCATCTTGTCTTTTAAAATTTTAAATAATTACAACAGACTAATTCGACAAATTCCTCTTTAAAATAACACTCTTAAAATTGCTCATATGTGAATAACCATATGCTACATAAATAACAAACCTTTACTATATTTTTTTAAAGAAGTTTAATTAATTTAATTCTACAATATTTCTTATTATTTTGCCACACTGTTTTAACACCTTTTTTAAAAAAAAATATTTATAAATTTTTATAGTAATTTTAAAGGATTCATTTTGAGTGATTGGCTTGAAAACTGAATGTATTTTTGGGAAGAAATGTTTGGTATGCCATTTGTTTGAAATAAGAGTACATTTTTATAAGAAATTATCTAATTTCTTTATAATTGCTGGTATTTAATTTGAAAGAAGATTGTTTTCCATCAAATGCCTGCATTAACTACTGCATAAATTTCTTCAGCTGCTTCCTTTGAATTAAATTTTTTCAACATTTTTATGTCACATGATGAGTAATAAATTAGTGTTTGGTCATTCAAATAAGAAGATTAATTTTTTTCATTGAAGTTTTTTTTGGAGGATCTATGGAAGAGGTCAACACTGAGAAAAACTTCCTTTCAGGTTTTCGCCGAGCTTTTGACAGTTTTTATACTGTCTTCAGGGCGTTTTATTATCATATATAAAAAATATAAAAAAACAATTAAAAACAAATTGCACAAAAATTGAAATATCTTATGTAAACCTTAATGGGGAAATAAAAAGACATGGTGTTTTGGGCAGAGAAGTACATTACGTTTTTTTTGTGTTGAGCACCAAAAAAAAACGAAAAAAAAACATAATGTACTTCTGTGCCCAAAACACCATGTCTTTTTATTTCCCCATTAAGGTTTAAGTAAGATATTTTAATTTTTGTGCAATTTGTTTTTCATGTTTTTAATTTTTTTTTTTTTTTTAATATGATAATAAAACAGGCCCTGAAGACAGTATAAAAACTGTCGAAAGCTCGGCGAAAACCGAAAGGAAGTTTTTCTCTGTGTTGACCTCTTCCGTAGATCCTCCGAAAAAACTTTATGTTTCCAGCAGGTCGATAATCCAGCTCATCGTTATATTTTTTCATTGACTTTTTTAAGTTTTTGATAGCATTGCACACAAGTGGTCACTAATCTACATGCCGTTGGTAGCAAGTGAGCTTTTGACTCACAGCTTTTTAATAATAATGTTACAATTATTTTTTTATGTAGCACTGTTATTATTATTTATATTCGAATAAGAAGCTAACAGAAAAATAATTAATTGTTGCAATGTATATTTGATTTTTTCTCAGCACCACCAGCAGTTTTAATTCTTGTTGAAGCAATTCATTTCCAATAATACGATTGGTCATGTAATGAGAGAATATTTTACAGAAACAGAATAATCTTGTTTTTTATTTCTTTATTTAAAAAAAAAATATTATTATTATAAAGGCATACAACCACGATGGGTCAAAACTGCCTTGATGATGAATTAATCAATGAGGGAAGAAAACAGAAAGCGATAAGCCAGGAGGGGCAGGGACATCAAGAGCAGGTGTGCTCCTACAGCAAACCGGACACCAAAAGACCAGACAAGAACCAGACACCTAGACCAGCTCCTCTCCACACCTCCACATAAGACCTTAGTGGTTAAGACAGTGGCAGAGTTCTTAGAGGGCTGTGCATGGTGTGCCAGCATCCACAGCCCTCCCAAGTTCTGGGGGTCAAACTCAACCCAGAGGCCAGCCCCACCCACCCCCCAGCACAGGAGCTGCGCCCGCACTTAAGGCCGCCCCGCGCTCCTACTCATTTTTTGTCACAATTTATCCGTCAACCCAGTTTCAGTTAGGAACTCAAAAGCTTTCTAATGTTAGCTGGCGAATCTTTCAAAATTTCAGTCACATTGTTTCCAGGCTTATGTTTGACCCGAAGGTCTTCATAGTTTCTGCATGATGACAGAATATGCTTGATGGTGATTAGTTCACCACAAGTTGTGCATCGTGGGGGAGGTTCTCTGGCCATTAGGTAACCATAAGGTTAGTCTTGTGTGACCTATCCTAAGNAGAACATTGCTTTAAAGTAACTAGTTTCTTTTTTTTTGTTTAATACCAAAATCCTGCATTATTTTCCGGACAACCCAATATTATTATAAAGGCATACAACCACGATGGGTCAAAACTGCCTTGATGATGAATTAATCAATGAGGGAAGAAAACAGAAAGCGATAAGCCAGGAGGGGCAGGGACATCAAGAGCAGGCGTGCCCCTACAGCAAACCAGACACCACAAGACCAGACAAGAACCAGACACCTAGACCAGCTCCTCTCCACACCTCCACACAAGACCTTAGTGGTTAAGACAGTGGCTTCTTAGAGGGCTGCGCATGGTGTGCCAGCATCCACAACCCTCCCAAGTTCCGGGGGTCAAACTCAACCCAGAGGCCAGCTTTAAGGCCGCCCCGCCCTCCTACTCATTGTTTGTCACAATTTATCCATCAACCCAGTTTCAGTTAGGAACTCAAAAGCTTTCTAATGTTAGCTGGCGAATCTTTCAAAATTTCAGTCACATTGTTTCCAGGCTTATTGATTGACCCGAAGGTCTTCATAGTTTCTGCATGATGAAAGAATATGCTTGATGGTGATTAGTTCACCACAAGTTGTGCATCGTGGGGGAGGTTCTCTGGCCATTAGGTAACCATAAGGTTAGTCTTGTGTGACCTATCCTAAGCCTGGCCAGCAAGGTTTCTTCTTTTCGAGATCTTTGCATTGCCGTGTCCCACTGTCTGACACTTTCCTTAATTTCTCTGAGT
The DNA here is from genome assembly GCF_000648675.2 of Cimex lectularius. Taxonomy (NCBI): domain Eukaryota; kingdom Metazoa; phylum Arthropoda; class Insecta; order Hemiptera; family Cimicidae; genus Cimex; species Cimex lectularius. Next base: position 674,899 of record NW_019392904.1, on the reverse strand, counting down.
TTGTTATCCTCGATATTTCGCCATTCTGATTGCTAGAGGTTCCAAATTTTTTCTTTAAGAAAAACAGCAAAGTCTTCACATGGCACTTCCGGCACATAAATACCATTTGATGCAGCACATTTCGCCGCTCGGTCAGCCTCCTCGTTGCCTTTTATACCACAGTGACCTGGGACCCACAAAAAACTAACTGCTGTACTCGTACTATTTTTTATAGCAAGTAAAATCTTTTGGATTCTTGGACTTGTGGAAAGTTTATTTTTGATGGTTAATAGAGCAGAAAGGGAATCTGCATACAACTAGGGCTGTGTGGTTCAAGTTTAGGATGTTAATGCATTTATTGATCACAATTATTTCAGCAGAGTAGTTGTTACATATCTGAGAAAGAGTGAACATCATTTTTCTATCCTGATAAACAAATGCCGCTCCAACACCACTTGGGTTACTGGAACCGTCCGTAAATGCGAAAGTTGCGTTTGGGATTGTACTTTTTATTCTTAAAAATTCTTTTTTATAAATGTATGAGGGAGTATTTTCTTTACGAAATCTTGTTAGACTAAAGTTTATATTTGGGGAAGGCATGAGCCACGGCAGAATCGGGGAGACATGTTTCTTTTGCATTTAGGGAATTGATAAGTCTGTACTGTTTGGGAACTCAAAAACTCGAATAATCTTGTTTAGAATGAAGTTAGAGACATATGGTTGCAAAACCAGGCACTAAGCACCCTAAAGATAAAGATGGTTCTGAAAATAAACTAGAGAGGTTAGAGAAACATAGGTACTGATCGTTAAGAAAAAGTTTTAAAAAGAATAAAAGAAAATTTTTCTGAGAGAAAATCTCCACTTCCTACTGGCTCGGTTAAAAAGAGTTTAAAAAAATATATATAATTTTTGTGCAATTAATAAAATAAGAATAAAGCATGTCTTCCCAAATAAAACTTCTAATTCGTTCATGACCAATCATTTTGATCTGCCTATGATTGCATTTCAGCCTCTGAAAAATGTTTCTTGCATGTTTTCCCCACACTGAAGATGCTGAAATACTCTGACAGACCAACCCTTGTGCCTGGTGGTGGCCTTGCCAAAAACAAACAATTGTACGGCTGAAACTAAATACAATAGTATTACAATAATTTTACTTAAATAGAAGGGAGTATATCAAATTAACATCGAATAATGAGATATTTTGTTGAACTCTACAACAAACATTGATACTAATAAAGTAGCGATGAAGCACATCTGATAGACAAAACCAACACAATTAGGCAGGCTAGAATGATCAGAGAGGATTGAATAAAAACAAAATATTTAATAAAATAATGTATAGAAAAATGAACAAAATCATTAATTCACTAATTTGGTTGTCCGCTTGGCCAATTAATATATTACAATTAATTAAGGTTTTTAGTTGGGATAAAAAATGGCAAAAAGGAGGGAAAGCTCAAAAGGGGTTTAGATAGGAAGTTGATGTCTGAGTGGATTGAGGTCACGATAGCTCAAGTGGTAGAGCAGCGGTGTATCTAGCCGAAGATCGTGGGTTCGAATCCCGCTCGTCCCATTGACTTGTTTATCCCAACTAAAAACCTTAATTAATTGTAATATATTAATTGGTCAAGCGGACCATGAAATTAGTGAATTTAAAAAATCATTAATCTGAACTTGATTAATTTCGTTGTTATAACAAATTGAAGTTCCAGTTTATAACAATATTGAAGTCAAATGAGATGTCCCCTTCAGCGTGCAAAGGCCCAATTGGTCATAGAATTCATGTTGAACATTTATTATTTTGTTTATTGTTTATTTTATTGAACTAAATTAGTTTTATTATTTTTTACCAAGTTATTCTTAATTATATATATATATACACAATTAATTACATGCAATTTTTTCGAAATGAAAAATTTGTGTCACAGGCTTTTGACTTTTGGCTCAATTCGCCGCTGTGCTCAAAAATTGTGTATATTTAATTGAATATATGTTTAATTAAGAACATGATAAAAAATAATGAAAAGTTGGTAATAACACAGAATCACCATGTCGATCGTACACAGTCCCACTAATGTAGTACAATCATTAATAAAATGTGAAACCGTGATTTGCTTACAACCAGAATAAACGGGAAGTAGAAAGGAGAAGATTGTGGCATGGGCGATCGAAGTCACAGTAGCTCAATTGTTTAGAACAGCGGTGTTTTGAGTTGAAGGTTGTGGGTTCGAATCCCGCCTGTGACACAAATTTTTCACTTTGAAAAAATTTTGTATAATTAATTGAGTATATATACAATTAATTTTATTTATAAAATGAAAAAAATTAAATCAAAACTGCACATGTATATAAATATTTTTAACAAAGTTGGCATAGAGGTCATATAAAATAAAAACAATCTTATATAATAGATTAAATAATATAATTAAAAAATTTATTACAAAAGATCAGAGATAAAATTGTAATTAGTCAATATTGACCACTAGCGATATACATATCGAATTTTTATTATCTTTTTACAGTACCTAGTCATAAAAATTAATAACATTTTTATTTTAAACAATTATTTTTCTATGCTGAACATGAAATTTACCTCATAGTTCAGTTTGCTATTTGCGGCCATCTTACATACTAACATCTAAACTAAAACGAATTGTAGAATGTTAATAAAATATATTAATGAAAAAGAAATGCCTTTAATGTTTAAATATAATAAAATATTAATAATTTGTGCTTAACTATTTGTTTGTCTTATTTCCAGCTCATAATTTTGTAGATTTTGGTTGCATTTTCCTACTTACTTTCAATGATAAAAATGAATACTAGGGTGGCAAATGATAGATTACAACATTAAATTACACAAAACAAGTAAAAACCTAAATAAAAACAAGAATACACATATTAAGGAAGACGTTCCAATTGTTATAAAGTTGACTAATCATGCAAAATTATTTTAAAGAAATTATTAATTACTACTATGTTATTTAATATTACTCATATATGTTTTTATTTTAAATTGATAATACTTAAAGACAATGATTAATTTGTTTTCTGTTTGCTTTTGCATTTTCTTACTTTCAGTGCTTAAAGAAAAAAGGAAGACCTGTGGTCTTGTGCACAATAATTGCATTATTAAGCCATTATAAAAATAATATATTAGATAAAATATAATATATATCTCTAGTAAAATAGCATACAATTGTGACCTACTCTGGCTATTATTTTCATTTGCTACCAGAGGTGTTAAATAATAATTAAAAATAGTTTTCTAACAGAATAAATACATATGTCCTGTTTAAAATAATTAAGATAAATAAAATTTTAAGTTTGACAGCTTAATTTTATATTATATAGTTAAAATGTAGACTGTCCAATTTAGCTTTATCAATCAAAGAAAATAAATATTGCAATGAAGCACAAATTAATCATATTTTTTTAAAACAAAAATAAGCACATCTATATCCTAATTAAAATCAGTAAATAAGCTATTACATATTTTAGAAAATGTGTTTTACGCATCCACACACTGCTAGCTCTGCAAGCTTTATCGACAGTAAGTTAATTTTTAGTGTAATATTTCGGATGGGATTTTCTCCCTTTCATTCGTTCTTTCTCTCTCTCACTGTCTTCCTTTCTTATACATAATTAAATCACGTAGCGTCATCAGCATACAGTCGAGACATAGACGGGCCTGGTTTGCACCACGTTTTTCTCCAGCGGTGAATACATGTGGCTAAGCCTGCTTTTCTTCTCCAGGTCTAACGCAAACCATAATCCGAGGCCGAAAAATATCAAGAGGAGTCCCATGAGGAGGGCCAATAGATTTCCCAATACTATGTGTGACATTTTCATTCCGAAGTAGCTGTCAATCGACACATTCCTCGGAGTGAAACATCTGAAATGCCAATTTGCGATTAACAAATGGTAAAAAGTTTGGTTTTGTTAGTAATGTGTGGTGATTAGTGACTGTTAGTCAATGATTATTCAGAAATCTTGAGATGCGGTCTGGGATGATGTAGGCTTCAGAAAAACATTTTCTTTATCGTGCCAACATTTCGATCTTTACAATTAATTAAGGTTTTTAGTTGAGATGAAAAAAAGCTAATGGCACGAGAGGGATTCGAATCCACGACCTTCGGCTAGATACACCGCTGCTCTACCACTTGAGCTATCATGACCTCGATCCACTCGGACATCAACTCCCCATCTCAACCCCACCTTATGAGTTTTCCCTCCTTTTGCCATTTTTCAAATGTCATGTAATTGGTTTGGATTCTCGACGACAATTGAAATGGCGACGGAGAGCTGTAGTGAAGAGTACTTAATTTTAATTAATTAAATCCACTAATTTCGTGGTCCGCTTGACCAATTAATACTTTACAATTAATTAAGGTTTTTAGTTGAGATGAAAAAAAAGCTAATGGCACGAGAGGGATTCGAATCCACGACCTTCGGCTAGATACGCCGCTGCTCTACCACCTGAGCTATCGTGACCTCGATCCACTCGGACATCAACTCCCCATCTCAACCCCACCTCATGAGTTTGAGATGGGGAGTTGATGTCCGAGTGGATCGAGGTCATGATAGCTCAGGTGGTAGAGCAGCGGCGTATCTAGCTGAAGGTCGTGGGTTCGAATCCCTCTCGTGCCATTAGCTTTTATTCATCTCAACTAAAACCTTAATTAATTGTAAAGTATTAATTGGTCAAGCGGACCACGAAATTAGTGAATTTCGATCTTTATTGAGCCCTGAAGATCATCTCAATAAAGATCGAAACGTTGACACGATAAAGAAAATGTTTTTTGTTGTGTTATATTTTCAAAATATGGACCGATGACGTCTGGTTTTATCACAAATACACATCAATAAAATTAATTGCATGAAAATGTTATGGTTTTTTTATTGTCTTTATCTTAGGCAGGCTTTAATAAAAGGAAATTTAACAGTATCAGTTTGACAAACAACCAAGAAGAAATTTTATTTTTTGTGGATGGTATTGTGTTTTCCTTATTTTTTATGATGAATTAACATTAATTGTTGTATGTTCTAAATATAATGTATTTTATTATTAATACTATTTGTATTTGTGATGAATTGTCTTTAGCTGGGTTTCCAATGCACATTGAAATTGAACGTAGTTTTCAATGGAATCAACGGATTTGTCCAAAACCTTTTATATTGATAGGTTGAAAAAATCCCAAGTTCTCCGTGGTTGAAAACCTTTATTCAATTTAGTAAATTGCATGGCGTTACGGGCTCAATCTGAATAATTCCCAAGGTGTGCCTTCAGACTGGGAATTATACCATGAGATTTCTCTGTTTAGTTTCTGATGATGGGCCAGGAGCCCAAAACGCCATGTAATTTCTTAAATTGAATAAAGGTTTTCAACCACGGAGAACTTGGGATTTTTTCAACCTATCAATAGAGAAGATATGAACTGTGGCGTTGGTAATATCCAAAACCTTGTATATTTGAATCAAGGTCATGAAATGTTAAAAAAATCAGAAAAGGGGGAATAATTCCGATACTATTGAGATTCAGACTATAGTTAATTGGGATGTTTTGGTTCTCTTTAGAATGTAGACTCTACCGGCAAAGTTTGTAACACTTGTAGCTGAATACCCTTCATATATAGTTTAGTTATAATTTCAATATAACTCAGAAATGGTCAAACCTATCAAAATTTTCAGTAAAAGTGGCATAAAATAAACTCTAGAATCGAATCGTACAATAAAAATATGAATTTCTCATTTAAAATAACAAAGTTTATGTCATTTTCCAGTAGATGAGAAAATTATGTTAAATCTGTTCCCACCACGCGATTCTTAGCCAAAATTTACTTGGGGTTTGTATAAGACCATTTTTTGCTAAAGTTAATCATTTCCAAATTAAATGGGTGGACTGTAGAAGTTGATACACCCTGTATATTATCTTTTTTTGCTTGGAAAGAACAAACCCCATGGGTGTAAGAAAATTATCGGAAATAAAATTTATGGTTACAGAATAAGTAACGTAGTTAAACATTGACTGATCAGAAGATAGTTGTGCTAATAACGATTTTAATCATATTTTCTATTTAACAATTTTAATAGGTTATACAACTCTTTTTTTATGGTATTGTGTAAATAATTATTGTTGGTTATGTAATTAAAATATGGATTTCTCATTTAAAATAACAAAGTTAATGCCATTTTCCAGTAGATGAGAAAGTTATGTTAAATCTGTTCCCACCACGCGATTCCTAGCCAAAATTTACTTGGGGTTTGTATAAGACCATTTTTTGCTAAAGTTAATCATTTCCGAATTAAATGGGTGGACTGTAGAAGTTGATACACCCTGTATATTATTGTTTTTTGCTTGGAAAGAACAAACCCCATGGGTGTAAGAAAATTATCGGAAATAAAATTTATGGTTACAGAATACGTAACATAGTTAAACATTGACTAATCAGAAGATAGTCGTGCTAATAACAATTTTAATCATATTTTCTATTTAACAATTTTAATAGATTATACAACTCTTTTTTTAAGGTAGTGTATAAATAATTATTGTTGTTTATATAATTAAAATAATGTAGAAATTGTGATAATTTGTATAAATAAATATTAATATGAAAATGGACAAAAGGTTGTGGAATAGAAAAAATGCATTTTTCTGAAGGAAAAATCCTTTCATAAAAGTGCAAAAGGAAAACCTAGGTTTTATGGTGAAAGAAGAGGAAAAAAATTACCTTATTTCTTTTGCAAGCGGTCCATCAAGCCTGGTGAACCATCGAATCGAAGCATTGCACTCCCACGGATTACCCCTCAAATCGAGGAATTCTAGTTGGACGAACTGATGCTTAAAATATGGATGAAGGGTTGTAAAGTTGCATCTTGCCAGGGAGAGCGACTTGAGTGGCAGATGGAAAAAAAGTGGCTTTGGGAGGTAGTCCAACCTGATGCTTCCACGCAGGGAGATACGTTCCAGATGTTTCGTATGTCGAAAAGCGTCATGGTCAATTGTCGTTAAGTATTTATTGTCCTCGATGATCAACTCCCTTAAATTCGTAGCCATGTGAAAAGGGTGCATTTTAAGTTCCTTTAAATTATTGCTGCTCAAATCTAGCACCCTTAAGTTGGGCGGGAATATCGGAAGAAAAGTGATGTTGTTGTATTTCAAATCGAGAATTTCAAGTTCAGAAGCATGGTCAAAAATATTAATTGGAAAATCTGACAAACCAAGTGATTTTGCGTATAGTCTTCTAAGACCGTTGTAAAGCGTCTTGTTTATAGCTTGATAAACACTTTCTTCATTTTTCAACAAAAAATTTCCAGAAATATCAAGTGTTTTTAAATGTTCCAACCCTTCAAAATTATCAGGATAAATATTTCTTAAAGTATTGTAGGATATGTTTAGAAAGTTGAGGTTTTTTACACCGCTGAGCATGCTTTTATGAAAGGCATTCACTTGGTTAAACGATATATCCAAGTATTTTAAGTTTACCCATGCGCTGAAACTTACATTTTTAAACATGTTGTTTCTAAGCGTGAAATTCACAATCGGCTGATTTTCCAGAGTTTTAGGCAGAACTTGAAGATTCCTGCTGGAACAATCGACGTCCCATGCAACAGGCCTCGAATGTTTCACATGACAATTAAAAGGCAGTACTTCTGCCTGTGTGATTCTGGCCAAGTTCAACAGAAAAAACACCAACATTTTTATAACATGAATCTTGTTATACTGACTCTCAACGTTTTTGGCTTTTGATATCAAAAATTGCAGATAAGATAAATCTGTACAAACAAAATAGTACTCCACGGTTAATAAACGTCAAATTATTCTGGGGTCTCTAGTAATATTTATTCACTTTATTAAAAAGGAATTTAAGTTTATAGTGCAATTTGGTTCTTGTCAACATTTCTCATTACAAACACATTTTTAGATTAGATTAAAAAGAAATGCGTATTGTGTTTTAAGTTTTAATAATTGCAAAAAACAATGTATACTGCCAAGTAAAATTTAATTTGATTAATTTAAATTTAATGCATGTCGATAAAAAGTACAGTTCTAGAAAATAATCTTTCTTTCTGAATAATATCAATAACAAATTGAATATACTCCAATTACCTAATTTATGTTCGATATCTTTTACATCATAGTTTGTTTGTAGTCAGTATTTTTTTATATTTGTATGATCCATAACAGTGATTCACACTAGCACAACTGAAAGCAATCAAAGACTTCATAGTGTCGACCGAGTCTAAATTGATCTTAACAACCTGATAAATGTTCATAATTTTGTCGAACGCTTGTTAAACAGCAATTTAAATTTTTTATGGTAATTAAATAGAATTTGTTTGAAGATAATATAATTTTTTTTTATACACTGAACAAATATTTTGTCTATTTTCAGTTAATAGGAAAATAAGGAGATTTCATTACAAGACACGTAGAGAAATTAAATATATTTAAACAATTATAAAATCTGCTGGCGTTTCGGTTGAAAAAACAATGCATGAAGCGATGAAAACGTAATGAAAAATTATTATCCTCGAACTGTCAAAGATAATAAATATAAGTGTCGTGATAATAACAGGTATAATTTCAAGATTTTACACAAAGTTCAGGCACGACAGCGCGGTTAATCGCCGACGATGATGACCGAACGGGGCATGTCTTCAGGGCTGAATTGTTCCGCGATGTGTGCAGGGATTTCCTCATGGCTTTTGATCCTGATCTGGAACTTTTCCTTCCACTCGTTGATTTCCTCGCCTTTCTTGACGACCTGTTTATTCATGGCGTCCATCAGTGTCGTAAGCTGGAAATAGGACAACTATACTACTATCTGTACATAAAAATTTACCCCATAAGAGTTCTGTTCATTTTTATTACCTGATCACGGTTCTGCGTGAGTTCTGGGATGATATCGCCGACAGTCTTTTCACAAAGGACGCCACCAATCAATCTAAAGCACTTTCTACTCTTATCCATCAACTTGAGCTGTTCTAAAACAACTCTGAAAACATCCAAACAATTTATTTGTCAATGCGTAATAATAAAAAAACCAATATTAATTTAGTTTAAACCAAATATTATATAATGAAGTTTAGGTTTATGGTAATACTTTCTAAACATATGAAGGAACACAGATTTTTTAAAATAATCTAAGGTCAGAATATAAAAATTGATATAAAAAAAGCTGTATAGTCAATTTTTTGATATAAATAACAATTTTTTAGTTAATAACTAATTAAGCTAACACACGGAAGTTTGTAAAATTTGAGTTTAATAGTTGTTTTTTAATTTATTTTATTATTATATTAGGACAGCTCCTAGTGATACTAGCAATGTTGTGTTTATAAATTCTATGTTTTATGTTATGAGTGGAGGGAGAATTAACCCATTAATTTATGCTCTTAAGAAAATTTAAATTTCTTGCTAGGGAGGAATTGCGTGGGCCATTGCTGTTCAGACTTAGATTGCCCTAACAGGATAGTCGGGAAGGGTTTGGAATGAAAGGTGTAGGACTAGTTGGTTAGAATGAGGGTCATGGATTTTATGGATCGGTATTGACTTTTTGTGGTTTTAAGGACAAAAGAGATTTGAAGGTCTATGTTGATAGTATGGTTGGATACAAAGGAGGAAGCTTAGACAATGGCTCAGAGGATTTTGGACTGTATTGACTGGATTTTGCCGACTTGTGGCAACCAGATGACCTGGACTGTCACAAATCACCTCTGTGGAGGTGCTTCATGTGCCATGCCCATGCCAAACTGATTGCCATACAGAATGGATCTTATCACCTGCACTAAGGTACATTTAAGAAGTTATTCTGGAAGGTGTTGTCCCATTTGTTCCATTTATTGAGGATAATTTCATGTTAAAGCATGATAATGCTCGAATGTATGTAGCTCGAGTTGTCACCCAAACCTTGGAGGATAGGGATTGGATTATTACAATGAATTGGCCAGCATGTTTCTATAGAACAGTTATGGATCACAATAAAGAGGCAGATTAGACATCATTCGTCGCCCCCAACAATTGTTAAAAAGCTTCAAACCGCTCTTGTTGAAGAATGGGAAATTCTGGGGAAATTTTGTTTCACAAGATGAAAGCTTATTTACTCGATGCTCAGGAGATTTAAGACCTAAGGTCATACACACTATTAGGAGCATTAAATGATTTTCTGGTTATTTGGTGAATTTTCTTTCAAACCATCATCATTATTGAAACTCATGAATTTCTGATCTCATTTCATTTGGTTTGTATTAAAATAAGTATGTTGCAATTAACATAACAATAAATGTACATATAGTTTGCAATAAACAAAATACGAATGTCTAGTTTTTGTGTTTGAATGTACATTGCACTGACATTCTTTAGGGATAGAGTTTGTGGATACCCCAAGGGTTCTGTTATAAGTGAAAATGAGAGAGAGAAAAAAAAACCTTTTTTTTGCACTGGCGTGAACAAGGACTCGAGTTGAGACTGGTCGGTGTGGATGAGCCGGGTGAAAAAGAAAAAAAAAGGAACATGACAGACAGTGTGTTATTTTATTATTTTGGGACTTTTCTCATCATCGTGGAGTGGAGGGTTCGCCTGTGCGAGGGGAGAACTGCTCTAGAACAACAAGAAAAAGAACGTACACGAGGTTCGAGCTTTTAATTTATATTGTAAGATTGGTTTCTGGACAGTTTTTTTGTTTTGTTTTATTTTATTTTTTTGTTTTACATTTTATTCATAATACAGAGGACATTGATATTTTACTTTCTTGGTTTTTATTGTATTTATTTACTTTTTTTTATTTGTTATCTTGTTATTTCACTCTGAGGGTTTCACTTTTTTCCTAAAAGAAGGAAAAAAATAAATAAAACTGTGGCGCCCGATTATTTCACTTTTGGAGACAAAGCGGCCATGGAAAAAAATCTCCACTGAGCCCCAGGTACCCGGCGACCGGGTGAATTGCCAAAGGTCCGGCGAGGAACCGGTAACAGTTAGATCTGGAAACCTAGTGCAAGGTAGGCTCAAATGCATGACTCTGATGTCACACTGATCAGTAGGGTCATCTACAAATGAGTATGGGTCAAACAATTGATTTAATAACATTACAAGGACAAACCTGGGAATCGGACCCAGAAGAGGTACAAATACAACAAATATGAGACCTTGATGCCCTAATAATTACTAGGCTCGTCACCAGATGAATATAGATAAAACAACAGGCCCTATTGCAAAGTTAATATTGGATTTGCCATAAAAAGTTTCAACCCTTTACAAATCAATAATGACTTGTTTTCTAATGGCTTCTTCATGAATTAAGAGCTTTGAACTTGTGAAAATTTGCATATTTTTGAAAGATATTGTCATTTATAATTAAAATAGTAGATCTAGGTTCAGACTCTCTGCATAACTGAACTGAAAAGTGAGAACTGACCAGGAAAGACCAAAGGTTGTGCAAGAAGAGCGAATTTTTGAAACATTGCTGTTTGCAAAGTAACATGTATCATCATCAGCTTTCAGGAATCCTGATTAGTTATTCCTTCAGATGTCCAGTAATAAGGGAATTTTTTTATTGAAAAATTTCATAAATGTACCCATATCCAGTTAATGAAGGCGTTTGTACCAATCGTTTGTTCGATTCCCAGGTTTGCCCTTGGAATGTTACAATCTGGTACATTGCATTTAAAATAATTATTATAAACTTAGAAACTGGTCTACTACATATGTACTATTCTAAGTAATAGAAGGGTGCCTTCTTGAACGACATTTAACACTCCTTGCATTTTTTTTTCTCAAAATGAAACGGTTCAAAGGCTATGAGTAAATTTATGACTAATATGGTACATAATGGAAAAAATTTTTTGGAGACTTTTTTCCGTGAGTGTATGTACAGTAAATGCGCTATAGTTTTTCAGTCTGAAATCATAGAAATTGAACACAGTGCCAGAGCACTTAAAAGGCTAGGAAAACATTTGAGGAAGGTACCTATTTTTTCCGAGTTAGGCGGCACAAGGCCTTAGCTGCATGCGGTAAAGGAAAAAAAAAAAGTGAATATAAATTCTCTATGCACTAAACCCTTTTGTGTGGCGTAACACCTTGCCACAAAAAATATTAAATCCAATTAATGAGTTCAAAACTTGGTGGAGCTCCAAGTATGTGGCCATCCACAAGACTTACAAAGGAATCATTTGAAGTAAAGGACTCTGGTTGGACTAGTGACAGGGTACTGTTACCGAAGAAGGCACATGCACTGGATAGGAGTACAGACTGAGGAAACACTGTGCAGATACAGGAAGAAGAGGAGATTGTAGAATACATTTTATATTTTTGTGAGGTTCTATGTAGGTGTAAATGCTTGCTAGTAGAAGAAGAAAAGTTACAAGATCTTACAATAAGGAGCCACTGGCAAGGCTATGGACGTTGTTTAACAACCTGAAGCTAGCCAGTGATTTGTAAAATTAGAGGAGCGCAATAAATCTACTCAGGGAGATGCAGAAGGCCTTGTTAGCACCACTTTTATTACTGAGTGGACACATAGGAAAATGCGCTACAGTTTTCCAGTCTGAAATCATAGAAACTGAACACTGCACCAGAGAAGTTAAAAGGCTAGGAAAACATTCCAGGAAGATACCCATTATTTTCTGACAGTCTGGTGGCACTTAAGGCCTTAGATGCATGCGAGGAAAGACAAAAAGCATATGGAATTGTATAGTAACCCTGTCAGAAATCCGACCTGATGGCCTGAAAAGGAACCAGTATCAATTCTCTATCCCCTGAACGCTATTGTGACCTAATATGTTGCCACGAAAACGTTTAAATTCAAATTAATGACTCCAAAACTTGGTGCAGCCCCGGTTGGGGTACTGCCACCTAAGAAGGCACATGCACTGGATAGGACAGCATAGATACAAGAAGATTGTAGAACACATTTTATGTTTTTCAGAGGGTCTATGTAGGTGTAGATTCTTACAACTAGAAGAGGAAACGCATCAAGATCTTACACCAAGGAGCAAGGCTATGGAAGTTGATTAACAACCTGAAGCTAGCCAGTGATTTTTAATATTAAAAGGGTACGATTGATCTACCCAGGTAGATGTGCAGAAGGCCTTGTGGCCACCACTTTTATTACTGTTTGTACTACTCTAACACTGATCATTAGGATCATCTGCAGATGGGCGTGGATCAAAAAATTAATTTGCTTAGGAAAGCCTCTTGTAGATGTCATAAGAGTGAAGTTTTAAGGCATTTTAACTCTAAAGAAATGTATTGGGTAGTTAATCTTCTAACACAGAGGGCATAGGTTATACTTTTTAGACAGACTGCAGTATGGAAGTGTTATGTTGCATGTATGATGTGAAAAAACCTCAATTGGCAACATTTTTGAACTTTATTGTTCAGTTTGATTGGAATAATGGATTTTCTGATTCATTTGGTAGGAAAGCATTGATTTAAGTTGGTCCCAGTTAAAAATAAATACCACCTGGTCGCATGTGTAGGAGGCAAGGGAGGAGATGTTATACTGGAGGATTGTCTGCAGATGTGACTACCTGTGTTCGTTGAGGTCGCCTTCGATTTCTGTCAACTTGTTCATGAGCATCTGCTGCTCTGCCCGGAGTTGGTGGAAACCGGATAAAATCTCCTCGGCGGCGGCCTGTTTGAGTTTCGCTTTCTGCTTTCCACCGTCGGCTTTCTTCTCATCTCCGCTTTTATTCTCTTCCACTGCTTTCTTCTCTTCCTGCTCAGCTTTCGCCTGGTCCTCGCTCATTTTTCTATAATTCAACCTGAACAAAATAACTTTCCTGGGTTGTAGGGTTGAGGGGATAACCTGATAATAGCCTCCCGCGCATGGCCAGCGCCGGTTTGATATTTTCGTCGAAAAGAGCTAGTTCATGCTAGACAATAATTGACCTAAAATTCATACAAAAACGAGTAAAAATATATAAAACACAGAAGAGATTTAAAATAAATAAAATTATAAAAGGTAGTTTGATTTCTGTGTCTTTAAAAGACAATTGTCCAATGAAGGTGATAAGCCCTCCAATTTTCAAATTTATCTTACAAAAACAAATAAATGGAGGCTGCCGGAGCGGAAAAATGAAACAAAAGAAAATCCCAATTGAGGCGTAATAAACTACAATGCCTAAAATCGCAATTTAAATAAGAAAAGCTCCCTCAAAAAAAGTATTATTGTTTTTTTATTACTGTTAAGTAGCATTAATTTATTTATAGTATTTGAATGGAAGAATAAAAGGATAACGATGAGCCTGTATTTATGCGGAGACTGTTGCTAGTCTGACTCTATTATTACTATTATTATTGGCTATACAAGCCTAAGGAAAATGTTTAAATTATGGAACAAAAGTTCGAAATTCTAATTAAAGAATAGAAATAAATTTTAGAATTTAAAATGGGCTTTTTGGCATTCCAAATTAAGTATTTTAAAAGGATAAATTAAAGATTTTGGATGTTTGGAGACAGAGCTTTATAGCACTCAGAAGGGATATAGCTCACATAAGATAGGAAGTTTAAATTAAGTTTTTGTTAAGGCGTGAAATGACCTTAGCCGTTAAAACGCCTTTAATAATTAATAATAATTCAAGAAATGATTTTAAACATGTTTTATTAATCTACTCAATTAATTATACAGGATTTTTTCGAAATTAAAAATTTGTCATAGGAGAAGTCAAGTTAGCTGAAGTGGTTGGAAGAGCCACATACTGTCGAAGGTCGCGGGTTCGAATCCTGCCTGTGTCACAAATTTTTCATTTCGAAAAAGTGGTGTATAAATAATTGAATAATTAAGAAATAAAGGATAAAAAATAATAGAAGTTGGATTTTTTAAATTACAAAGCGTTCCATAACTCTCAAGACACTCCTCCCAACGTGATGACAACTTTCCTCTGAATATAATTTTGAATCTTTATTATTAACCAATTCTTAAAAACCCTTTTCTAGCGACTTGTGATCAATCATTTTTTTATGTTGTAAAACGTCCAGGTGTCTAAAAATGGTGATGAAGGAGAGAATGTGAGAGAGATGGAGAGAGGAACCATGGTTACAAAAATGATGATAAATGATAACCCACTATCCATCTAAAAAAATTAAGGCGCATAATGATATAGAATTGTAAGGCCTGCCAGTCGTGATGGTGTAGGATATCAGTATATCAGCCATAAAAACAAAAATAAAATTAAAGTAATCTAAATATGGGATGGGTAACAAAGAGAGAACGTTAGAGTGATAAAAAGGACAGTTTAAATGAGAGGGACAGAGAGAGAGAGTAAGAAGTGACTCATTATAAAGAGAAAGAGAGATAGAGGGTGGCAGGGAATGGGAGAGCGTTGGAGAAATTGAGAGAAAGTGTGAGAGAGTGAGTGAGAGAGTGAGTGAGAGAGAGAGAGAGAGAGAGAGAGAGAAAGAGAGAGAGAGTGAGAGAGAGAAAGTGATAATGAGAGGGAGAGGAGTGAGTGAGAGGGAGAGGAGTGAGTGAGAGAGCGTGGGAGAGAAAGAAAGAGAGAGAGAGAGAGAGAGAGAGAGAAAGAGAGAGAGAGAGAGAGAGAGAGACATTGGTTTACGAACACCTTAAGTGACTCATTATAAAGAAGAAGAAGAAGAAAAATAACTTTATTCTGGGACTGGTGTCCCCAAAGAATAATTTACATGAAATAAATAAAGGAAGTTCCTTCTATGACGTTAAAAGTAAAAAAAAAGAAATCTTGGCACAATGTATACCAATAAGGCAGGACAGAAGAAAAAATTACGAGAATATTAAACAAAAATAACAAATGTCAACGTGAGGTCTCTGCTTGGANAGTGAGTGAGCGAGAGGAGAAACCATGGTTACAAAAATTGGTGATACATAATACGCACTATCAATCTCATAAAATTGACGGCGCACAATGAAACAGTACTATAAGCCCCGCTGGTCGTGATGGCTTAGTATATTCTCTCACCCGTAAAACCAAAAATCAAATGAAAAACTATATAACGAGTAGCAATTAATAATATGTGATGGGAACATCCTCCCTCAACTTTCCCATCTTCTATTGCAGGTGTGTCGCTTATGGTGTGCTTTCGTAGAAACAAGAAAACCGCCTGAAAGCACAAATGAACTGTTGTGTCAGATTTATTTTTTGTACTCATCGAATATCCAGCGTCTGACATCTATATTCAGACCTATCCTGGCTTCATTCCTCATTTAGTAGGAAATATTTCCTAGGCAACTGCCTTTACCATAAATTCTCTTCGACCTCACTATATTTTTCAGCTTATCCATTTCGAATCTTATATCCACTCGCTTAACACCAGCTCATCGCCCAGTGATTTGTACTTTCCTTGGCATAAAAGCTCCGCATTTGATCGGATTACTTGATCAAGCCACAGATCTCTGGAATTGTCTTCCTTTGCCAATCCGCAAAGCCGACTCGTTAACTTCTTTTGACACCCTCCAGTACAAACTTCTCATCTCCCTCCAAACAGAGCCAACATAGCCCACAATACAATTAATTAAGGTTTTCAGTTGAGATAAAAAAGTCAATGGCACGAGCGGGATTCGAACCCACGATCTTCGGCTTGATACGCCGCTGAAAAATGGCAAAAAGGAGGGAAAATTCAAAAGGTGCGGTTGAGATGGGAGGTTGGTGTCCGAGTGGATCGAGGTCACGATAGCTCAAGTGGCAGAGCAGCGGCGTATCAAGCCGAAGGTCGTGGGTTCGAATCCCGCTCGTGCCATTGACTTTTTTATCTCAACTGAAAACCTTAATTAATTGTAAGATATTAATTGGTCAAGCGGACCACGAAACTAGTGAATTTAATAGCTCACAATATTATTAGGCCGTTTTACTACATAAGAAAGCATTTTTCCTTCCTTTTATCATTTTTATTTCTATTTTTTATATTTTCTATTATTAAATCGATTAGGTTTCGTTGTTCGATTGACCAAATAAATTCTTCTCAATTAATTAATCTTTAAGTAAGGTATTGGTTGAGATAAAAAATCAGTGTTCCTAGCGGGATTCAAATGGTAGAGCAGTGGCGTATTTAGCCGAAGGTCGTGGGTTCGAATCCCGCACGTGACACTGACTTTTTTTTATCTCAACCAATATCTTAATTAAAGATTAATTTTCTATTTTGTTTTATGTCAATTTATTTCACTATATGTTAACGTCGTCACTCTCTAAACTTTAGCAGTTTTATATTTTCTGTTTATTTAATTTATTGTTCTTGTTTAATTTAATTGTTGCGGCTAGCATGAGTCACTTAAGTCAACAAGCAATCTTTAAGTTATTTTTTTTAAATGTCTTATAGTTCGAATAAAGATCATAAAAGAAAAGATAATAAAACTTGTAATAGAAAGTGCGAATGCCTTCCACATATGGGCATAAAAAAGATAAAAATGAAGGCGGAAGCAATTCTCTTGTAACATTTGTCTAAGAGGTCCTTCAAGGGTGAAAAATGAGTTCTTAAGATTGCCTATAAAGAATAAAGCATCCCATTTAGATGATATTTAATGCAATAAAACAACAATAAAAACGTCTAGCGTATGTTTCGCATTGTTTACCAACTGCTCGTAACAATTGAGATCTTTCCCCGGCGTTTGATTTACTGCGAATCCGGATACCCTTTCTAACATCACGATTAGGATAATTGTTCTTCCGATTCCGGATAGTCCGGGGGAAAATTGAGCAGACGCGAAGTACGGAAAATTGTGCCAAAGTCTAAAATTCGTCAGTTAAGTAACAACACAGAAAAAATTCGTCTCAATGACAGATGGGTAAATTATTTTGTCAGCTATCACAATCAAATAAACATTTACAACTATTGTTTTAAATTTTATGTTTCTTTACAGTTCATAGACAGAATTATTGAATTCAATGATGCATTTTGCACAATTGTAAGCATTGGTGCACGATTATTAAAACCAAAAATTTTCATCGATATCCATTTAATAAAGAAGTCAATTAAGTTAGACATCCAATCTATTTAATAGTAAAGTTAATCTACATTAAGTGTAGTGTTTGTGTGTTATTATAGATTACATAAATGAGTCATGCTTAAGGAAAGATATGTATTTTGAAAAGTGGGTCACGTTAGCAATTCCAGATGGGCAGATAGAGAGAGTAATCCATTGTCAAGATGATTTAAACTGACTAATAAGCTTTGTGTATCATGTTATAATACATAAATAAACAATGAGCATCTTACGTAAATATACAATTTAGATCCAAATACATTTAAATAATAAAGAAAACCTTTTTTTTCGAATTTTCAAAAAGAAAGATTTCTTAAGAATAAACAAGCCTAACAATCTCACTCCCCAAACGCAATCAAATATTTTATTAAAGATTGATATGATATCTGCATTAATTAGGATTAAAAATGCATTTTAGTATATTATTAAATTATTGCATTGTGTAATAATTTTTGTAATTGATTTTTTAAATTCCTCAGTTTCCTTTTTTCCCCCCCCCCAATAAATTGTACTTGAGACCGCAGCAAACTGACGAATATGGCAATAAGATTACAATATTCATTTGTGGAATAGCAAAAACTGTCATATTTATTTTTCCGATCCTTTAAGTAAAAAAATAATTTACAATTGATTATCTGCTATAGATAAAAGATCCATTGATCTCACAATAAAAATATAATAAGTGATTATTTGTACACCATTTATTTTTTTGATGTGAACGGCCTTGTATTTTACGGCGCCATCAAGCTACACTTCTGCATGACAGCCTGGTTTTGCGGGCTTAGTATTTTGAGCCCCATTTGTTATCCATTACTCCTGCTTATTAAATTATAATTTTTTAAATGGATTCACTTAAATTGATAATTCTATATTTTCTTTTATAATAACTATAAAAATATTCTTTAACCACTTAAATTCATTTTTATTAAATATACAGACAATTGTTCCGGTATTTGTGTCGATTATATCAAGATAAAAGTATATGTAGTTTGAATTTATACAAAGACTACATTTTTCTCGATACTAATGAATTAAACGAAATTAAATGTAAACATTCACAGAATTAAAAAAATGAATTGCTATATCAATAATACAAATACATAAATAAAATAAAACAGACGGTTTTTGTAAGCTTTCAAGGTGGAATTTTTAACTTTCCGGATTAAAACCATCTTTGATTGCTTGTAAATAGATCACTTTTTCTCTGTACGTTAAAACATATAATCTGATATTTCGATTTCTAAAATGACGTTTAAACTATTAAACAGCTGAATATTCGTGATGTTTAGTGGTCTTAATTGACCTATGAAGAGATGAAAAGGCCGGTGTCACGAGCGGGATTCGAACCCACGACCTTCGCAGTTGAAAAATGGTACACCGAGGGAAAATTCGAAAGGTTGAGATGAGTCGTTGGTGTCCGAGTGGATCGAAGTCAAGATAGCTCAAGTGGTAAGAGAGTAGCGTATTCAGCCGAAGGTCGTGGGTTCGAATCCCCCTCGTTACACTGGCTTTTTCATCTCAACCAAGACTTTAGTTAAAAAGATTGACCGATTGAAACTTTATAAATATTTTAAGTTTTAGAGTTTTGCAAACGTAAATTTGCTTTGAAAATTATATAATTTCCTGTAAGTGTTTTTGAGTGCATGTTGTACACATATTATAGTAAAGAAACGTTTAAAAGCTAAAAAATAGACAGTGTAATATTTCCTAATAATAAAATTTCCTGGTAAAGCGTATCCATAAAACCGGTTACTTGTATATGACAAAATATGCGAACAGGTGGCTAAATAAAATGTCGAAATGCCCAATGTGATCAGAAATGACTAATCTATGTGAATAATTATAATTAACCAAAGTGTGGCAACTCATTGAAAAGGTTTTGCTATATATTTGTGTGTAAATGAAAAACAAGGCAATCAGGAACTGTTATTATTTCCAGTAAACAAAAGAATTTATTGTGACTTACATTTTCAGGTACGACTTGACAAAGGAATTGGACAAATGATTTTGTTGGTCATAATGACTAAAATTGTTGTTTGTTGATTCCGGAAACGTCTCTTCTATTCGTAT
Organism: Cimex lectularius; assembly: GCF_000648675.2. Taxonomy (NCBI): domain Eukaryota; kingdom Metazoa; phylum Arthropoda; class Insecta; order Hemiptera; family Cimicidae; genus Cimex; species Cimex lectularius. The sequence continues at coordinate 654,893 of NW_019392904.1, read as the reverse complement.
TTTTGACTGTAACAAGGTCGGCGCTTTTTTAACTGTTTTCTTCGTCCCGTCTTTCTTCGTCACTTCTTTGAGCTTTTTATCATCGTCTTTTCTTTTTTTGGCACGTTCTCTCGAGATCTTCATGTACGTGACGAGCCGCTTTCTTGGCGTGAAGCTGCCACGCATTGTCAGCCTGGGTGAACCGGACACGGCGATCTTCGACATCTTCTCGGTGTACCTGGTCTTTTTCGTCTTTCCGCTCATCTTTTTCCAGTCGACGACTTTGGGAACCTTGAAAACACTCTCTGCCGCCTTCTCGGAAGTCGGTCCCACCGTCTCTTTGTCTTGTGAATGTTCGAATTGCAATTCGGTCGAAAAAGTCCCTTCGGCAGACGCAGGAGGTGCAGGATCTGTAGGTGTATCTTTGGATGACATTTTTTGATAAAGACTGATTGTGTTTGGTTGAAACCTCATAATTCCCTTTCGCGCATGGTCAGTGCATATATCATTTATAATTGTTTTTTTAAAGGATATATAGCTATAAAAATTATTCCGAACTTTCATTTAATTATCCTCACATGAGACTAATCAACCAGGCTTTGCAAAACAGTTTTAAAAACATTAATAAAGACCACTCTAGTGGTACCGCTCAAGTTCTCACATGGCGGGAAATTCAAACGTTTCATCGTACGAATTACTGAAACGTATCAAGTAAAAATTTTTTGTAGTTTGGTTGTTTGCGTTTTTATTTCTGGCCATTTTCAGTGAAATGTTTGTTTCTGAATTTTTGCAAATGACTGACCAAGACAGGTTGAGACAGTCATAAATAATAACAGGAAATAATATAATTTAGCAAAGACTTTGTTATATGTTGCAAACTTACAATTAAAATTAATAAAACCAGCATTTATCTTAAGTTATATGTATAATATGTTACATGATAATTATGTATAATTATCTTTTTAAATAATTCGAATTTTCTGAAAACATGAAAATAAATATAAAAGACGAATTATTTCTGCCGCTTTTTTAAGGTTATACTTAATATTCATCAAGTTGCACTAGAAAATAATAGAACATTATTTACACAGTTTTATTGCAGACGTCTGGATTTATGAAAATGTTAAAATTGTATCAAGGAGATACAAAATCTGTGAATATAATAATAAAATTTAGAAGAGGTATTTTTAAGGAAAAATCAACGTACAGGTCAAACTAAGTGAAAGATCAGTGTCATTATTTTATGTCTAGCTTTCGATCTATCATTAGGATCTGCATTGATTTCATACATAAATTCATATCAGTAAAAATATAGCAACAATCAACTTAAACATATATTAGTTTCAGAATTTTAGAGGAACTTCCTTTTCTTAGGTTGTTTTTTAAGTTTCATATATTTCTATTGATTTTTGAATTGTTTGTTTTATTTTTCCTTTCGAATTTCTCCTTTTTGCACTTAAACTTTCATTCCGTCGGAGGTTCGGATCGAATTCGTTCGGCCCTTGAACCAAGCTCTGTGCGGCACACAGCTGAGACAGAGGTGCGTCGCCTCCTACCTTGAGAAACAAACGTCTGATAAGGCCTTGTGCCAGGTGCGGACCATAAAGAACCTCATCGTCTTTCTCAAGACGATGCGACCCCGAACGGGAACTTCATGTTACTAAACACCGGGCGCAAAATAATGGTGCAGTCCTGAGGGCGTGGCAACCTCTCTAAAGCAGAAGCTGTACTCGTGTCGGCATGGGGCGGAGGGTGCCTTATCAGAGGCACACGAAGGTTAGGGTACCAGATCCTGTCTGGATAGACGGGGGAGGGTGCGTAACCATCTGTACTACGGGGTAACAGAAATGTTCCAAGGTTCAGCCCCTGTTAGATTGGGAATGGACTCGTAGTGGTTCGTGGTAACGCTCCTGACGGGACCTTAGAGAAGAGGTTGTCTTCTATCTGTGACAAAACTTGCGTATGACCACCAATATAAACACGGCCTCACGAGATACGGCGGATCGGATGGCAACGTATCAGCGTTGAAGACGCTATGATTACTCTGAAAAGTCCCTCGAATGCGTGAGTAGTGGCGGATGGGAACGGGTAGTGAATCGGTTGCTCCTACTCGAGTATGCTTTGCACGTAGGTGTAGGCTGAGCTCGATTGGAGGCTTTTACCGTAGGTGGTACTCCTCTAGGGGGTGGTTAGCAATTCCACTTTGAACAAAACCGCAGCCGGAGCGGATCCGGTAGTTTCTGCGCTAAAGAAGCCTCAATACTCGGGGAGGTCGAGTGGCCTTCTCTACCTAGGGAGTGCGCGGAAACCAGGCTGATGTATTTCGGCTTAGGTAGACCTTTGCGCGCTGTATACGGTTCGATGCTTAATGCGGACCCGACCACTCAGAATGGGCAAGCGGGGAGCGAAGTTGTCTTGGGCCTTCGAGGCTGAGCTGCCTCTACACCAATGCTGCGGCAGTAACACAATCCTGTCGTATGCGGAGGTGCGTCAGCTCTAATCTTGAAAATCAAAACGTCCGATAAGACCGAATAGGCTAGGTTAAAGATCCTCTATGTCCTTTGTAGGATGACCGAGTGTACGGGAAAGTATGTTACTAAACACCACTCATTATTAACTGTTTCAAAATTTGACATTTAAAAAAATATAGAGAGAAATGCGGTGGCTCAGTCGTTAGGGAGATCCATTCGTATTTGCCTCCCTGAAGTGGTCCGTGGAATTTAATTGAGGAAAATATTAATGAATGTGATTGATTGACGTGTTTGATCTTATCATATTGGATGCCGCATATGAAGTTTTTGATGATATTTATTTTGATTTTTTTTATACATGATTAAAACAATCAGTATATATTGTGGAGAAATAATATAAGCACTTGCCCCGTTAACATTGTTCTTCAGCCCGTTGAACAAACTTTTAGAAAGTTATTCGAAGTTAGCACGTTGTTATGATTGATAAAAGATCATATCTGCATCGGATAGGCTCAATTGAAAAAAAAATTTAAAACTCCTTCCCCAATCCTTGCAAAGGGCCTTCCGAGACCCCCCCCCCCAAGTCCCACACCCCTGGATATATACAAAGCGAGAAAACTGATGTGGATTGATGGAGTGAAATTGAATCAGCATGAAAAATGTAGATGGCATTTTATTATACCGGAGCTGGGGATAGCGTTGATGACGCGAAACAAGCCCCGACTTTTCCTATTTGTCATTCGGCCCGAAGGGAGAGACCGTTCTGATGTTTATAAAATGTATTTATTCGTTTCGGCCTATTTGCGGTTTAATAGCCGCTCTTTCTCCAGTACGAAGTGGTCATTTACTCGGACATGCTCATTTGAGATAACGTTCTTTACAAATGGTCAGACATACATATAGGATTTTTTTTCTTCCCCATCTTCCCCTTGTTTCCGTTTGGAAAATATTTGTACAGAGTACAAACGTTCTTAGAAAAATGTTACTGTCTGCAGATAAGTTCTTCATCGACCATGTCTTCTATATAAACTTATACTTGTTTTCTTTCTTAACAACAGAAATACGTAAATTATCTACACGACTTTCTAGCTGAAGGAAAAGAAAGTTATTGCCTTCAGTTTTTATACAAACATTTCTTATATTTAATCTAAAATATTGAATTAATATTCTATTTAATTTTATAATATCAGGGTAGCTGTGTTTTCTTTAACCATCTAAATAATGCTTTTCACTAGAAAGGGGAGACTCATTAGATGTAAGCATTTTAAAGGAAAAAAAAACTCTACTTTTTCTAGCCTTACCTTTCACTAAGGCCCGAGGAAGGAGTTATGTGAATTACCCGAACAATGTATTGGCAAAAAATTGTATAAAATTGGTGTGATTTGCTGGTATAGGGTCGCCCTAAAGCCGGGTACCCGATGGAACCCTATGCGACGCTACCCGATGCTACCCGTCGCCTTGCCACGTTTTGGTAGGGTGTGCGCATCTATGCGACGTCAAGCGCACGCCACGTAGTCACACAGCGTGATTCACAATAATCACTATCACAATCGCAACGCTTCTTTTGTTCTTAATGCGTTATTTTGAGCAAAACCGTGTAATAAATTGTTAGTTAAATTCACTATATCAAAAACGGTATTCAGGTGTTTTGATTAATTTAAAAAAATGAATTTTTGATCTCGGTTAATTTGGTTTATATTAAAATAAGTATGTTGTAATTAATATAACAACAATAATACATGTAGTTAGAATAAAAATATGAGTGTCCGATTCTTTTGCCTTCGACTGTACTCGATGCTAACCGACGACAATCTGTACAGTGGGGATCGCAGAGCGTAGAGTAGGGTAGCGTTGCATAGCAGGGCAGATGTGCAAGGTGGTAATACAATCTTATGGAAAATTTGACTTTGGATTTGCGTCGCATAGCGTTCCATCGGGTAAGTGTGTTTCCGGCTTAAGGTATCGCGGGATTGTGGATAGAAGAAATAATGAACAATATTGTGATAGGGGTCTTGCTTGGTTGGGTAAATATAATAAGAGTGATTTTTTTAAAATGTTTATCCTCCAGAGTTAGCCCCATTTTTCTATTAGTTGGTTATCAGAGAAAAGCAAAACTGTATCGCCGGTAAAGGATGTAAGGATGATGAAAGTGTGGTCAGTATGTCTGAAGGTAAAGGGGGACATGAGTTGGTTCGAGCACACTGTCGTGTGGCACTCTCGCTAAGGGCATTCGAATTAGTCCGAACCGTGGCGAAGCCGTAAGAATCGTGGTGTGAGGTAGGAGTGTAGGATTAGGTATTAGGTGTCTGGAACGACACGCTTTAGTATAGAGGACCGCATGCCACACAACCCTTATGACACATCTTGAAAAGTCCCCATGTGGACTGTTCGGTCTTTCAAGCAGAAATACATGCCATCAATGCTTGTGCCCTGGAAAATCTTAAAAGTGGTTACACTGATAAAAAAACCCTCATACGATCAGATAGCCAAGCAGCCCTTAAAGCATTAGTATGTAAAAGAATCACATCAAAATTAGTCAGTGAATGCATCCAAAATCTCCAAAACCTGGGGAAACACGACTACCTGATAGTAGCTTGGGTGCCAGGGCACAGTGGAATTGTTGGTAACGAGAAAGCAGACAGACTGGCCAGAGGAGGAAATGCAAGACCATACATAGGCCCCGAACCTACTCTTGGGATAACAAAAACGAATATAGAATCCTCCATTGCAGAATGGATACAAACAAAACAAAAGGAGATGTGGATAAACTTTAGCGGTGCTGGACATAGTAAACTTGTGATGAAACAACCCTCACCAAGACTGGAAGACTGGCAAAAGCACTGTTGCAATTGGAGAGGGCCAAACTCAGAGGAGTGGTAGGACTACTAACCGGTCACTGGCATCTGAGAAAACATCTACACAACATGGGTATATATAGCGATGATCCCATTTGCAGATTATGTAATGAAGAGGAAGAAACAGCCACTCATGTCATCTTCGAACGCGAAGCAACAGCTCGATGGAGATTTAACCTAATGTACGGAATAAACTTAGAGAATCAAATTGCAGTAGCGACAGTCAATAACCTGATACTTCTAAGAGGAAGGATTGAGTCTATTGCACTGAACTAAGGAACTAGGAAGGTACAATAAGCCAGAAGGATGCAGTCCTTGGGGAGTGCAAACCCCGCTTCCTAGTATCCTTTTTCACCATACCATACAATACCATAACCCATACAGTGATTGTTACGCTCAAAGACTATGAGGACCACAACGCGAGCACCTGCGATGTGGAGGATTGAAGGTGAAAGCCATGTTTGTCATCTGAGAGAAGGTTGAATGTATTACGTGTTGCTTAGGAGATTTTTTTCGACTATTTTTGAGAAGAAAGGGAGTTATTTATAGATAGATCTGCAGAAACCCTAAACATATTAAAAGAAATCGTGGAAAGGCAAACAAAAACAATAAAGAAATATTAATAGAATAAAATTAAATGGTAAAATTGTATGAGAGCAAGTATAAAATTATATGTTTAAAAAAAGCAAGCTGTCTTCCTTTTGAAATCAATACATAATGGGAAAGTTACAATCTTACAAAATTATTCAGCTAAACGAAAGAAAAAACTTCACATTAATCGCACAGATATATGGAATATATGGAAATTCCGAAACGTGTCTGACAGACAGGTCGGCAGACAAAATAGTTGGAAACCATCAAACTACATGATCATACAGTGTCAAATTGACGAAGGAAATGGACAAAATTAGATAATCATACTGTGGGTGCCAGGTCATGAGAACATTAATCTGGAAATTCACATACAACCGCTAAAAACCCAATCACCTTCATTACCATTACTCTCACTTTCTTTTAGTTGCATGCTGGTTATAGAATGTCATTGTCCGATAACACCTGTGAAAAAATAATCAGATAATTCCATTATGATTATCCAGATCATAAGGATAATAAAGGAAAATCAACTATTTAAAAAAAACATTATCTGTTCAAATGTGTGGTGATTAGTTACAGTTAGTCGATGATTATTCGGGAATCATGAGATGAGGTCTGGTGTGATGTAGGTTTCAGAAAAAGATTTTCTTTATCGTGCCAACGTTTCGATCTTTATTGAGATCATCTTCAGAGCCTGGGATTTACAAACATTGTTTACATTTAACAAATGCATGTAGGATGTGGAAAAAAGTGAATTTATACAATGCAAAAAATATGTTTTACATTCAAAGTATTTCTACTCACTCAATGTGTTTGTTTTCTGCGTAATTGTGCCATTCTTGCGTGTCGTGTTGTGAGGTATTGCTGTTTTATGTTTATATACGTTTGATTTTGCAGGGGTGGTGAAGGAAGTCGGTATAGAAAGACATTTTTGTATAAGAAGTCGGCTTCTTTGAGGTGAAAAGAGCCGACGAAGGGAAAAAACGTTTTGTATATCCCAGCCCTGAAGATGATTTCAATAAAGATCGAAACGTTGGCACGATAAAGAAAATGTTTTTCTGAAACCTACATCACACCGGACCGCATCTCACGATTTCCGAATAATTAACTGTTCATTTCATAAAATACTCGATCGTTTTTTATTAAAGAAATGCATTCTTTTAAGTTCAAAGCATCTGCGTGATATAATTTTGCTTCAATGACCTATTCATGAATTCCCCCGTCCACCCAGAGTCCTAGCACATGTTAACGAAGTTTGAATTGGGCCAAATAGGCTCACATGCAGTCTAATTCAAAGATAGTGAAACAGGGATCAGCGCCCACGGAAATTAGTTACGAATTGTACGCATTCATGTTCCACTAGTTTGCATAGGATTAATTTGGAAACAAAGGCCAAGTGCCCTCGGGCATACTTCAACCGTGCTTGTTGCCACCGTTATGGCTGCGCCTGAATCAGCCCCATTGTCGTTTTGAGACCTCTTTTCGTCTTACCATTGTTCACCGGCCACTTGTTCATTCTGGGCATTTGTCTATAATTTTTTTAAATTTTAATTTATACTTTGATTCACTATAGTTTGTAAAATCTTATGTTAAGACTTACTTTGTTATCGGCCGACATAAATAAACCTCTTGCTGAAAGAAACTTACCGCCATTAGTTTTGTTTTCCCGCGCGTCCCCGTTCGATTTGTTTCTTTTTCCGTAATGGTCCCCGTGTCTGCGAGGATTGATGGTCTTTCCCTCCTACAAAATTGCAGGGAACGGTCTGTCTCCCTGTCGGCGATTGATTCATTTGTCTACCATCTGCAGACATCGCTGAAGAAATTAGTCTTCCCAATCTTGTTAGAGCCGGGAGAAAAATTAACCAGAGATTTAACTCCATTACCATGATTTGAATAACTCTATACCGATTTCATATCCTAAAGTGCGTGTTTTTTTTGGTTTTTTTTCTGACTGGATCTATTTATTATTTTCCGAACAATTTATCTTCCTTTTTACGCATTATATCGTTTCTTATTCTTTTTCTCTGTCATCGGTGTGCCAGTTTATAAATATTGATCTAACTACTGACTTTTGTTAGTAAATATTAATTTACTTGATGTAATGACTTATTTAAGGTAACTTTTCTTAACACTATGGCAAAATGAAATTAATAATTATTCTTTTGATTAACTCATTGACACTGAATCCCTTCACTGTTACTCATCTTACAAGTTTACGTTTACGAAACAGTAATTCCTATAAGGCCTATAAAAACACATAGGTACCACCCAAAAATTACTTTTAGAACCGTAACTTTTACAATAAAGTAGGCAGTGTAAAAATAAAAGGCAACGTCTTTCATAAAAACTCACACTGTGTAGTCAGCTTGGGAAAAGAAAAAGTACGGTGGGAAAGTTCGTTTGTACATTAGTGGTGTTTTCATGAATGATGACTCACCTGCCGTCGTTCTTGTTTCACCAACCTGAACCTTGTAAGGATTTTTTCCTATATTAGTAATTATTTGAGTTAATATTAGTTTCATTTAACTCGTATGGACTACTCAAATATTCATTTTTGCTGACCCGAAATGGAAGTCCACTGAAATTCCTAAAAAATGATAAACCTAGACCAAAACATAAAACAGTATGGAAAGATAATTTAATTTGCCAAGTTTTTTGTGAGATTTTTTAAAATTATCAACAAGATTACGATTTAGTGGACTAGAATACGACAGTACATAAATGGTGAATTTTTTCTTTTAGAGATAAAGCTCAACAGTTCCAAACATAGCATGGCCAATTAAAGACTGATCTTTAAGAAATTAAGACTAAATTGATCACACATTCTATTGAATCAAATCAAAGAGGTAGCAGCACAAAATTTTCCAATTTGTTTTATCTATCATTTCTATGCTACCGTAAATGTTTTAGTGTACTAAAATACTACACTACATAAATCATGATTTTTTTTTGCTACTGCAAATTTTGTAGTGGTCTGGAATGCGACAGTACATAAATGGTTAATTTTTTTCTTTTAGAGGTAAAACTCAGCAGTCCGAAACGTAGGGTGGCCAAATAAACACTGGTATCTGTCATATCTATGCTACTGCAAATTTTTTAGTGGTCTAGAATGCGACAGTACATAAATGGTGAATTTTTTTCTTTTAGAAGTAAAACTCAACAGTTCCAAACATAGGGTGGCGAAATAAAGACTGTTCTTTAATGGATTAAGGCTAAAATTATCACAAAATCTTATGAATCAAATCAAAGAGGCAGCAGCAATAAATTTTCCAATTTGTTTTATTTATCGTTTCTATGCTACTGTAAATTTTTTCGTTCTGTAAACTGAAATAGAATTCCTAACATCATAGGACACAATAATTGATTTTAAAAAATCTGTATGTATGACAAATTTTTTAAATCCATGTACTAGTAAGATCGCTTAGCGTAAAAAACAGGATTTGTATTATCAAATTTTTGTTAAAACAAATTTTTTTAATGATTTAGTGAACCAATTAGGGTAAATTCTATGATGTTAGAGATAATGAATTAATTTTCATAACGAAAAGAAATTGCAGCCGTATAGAAATGAAAGGTCAAATAAATTTGGATCATTTTGTATGCCACGTTGTATATGTTGTTGGATAAACATACTTCAGCGAGGGCAAGGATGAATTTATTTATTTATTTTATGGTAATTTCATGATATGTTTTCTAAGCTGTCAGGATTCTTAGGTTTGTCTATTATTATAGGTGAAATAAAATTACGTTAAGTTAGATTCAGTTATTATTTAGTTAAATTATGACGAGATTGAATTCGATTTAGTTGAATGTTAGATCAAACAATACAAAATTGACACACGAATAAATTGTGCGACCTACCTATATATTGATATATGTAGATAATTATATAGATTATCCACTAGGTATACTTTTTGGGGTGTGCAGTGTGATATACCTGTGGTTTGGTCGTTTCTAATCATTTTCGCTTGCTTATCCTTGCGGTTTCGGTCTGAAGATGTCGGTAAGCAGCAAGAACATACTCACAGAAATTACTGGTTCAAGACAAATAAAAACTGCCAGACACACAATTAATAATTAAAACCAGGGGGCGTCGGTGGCCGCAACGGTTTAGGCGACATGGCGCTCATCACTGTATGGTAAAGGTCCCGGGTTCGAATCCCGTCTGCATGATGACCTGTGCTGTTGCGAACCCTCGTAAAAAAACAATTAAAACCAATTTTGGAAAGTAATACACAACTTTCCCTGGTCTTGTAAGGATCAACCGACCGGAATTATACTGAAACGCTAAAAAATCTCACATGGTGACACAGACCTCTAAATAAAATTTCACATTACTATACAGAAGAGTTTATTTATAAAAGTAAAGTCTTATATCAATTTAGCTCTATCAATTATCTTTATTTTATGGACAAAATGACATCTAAAGGCAAGAAACAGCACTGAATATGGCAAGAAGTCAAAACCCATGAGACAGGTCAAACCGGGAGACAGACAAAAACCAAGGGACATGGCAAAACAACAGACTCATAAACAGATATAAATAAAATTTCGCAATACTATTCAAAAGAATTTATTCACAAAAAGTAAAAACTTGTTTCAGGCATATAATTAAACATCACGTTAGTTTATCAGCCAGCCTTATATTTGGTTTATGAAATTACATCTAGTAATGTCACTTCATGACAAGTCATCAGACCGATCTTTTAAATTAATGGCCAAACTGTAATGGAATGCCTTTCATTTTCATTCTTTTGATGTGAGGAGCTGCACGAATGATCCTTTGGACGTTTTTCACATTCGTCACTACACCAGCTCTCGCAGCAATTTGACGGGCCGTTAAAGTTGAGTTGGATGCAACCCTTAAAATTGCCCGTTTTTGCCGTGTTGTTAAGGCCGGTGGTCTTCTAGGAGATTTCTTCGTCCCATAGGTTTCTGGAGACTTCAAAAAATTTAAAATTACTTTCCTACTCCTACCGGTATTTTTTGAAATACTGGAAATACAAAATCCTCGATTTTTCATTCGCTGAATGATATTTTTTTCAGCTGGTGTTAATGGTTTTGCTCGTCCCATCGCACTAATATACATGAATGCAGAAACTGAACTGAATTAGCCTTGTTTACTCAGAGGGATTTGGTTTTATTTGTAAATAAACAACAAGTGTGCTATCTTTTTGTCTCACCCTAAATCAAGTATTATTTATTAATTCTTACAAAATATTTTTTTTTTCAATTCCTAATGAAAAAAATCGGTTCAAAATAAATTTAAAAAATTAAATCAATAAAAAAATTAATAAAAAAAAGTCAATGGTTAAAATTGATTAAGAGAAAAAATATTGGGTGGGCTATCTTTTTGTCCCGGACCTTAGATTCATCACCATATGATAATAACCCTTGAATAAAATCTCAATGTAATATTAAGAAGATCTTATTTATAAAAAAAATCTATGTCCAACAGAAAATTAATAATTTTAGGTACATATATTTTCCAAACTACCATTTAATTGATTAAAAAAACTTATAATGATGTCGTTTCATAAAAAGTCATTGGAGCGATCTGCTGTCAGACCTCGAAACTTACAAAAAGTACATGCACACGTGAAAACAAACGGAAGGACAGAAGAAAGCAAAAGGCCGAATCCGCGAGAGAGATCAAGCAGGGAGGATTGGTCAATATTATTAGAAAATACATCGTAGAATAAAATTGAAGTAGAATAAAATTTCAAAAACATGTTAAGAAGAGTTTTTTTAAAAATAAAACGTAGAGTAAGTTAGATAATTAATCATTACATTTTTTCCAACTTACCTTTTATTTGATTGACAAAAATGATTATAATAATGTCGTTTCATGACATGTAATTACAAAAGTCTCTTGCTAAACATTAGAAACCAATAACAGGAACATATACACGAGAAAACGCACAAATTTTACACTAAAAATGACGAAATGTCGAAAACAATGGGACAGAACCAAGGGATAAGCAGGTAAAAATGGTTAAAAAAGAACAAACTATTCATCACTACGAATAAATCTGAATAAAATTTCACATTACTGATAAGCTAGAAAAACATTAAATTATAAGTATATAATGTCTTGTATTTAATAGAATTATTAGTAATTATATTAATTTCAATTAACTATCCTTTTATTTGATTAATGAAATAATTATAATGTTGTCGTTTCATGATAAGTCATTGAAATGGTCTCTTGCCAAACATCAAAACCTATAACAAGAAAATATAAACTGGGAAAACGGACAGATAAATCACTGAATAAGGCGAAAACGCGTTAGAAAGAACGTCCAATTTTTTATATTGTTGTTCAGTAAAAAAAATTTTTTTTTTTCTATTTACAACCAGTGAATTTACTTGAAAGAAGTGGAATATTGTAAAAAGAGGTGAAGTTTATTTGGTGGAAGCCATTTATCAGAGTCTGATATCACCACCGGGGGAATTTTATTTAAAGAAGAACCCATATCGAGGGTAGCAGGAATGATGGGTCGTTTTTTATTGAATTTTGTCACCGCCTTACGGCATCTCCCCCGTGAATGGCGTAAAGGGCAAATTTACTTCACGAAAAAGATCATCCGCCGTCCATCAATTTGCATCCGACCATTAACGGCCCCATGGGAAAAAAGCGAAAGTCACCAAATGACCCTGGGTCGTAAAGGGGATTTGTCCAACCGTGGCGACGTCCAAACAACCCCCGATGGCTGTTCATCTCAATCTAAAAACAGTTTGCACGAGTGGTCAACGGTACGGACATCTTGCCTGTGTCGTTTGTTCACACTCTGTAATGACTTTTTATCACTTACTTTTCCGTTTAGTTGTATTAAATTTAAGAAAAATGGCAATACAACATGTTTACTGAAACATAAAATGTTTTCAAAACATCATTTAATGTGTGACCGCTAAAAGTTTTTGATAAAATTTTTTGAATTATGAAATTGACTAAAAAAAATTCATTACCTGAGGTCGTATTCAGTTCTGCGGCTTGATGAGTGGGTAGTTTCTTCCTTTCTGATCATTTGGGGGTAACCTATCCGTGCTGTTTTAAACAGCTAGTGGCATTTTTCCATTTTTAGCAGTGGATTTCTACTGCCTAACCTGCATATGATCGTGACAAACAGGGGCGTCGGTGATCACGCGATCATCACTGTAAGGTAAAGGTTCCAGGTTCGAATCCAGCGGCCCTACATTCGAACCCGAAATACTTAACCATGGGCTTTTGTTCAAAAGCACCAGTACCTCTCTGGCTCATATAACCTCGTAGTTGAAATAACTATCCTAGAAAAAAAATTAAAAAACTGACCAGCCAATGAATTTAACATATTTAAAAGCGCCTGGTTGACCAAACCGGCAAGAATAGATAGATGAGAAGGACCGGAATCTGCCAAACTGTACTATTCAAATATTTTCTGTTTTCTGATCTGACGATGTTTTACATTTTTCATGGTTCGTTCAATATTGTAAAACTAACAAAACTCCAGATCTTAAAAATGGTTCAACTTACAAATGAACATTTTCGAACTTTAAAAACAACCAGACCTTAAGGTGGCGCGACATCTTGCCAGATCAAACCCGCGAGGATAGGCTGACCAAATGAGGTAAAACAAGAAAAAACCAAATCATGAATAAAAACTGCTTACTAAATAATTTTACTAATGAACAAAACATGGTAAATTTACGGCACCGCTGAGCTACAGTATTTCATGACAAAACATCGTTACTGGTTTAGCATCATGCCTTTTTTTTTTATAAAATTGCAAAACATGCCGTTAAACACAACATCCATTGTTTTTGTAATTTGGTCTGTGTCTCGTTATCTAGCGTCTTAGGCTAGAGACCATGCTAGAGCTTCATATGTGACCAAGGGTCTTACGGTTGTGGTTTATAACAGGTATGCCATTTTGGGATGGGATCGCCAATTTTTACTCCATATTTTGTACTGAAATTTTATATGACTGAGACTTTTTAAATTAACAAACAAGTTTTAGTCATATTATACAAAAACCGAAACAACACAAGCAAATATTTAACTTTCCTTCTTTTTATATGTCTTCCGCAAATAATAATTAATTATTGCTTTTTCAGTTTGTCAGTCTGGTACTAGGTTTAAATTTATCATTCCTTGAAGATTGTTTAGGCTTCCAGCCGTGTGACCTATAAACGATCGATTGAAAATTAAGGTTTTGTGTAAGAGTATGAGAAAGAAGGCGAGAAAAAGAGAAAGAAAAAGTGATGTTGGGANAGAGAGAGAGAGAGAGAGAGAGAGAGAGAGAGAGAGAGAGAGAGAGAGAGAGAGAGAGAGAGAGAGAGAGTATTTAGTTTATTTACCGTTCTTTGGTGAACCACCTTAAAAATCTTGCCTTATTGTTGTTGAATAAACCGTTTTTCTACCATTTACTTCTGGCAACTAAACAAATTTAAAAAGCAAAAAAAATATGATACATTTATCACTATAACAGATACATATTTCAGAATCTTCCACCTAAATATCCAGCCCATGTGTTTAAAAAATACCGTGTATTGCGGTTTGCAAGATTCATTTATGATCAATTGTTGCCCTTCATAAATCATGACCGCTCACGACCCACTAGTTGCTCAGGGGTGAAACGCACCCAGTAGCTACTACCCTCTAGCGTCGGTTATGAAACGCCAGTTGGAACCAATAGATGGCAGTCATGTTCACTTTAGAACCGTCCATGTATATATATCGTGTATAAAATAAAATGAACACTAAATGATAAATGTTTATAAAGTTGAGTATAACATTAAAAGAAACGTTGCGAGATATTTGTTGGAGAACAATTATGTGCTTTATTGTACAGAAGATAGAGAAGTAGCAGACAGTTCACATTGCATTTCTATTAAAAAAAGAACCATTATAATTGGAAAAATTTTGTTTTTTCCGCAACTTAAAATGTTGAACAAAACTACATTTTTCAATATTTCAATGGGTTGTTGGCGGATTGAGTTTTCTGCTGACTGCATAGTAGTTTGTTCATAACGTGATGTAGCAATATCTTACTAATTCATCTATTTTTACCTTTTTTTTTATACTTGCCACGTGAGAGTTGCAGTTCGTTAAAAAATATTGATATCGACGAGACCTGTTGTTTAAGTTGTAATTTCATTAGACTCCTTTTCAAACAAGTTTTCAATTTTCCAATGTTCATTGTTTTTCCTATTTTGAGTTATTCGTTCCGGTTTTCAACTCTCAAACTGTAGTTTTTACACCTTGTTCTAAGAGCACCGCAAAGCATAAGAATTATGCTTATTAAAATAATTCAAATTTCCTCAAGTGTAGTCATTCCTTATTTCCTTTTATTTTATTATAATTTCTTGAACGTTTCAACGAATGGTCAGCCTGGCATTACAGCTGTGGCGTCAACTAAACTTAATAAAGTAATAAAATCATTTCCTCATGGAGCAGCAGATTCTTTCGACTGTAATGAATATTTAAGGAAATTTTTGCAGTTCTGTCTATTTATGAAAAGTGTCTCGATGGCTGCATCAAAAAGAAAGAGATTTTTTTGCAATTTAATCTGTCCATTCCTTGGTCTTTAGTGTATTTTTTGCCCGCTTTTTCATTAATTTTTTTACACAAGAGAGAGCCCCATGAAAAGGCAAATTTTTTGTCATCTAAGCACAAACCTTTTATAGTACCAGTACACCGACGACACCAAGAAAAACTGATACAACTGGAAAAAAACTTGGGCAAACTGGATGTTAATTAATTGTTCAGACCAACATTTCGCAATTATCACATCAAAAACTGACAAAGGCCTTTAATTTATTGTCAAAAACGTGCCAGTTTCTTTTGTGCTGAGTAATTTCTCACACTCACATATATTTTTGGAACGATTTCATACCAGAGGTGAGCCCTACCGTGAAGCCGAAAATAGAAAAATAACCTCATTTAAATGATAACATATTAATTTTATTTAATGGTACCCATTTCCCAATGGACAATGATACCTTCAACACGCTACTTGATTTATACGGAATATGCTTTTTCCTAGATCTCACGATTCCCCTAAGTTTTCCTGCATATAAGATGGACAAATCAAGAATGGCTTTGTATTAAGCTATTAAGGCTTAATTATCCCTAAGTATATGAATCAAGACCAAAATATTACATTACTAAATAGTCAAATTTATTTTATCACTCATTTCTAAATTAATACAATATTTTTCGTTCGGTAAACGGATTTATAAACTCTAAATTTGGATTTTTATAATTCACGCTAATTGATTTACGTAACTTGAAATAAAACATAAAATCTTTAATTTTTCACTAATTTTAAAAATATTTAATTCATGTTCTAGCGGGGTTGTATGATTAAAAAAAAAATAGAGTTTGCATAATCAAAATATTTTTGTCATAAAAAATACGATCCTAAAGAGAAACTGACCGTCAAAGTACGGGTGAACGACGTAAACCCGCATTACCAGCCGATAAAAGACCGTTATATAGGCTGCCCGAAATAAAAATTAGGGACTTTTATCAAACAGTTTTGTAAAACTATTAGCGTGAATTACATAATGTTTGGAATAATCAATCAATTTACAGAACGAAAAAATTTACAGCCGTATTGAAACGGGAAGTTAAATAAATTTGGATCGTTGTGCCTACAGAAGGTATACATATTTAGCCATAAGGGCAGGAATATGTATGACATGTTTTCTAAATTGTCTAACCTCTCCTTTCTCTATATAGTTGAAATAAAATATTAAATATGATAATTATAGTTTCGTAGAATTAAATTATTTAGAGTTAAATTAACATTAAATTAAATTAAGTTCGGATTTAGCTAAAAGAGCTTAAACTTAAAGCTTAATTAATTAAGGTTTTTTTATCCCAACTAAAAACCTTAATTGAATGATATTAATTGGTCAAACGGGCCACGAAGAATAGTGAACTTAAAGCTTAAGTTAAAAGTTAGATGAATAAAAGAAATGTTACACAGATATGTGTGGTGATTAGTGACCGTTAATCGATAATTATTCAGAAATCCCGCATCTGATTCATCTCACTGTAGACCCACTGTGGGATATCTATATATCTAAGTATATTTATGTAATATAAATTATCTGTGTAACTATTCAGAAATCGTGAGATGTGGTATGGTGTGATGTAGGTTTCAGAAAAACATTTTCTTTATCGTGCCAACGTTTCGATCTTTATTGAGATCATATTCAGGGCCTGGGATTTACAAACATTGTTTACATTTAACAAATACATTTAGGATGTCGAAAAGTGAATTTATACAATGCAAAATGTATTTTTTATTCACTAATTACGTGGTCCGCTTGACCAATTAATATTTTACAATTAATTAAGTTTTTTTAGTTGAGATAAAAAAGTCAATGGCACGAGCGGGATTCAGAGATTGAGATGAGAAGTTAGTGTCGGAGTGGATCGAGGTCACGATAGCTCAAATGGTAGAGCAGCGGCGTATCTAGCCGAAGCTCGTGGGTTCGAATCCCGCTCGTGCCATTGACTTTTTTATCTCAACTAAAAAACTTTAATTAATTGTAATATATTTTTTATATTGAATCAAAGTATTTCTACTCACTCACGCAAGAATGGCACAATTACACAGAAGACAAACATTTTGAGTGAGTAGAAATACTTTGATTGAATATAAAAAATATATGTTGCATTGTATAAATTCACTTTTCCACATCCTAAATGTATTTGTTAAGTGTAAACAATGTTTGTAAATCCCAGGCCCTGAAGATGGTCTCAATAAAGATCGAAACGTTGGCACGATAAAGAAAATGTTTTTCTGAAACCTACATCACACCATACCACATCTCACGATTTCTGAATAGTTACACAGATAATTTATATTACATAAATATACTTAGATATATAGATATCCCACAGTGGGTCTACAGTGAGATGAACCTGTTTGGTCTTTCCAGGACATTTTGACCTACTATCCGAGCTGTTTTTTTTTATCAGACGCCTTTCGGTGTTTCGCCTTCTTCAATGGTGGGTCTATAACCAACAGAGCGAAGATAATTAGGTAAGAGATCGTAAAATAAGGAAGATTAAGTAAAATAACGAGATCTGCTTTTTAGCCATTCATATTTTTACCTTAATTTTCCATTTTTGTCCTACTTAATGTTAAAGGATCTACCCCAAAACAATTAATTTTAAAATTTTGTATTTTTCACTCATACCACACAACAACAACAATAAAACTGATTCCGCAGAATGAAAAACAAGAGGCGAGTGGTACCCACGTTAAGTTACTAGTTTAGTTTATTCTTCCGATATGAGTTTAGAATAAACGATATTTAATCTGAGGATGCATGGGGTCGGGTAGTCGTTAATAGAAAAAAAAATTAAATTAATAATAAAAAATGAGCAATGGCTTAGCATAAATAAATTCAAAATTAATAACAATAAAGACCCGACTGGTACGGAACAAGGTGCATTAAGGGTAAACAATTGTCACAACATCCCTCGGGGGGTGGGGGTTGAACAATAATGTAAATTTAAGAGGGTTCCAAGGGTGGGAGCAAGGGTTGAAGAGTGGGGAGCGGGTCGGTCTCTGTCCAAGCGCGCCGAGGCATCATCAGTCGAACGAAATGCCGCTTCGGTGGAGGATGCCGACTGATGATGAGGCCTCCGACCTCTACAGACGCATCGACCAACTCATCGCAGATCTTTTCAACCTGATACGATCCATCCTTCTCGGTCCGCCGGCTATCCAGCAGAACGGTGAGTAAATAATGATACTTCCATCGAAAAAACCTGCAGAAAAGCTTACTAATTTTATCTTACAAAAAAGACAACTTTATATATAAAAGTTCCGAAATCTTAAAAATATAGTGTTAAATTCGATTAAATATAAAAAAAAATATTTTACGTCGTCAAAGTTTAACTTCAAAATATTCCGCGAAATGTTATCTTTCTCGACACTGATTAAACTAATGCTTCAAAAAATAAACAAAAGTTATTGTTAGATGATTTACCATACCAACGATAACGTAAACAGGCAGAGAAAAAAAGTTTATTCGACCTTCAAAATAGACGTTGAAGGAAATGTTCTATTTTTCGCATTTTTGAATAATACATATGTTGTACTATGCTGAAAATATAATAATTTCTCCTAGGAAAAAAATCATCTCTTCAATCAGAGAACAGATTTACCACGATGAGTCAAGTTGTCCAGTTTGTCCTTTCAATTTTCGCGCAAGTAAAGAAATTTTATTATTAATTATTGTTGTTGTTTTAAGAGAAAAATTAAATTAATTGCAAAGAAATTGCCAAAAACAGTTTATTTACTAAACGGAACAAAATATAATAAAACAAAACCTAAACAGACTAGTAAAACTTGTCATTTTGTCACGATTATATCAACGACGTATGGTGTTATCAATAGATTATAATTTTTGGGTCAATGAATTAATGTATGCCATAATAATATAATAATATTTATCGCAGGTATTTTGTTTTATTATTTTTTTTCAATAGATATTTCCGTCTTGCACTCTTTCTTTTCTGTTTTGTTATCATTATTAATACAACATTACGTTTTATCCTTTCATTGTGTCTTTATCATGTTTTATTTATTTATTTGTATTTATTTATTTGTCTAACCAGTCGTATTTCTATGGGTTCGTATGTTCATATTTTTCTGTCTGTTTTGCGGTTTTTTAAAAATAAATTATGATTATATTATTTTTTTCTCTAACAGATTCTTACTAATTAATCTTTTATCCTAATAATGACTTATTTTTTAAATTGTTTAATTAGTTAATTAATATTTATTAGTTTTCACACAGCTTAATAAAGTTTAACTGTTGGCAATTGGGCAACCTTGAGGTTATTTTTATTTCTGTATTTTTCTGAGGTTGATATGAAATTGATAAAAGATTTTATGCGATACATATTGAATATTACCTCGTAAAATTTTATGTTTTGATTATTTATAAATCAAATTTAATTGGTCAAGGGACCACGAAATTAGGGAATTATTTATAAATTAAAAACAAATGGGTTAAACTATTGTCATCAATTTGTTCGTTGTGTGGTTTATCTTGAGGTATGCTTTGTAAAATAAAGTGTATTTTGGCCCACAAATTGTCTTTAAGAAAAGATAAAAGAAAATTTGCAAAGATAGGCTGATCAAAACGATCGACAACGCCCCTCGAAAAAACCAGCGCAAAAATGTTTTTCTTTGAAATTTTTATTTTTATTTTCTATATAGATTTCAATAAAGAATTTGTATTTGTTTTAGATGAAAATCAGGAGAATGCGGAAGGTCGTAACGTGCCAGACCTCCTCGCGAACATATCCTCCGGGACGAGTAAGTATTCGATCGTCTCTTTTTCACGTACCTTCCTCACGAGCTGACTCCAACCGATTTTTAGTCTTTATGGGAATCACGTTGCGTTTCAGAAACGGACGACCCCGGAGAGCCGCCTCCTCCTCCGCCGGCCAGATAGCGAAGAAACGCTTCCTGTTGGACTTTGGTTTCCGGCTTAGCCTGAGGATCGACCTGTTCAACTAGTTCCCAGTCGGCCTCGTTCAGTATTCACACGATGATCTCACTAGTCATAGGTACTTAACAGTCATCAAAGCGACCATGTGATGATTCTCTTCTATTTGTAAACGGTGTTGTATTATCTCGATGTTGAGTCAATGTGCTTTTGTAAAAACCAAATGTGCCGTCACTGTCAATAACCCTTATTTTTATATAATTTTCTTATTATAGTTATTAGAAAACCAATTAGTTTATAAGATATTTTTCTTTAACGTAAAAAAAAAAACTATGTACAATCTTTTTATCTAGCAAGTAAGCGTGTGTGACAAAGAAAGAAATTTAGATTTTAGTAGGACGAGGAGAAGATTGAAAAAAAATTGATTTTTGTATTACCATTGGTCTTTCAATTGAAACAATGTGTTCTATTTATACATTTTTGTAATATATAATTAATAGTAATAAACAAAAGAAGCGTTTTTCCAAATGTAGTTTATTTTACCTTTCAAATCCTTCCTGATCACTCAGAGTGTTCAAAAATATTTTTATTATTCGGAGATCGTGAGATGCGGTCTGGTGTGATGTAGGCTTTAGAAAAAAATTTTCTTTGCCGTGCCAACGTTTCGATCTTTATTGAGATCATCTTCAGGGCCTGGGATTTACAAACATTGTTTGAATTTTGAATACATGTAGGATGTGAAAAAAATTATGAATTTATACAATGCTAGAAACTTTTAAATAAAAAATTAACTTATACAATGCTAGAAAATATTAGATTTAAAAAAAGAGTGAATTCATACAATGCTAGAAATTTTTAAATAAAAAAATGAATTTATACATACAATGCTAGAAAATTTTAGATTTCATAAACGAATGAATTTATACAGTGCGAGAAAATTTTAAATGAAAAAAGGAATTTATACAATGCTAGACAATTTTAGAACTAAAAAAAAGAATGAATTTATACAATGCTAGAAAATTTTATATTTAAAAAAAGAATGAATTTGTACAATGCTAGAAAATTTTAAATTAAAAAAAGAATGAATTTATGCAATGCTAGAAAGTTTTAAATAAAAAAATAAATTTATACAATGCTAGAAAATCTAAAAAAATTAAAAATAAATTTATACAATGCTAGAAAATTTTAGATTTCAAAAATGAATGAATGATAGAAAATTTTAAATAAAAGAATGAATTTATACAATGCTAGAAAATTTTAGATTAAAAAAAAAGAATGAATTTACACAATGCTAGAAAATTTTAAATAAAAAAATGAATTATACATTGCAAAACAATTTTAGATTCAATCAAGGAATGAATTTATACAATGCTAGAAAATTTTAAATAAAAAATGAATTTATACAATGCTAGAAAATTTTTGATTCAATCAAAGTATTCGTACTCACTTCAAAGTGTTTGTTTTCCGTGTAGACGTGTCAATTCTCGCGAGTCGTGTTGAGAGTACTATTTTTATTAAGTGACACAAGTAAAAATAAATGTAAGAAAACGTAAGGAATTGATTATTAAAAAAAAATCGTTTTGATTACATAAATAATAGAAAGTTCTGGCATTATATTTTTAAGATCAGAAAAAAAGGAAAACATGGTAAATATGAACAATTAAATAATTGTAGAACATATCTAAGTCGTTTTTGACAATTTCCTACTTTCCAAAACAGAGACGTTACATCGAATAATTTATATAAGCTCGGAAAACCGCGAGAATCACCCGCTCCGGTGGTTTGGTGGTCTGGGGTCAGAATTCGGTCTTATCCGTACCACCGCCGAAGTTAGGCCCAGGGGTTATGAACAACTGGGTCACTTCAGCCCCTAAGTCATAAAGTTTTAATAATAAGCCCTCACACTCCCTTACTCATTCTTAAATAAATTATTTCTTATTTATATTACCTTTCTCTCAAGTAGTATGATGGAGTATTCGATATTCCTTCATCACCGTTTACACATATAAGCTAAATAGTTTAATTGTAGTTCGATTGGGTACTGATATTCCACCATCGACGCTCAACACATATTCACGCTTGTAAATACCCATGTTTCTTACAAAATCGGATTCTTATTCACTCTACCTTAAGAGCCAAGGAATGACACCCAACGGAGTTTACAATAAACAGAAATAAAGAGAGAGATCGTTAGATAGATATATAGATAAAGAGAGAGAGAGAGAGAGAGAGAGAGAGAGAGAGAGAGAGAAAGAAAGAAAATAAATAAAGAAACGAACACACACATAAATATATAATTTATAATAATGCAATATAATATCTACGTATAATTTAATGCTGTAACACACTATAGCCTTAACTTCAATACTGGATGCTCTCAGCCGATTTTGGGAAAAAAAGACAATGCAATTTCATAATAATTTTGTCAATTAAAAAAAAAAACATGTTGCATTTTTACTTCTATTGACTTAATGTTTTATTTTTATGTGTGGTGATTAGTGACCGTTAATCGATAATTATTCAGAAATCGTGAGATGCGGTCTGGTGTGATGTAGGTTTCAGAAAAACACAACAGATAAAGAAAATGTTTTTCTGAAACGTACATCACACCAGACCGCATCTCACGATTTCTGAATAATTATAGTTTTATTTTTACTTGTTCTAGCTTTAACCAATTCATTACCAAAAGAAGAAACATTCAACTTGCGAACTATGTCCCGAGCCATTTCATAATGGAAAATGTGTATGGGAAGTACCTTTTTTCTAACAACTGAATTTTCAATTTCAGTTTATGACTGAAAATCAAATTAACCCTTTTTAATATCAAATTAAACTTGTTTGATTTCAAATTCACCTTTTTTAACTGCAAATCAACTTGCTTTAATTTCAAGTTTATCCTTTTTAATTTCCGATTTTTATTTTCTATTAACTATTATTTTTAAACTAATTAACTATTCTTTTTTTAAATAAAAAATAGAGCAAATTCTGTATTGAATAAAAATTGATTGCAATTGACAAAAATCCGGAAAATAGTTTATTTTTATATTTCAATAGACGCCAAAGTACAAATCTGTCGTCCAAAAATATCTGTGAACAGAAACAGGATATTAATATGACCTATTTCGGGTAAAGTAATTTAATTTTGATTAAATATTTAAAATTATGTTTTTGTTTATTATCGAGTTATAATGACAAAATATTTTCCAGAATAATATACGAACAACAAATTTGTGGTCAAACAGTTATAATTCTGTCAATATCGAATCTCTCCTATAAATTGAAATAGGTTACCAAAATAATTTAATTTAAAATAAATGTAATTTATAAAGGGTTTAGGAACGTTTGAGGGTGCGGGATGATAATTCAGAAGGGTGCAGTTTGGCGGTCACTGGTTGCGGACCTTTCTACAACCGACTAGTGGTGCCACTGGTGAGTCTGCCACAAACCAGAAACAAACGGTCGCCAGTTATCACCCCAAGTTTTTTTTTGTACCTAACAGCCCTGATTTATTTCCACTCCTGTCTATCACGGGTTCTAAACAACTTCTTAAATGGTATTTGTAGACAGGGCGAAGGTCATTCCACCCCCACAGAGACGTTTGCTTACCATTTTCATCGAATTTGTCTGTCAATGACAAAATCTCGACGTTGTTACCTTTAAAATGCAAACAAATGATGTGGAGTTCTATGCTCTTAAAATAGGATCGTTTTATTATACAGGGCTTATTTATTGTACGCACCTAAAATCCAGAATGCGTCTAAGGACATTTTTCCGTAAGTAACAGACAATAAACAATGGCAAAAAAAAAAAAAAATGTTACTTAGAACATTTTGAGAATGTGAACGTAGAGTAGAATTTTTTCCCTATGGCAAATCCAACTCTATTTTTCTGGATGTATAGTTTGTCTATTCTACTTTTAATTCCATTAAAAAGTGTTCAAAGAATACCTCACCATCTGGGAACATAAATTTTCTCGATTTTTAAGTCTTCCACTGAAAAATGCTTGAATCTTCTGGATTTGGCTCAATCCCCACGATATTACCACAGTTAAAAAACATCTGGTGAAATGTGCTTCTCTGAGTGTTCACTATAATTTTTGGTTTTAATGTTAGTATTGTTAGGCTGGATTTACTGCGGTATTTTCTCCGGTTTTCCACTTAAAAATGCGTAATTATTATGGAGTCTATCCAATGGCCAAGGTTAAAACAGTCAACAACGTTTAGATTTCGTGTTAAAAATTAGTAATTTCAGAGTGAAACCGAAACCGATAAATAAGCATTAATTGATATAGATTTTATGTCCTAAGTGCAATAAATATGGATCAATTATAAAAGAAACTCATTAACACTTACTTTTTATATCTGCGGTTTTTAGTTATTGACACGTTTTTGGTATAACGCGTACGTGCCCCTGTAAAGTTTTCTGGTTCCTGACTAAAAAAACGTACCTTTTCTACGTGTCTCGGTTACAAAATAATATGTATTCCATTTTGATAGCTCGAAGTTTCTCGCCGGCAAACTGTCTGATTGAGGGTTTTAATCCCACTTCTGATTTTTGTTTCTGAGACCCGGTATATTTAAATAAAATCTATCTATAAAAAAATAATCCTTAGTTTCGTTAAAAGCTAACCACAAATTAATTTAAAGGCTAGAATAAAGCAAAATTTGGTTTTCTATCTACACCCACCAATTCTTGATGGATTTCTCTAAGTGAGTCTTGAAGTTCTATTTTCCATCCCTTGTCTTTAAACAATCATATAATATTCTTTGTATCTTCGAAAGAAAATAGGTAACAAAACTCGATTATTAGGCATTCGGAGAATGTCTTTCTTATGAGCACACATTTTTTTAAAAACAATATTTATTACAATAAGGGTTTTCATTTAAAAATATGTATGACATGTAGGTTTAAATACTAATAATGAAGTGTACACTTAATAGAGTAAAGTAAAAAAAGAAGGCAAGTTTTACGAAGAGTGCAATTTCCATTTACCACAAACTATAAATAAATGCAAGCTTCTCTTATGTAGTATAAATAAATTACAAAAAAGTGATAAAATGACATTTTTTTGTACAGTATCATATAAAAAGGTAAACTTTGCTTAATCAATGAAAAAAATATATTTAGAGAATCAACAGAAAAACAAAGAGTAATCATTGTTCGGTTGATTCTAATAAATATAATAAATAAATAAACACAGTAATAATTGTTTTTAAAGATATCTTAAAAAAAGAAGATTTTTGAAAACGGAGAATTTAAATTTTTGAAATATTAGCAATTTGTTATAATTTTTGCAGGCTTTGATGTGGAACGAATTTCGTCAAAAGTTTGTTTTGTATTCAGGAGGGTAGATTGAGATTTGATGAGTTGAGCGCGATCTTTGAGATTTGATCTGGTTATTTAAACAACAGTCTGAGAAAAGATTTTCTTTGGTTTCGAAATTGGAGGATAATAGAAATCCTACTTTGTAATAAGATTTCCATACTGACAAAAAGTTTCGGCCAATAAAATTTGCTGTTGAATGCGGTTATAATGTTCCTGTTTTTTTACACTAAAGATGGAGCGGACACAGGAATTTTGACCACATTTAAAGGAGTTTTGAAGTTGTATCATTTTATTAAAATCACTACTTTTCGTTGTCTGCTTGACGAATTAATATCTTTCAATTAATTTGTGTTTTTAGTTGAGATAAAAAGTCAGTCTCACGAGCCGGATTCGAACCCATTGAAAAATGGCAAAGAGGAGGGAAAATTCAAAAGATGGGGTTGAGATGGGAAGTTAGTGTCCGAGTGGATCGAAGTCACGATAGCTCAAGTGGTAGAGTAGCGGCGTACCAAGCCGAAGGTCGTGGGTTCGAATCCCGCTCTTGACACTGCCTTATTTATCTCAACTAAAAACCTTAATTAATTGAGTTGTATTAAAAGGAAAAACTGAACGAAGGTCTGTGAAGTGTTTTTCTAAGAGATATGCGTAGAAGTTATTCACAACTCATGCTGGCTTTCTTTTCGCTCTCTGTTCGATAAATGTCTCCTCATTCGCATGTGCACTTTTTTCACTTAATTCGTTTTATCAATGTTTTGTCTTTGAATTTTTCCAATTGTGTTAGTATACTAGTGGTTATCTTTGCTGCTACAGTTCCTAGTAATATTTTAAATACACTTGTTTGTTTGTATGTTTTTCTTCCTACGCATGTGAATGTGGCCCAATTGATGTCTTTTTAGTGTCGGTTCCTTTGGGGTATTTTTTGCTTTATTGATAAATGGATATTATATATGGTACTATTGTTTTAGAGTTTTGAAATATTGTTCATTAAAGTGTTCTTCGGATGTGGCAATTTTTGTAAAAAAATGCTTTCTCCAGTTCGAGAATGTCCTGATTACCTATTGCATTATTTATAATCAAATTATTGCTACAAAGTGAAATGTACTAGAACTTTCAGTGTCTTTACTTTCAAAAATATATAAAAATAAAATAATGTTTCGTTTTTAATATGCTCTAAATCTACCTTAAACACTATTTGATATAAACATATAAATTAATTCTTTTAGTTAGTTAACATTTTTATGTAAGGTTTTGGTTGAAATGAAAATTTAGTGTCACGAGCGGGTTTTGAAACCACGCTTTTTCATTTAAACCAAAACCTTACGTAAAAATGTTACTTAATTGAAAGAAGTAATTTGTTCAGACCACTAAATATAATATACTTATATAAATTATAGTATAGCATCCTATTTATTCTACCATTATATTTTTCGTTTCATAACTGTATTATCAATAATGATGCAAATAAATCTGATGCATTCTAAAAGAAATTTGTCCTACGAGTCATACTGCCCATCGGGCAATTTATTAAAAGAGTTTAGAAACACTTATACAAATTATTGTCATCAGTTTATAGACTCAAATAATCTAAAAATACGATGAAATAGAAATAATCTCTTTTGACTGCTCAAACCAATTTACCCGTTTTCATGATTACGATCTTCCCCTCTGGAAATGCACGTGTCGCGTGATGGATTCGATAATTCGGTACAAAATACATGTATCAAAGTGCCAAAAATTGTCGTGCATTTGTTGATCATCCGCCTTCGGAATATCCTCGTTTTCCAGTTCGTCTGCCTTCTCTCACCGACGCAGACAGAAATGACTCATTCTCGCCGAGGTGAACGGTTATTCATGTTATACAGGTACGGAAGACACGTCATCCTCGGTTTCAAAATGATCTCTATGGAGGGGCTGAGGTATTTTCTCACCTGAACAAAGTGTAACCGGCCGTGGGTGAGCTGAGTCAGAACCAGGACCATAAATTGTACAAAACATACAAAATGTTTTCACAGGGAAAAAATCTTTTTACTTAAAAATCAGGTTGAGATCGGTTTTAGGAATTCTTTCACAAAATGCTTGGCTTGTTAAGATATCTTGTTCTACAACTTACTTAAAGTGTTAAACATAATAGATAATTAGGTATTGTCAACATATTTTATAACAGATTTTTATTATTAAAGATTTTATTTAATTGTAATATTTGTCAAGCAGGAATCAGCTACCAAGCTGGCTTCTATTGTGGGCACTCAACAATTGATGATCTATTTGCAATTAAATTCTTTTCACATTCTCCAAAAATAATTTTTCATTGACCGTGTGGATCGAAATGCTCTTTATTTATTGATTTGCCGCTTCTGCTGTTAGGGTTAAAAAAGGAATTGGATATTTTTTCCTGTCAGTTGTCCTGTTATGTATTTGTCCTACAAGTAAGTACCTGTATGTTGTTTTCATTGGTGACATTTTAAATTGTTGTAACAACACAGTAAACTGGCTTGAACACTCCTCCTAATTTAATAATTTTGTAATAAGCATATAAATTGTTCATTTAGCCCATATTTTTATTACTTTTATGTTTTTTATTTACAACTAACAACGATTGTATGTATTAATATAAATATTTCCTAATTCTATTTATTGCTACTTGTTGAAGTTGTCCAGTTACAGCATTTTTTCACCCTGAAACCTTACAGTTTACTAGCCTAGGTTTAGTAACCTTATTAGTTTTCACTCAAAAGGTCTCGGGGCCGCATAAAAAAGTTTCATTTTCANAATTCTTTTCAATTAATTAAGTTTTGGTTGAGATAAAAAAAAGTCAGAGTCAGGAACAGGATTTGAACCCACGACCTTCGGCTTGATACACCGCTACTCTACCACATGAGCTATCGTGACTTCGACCCACTCGGACACCAACTTCCAAATCAACCCCAACTTTTGAATTTTCCCTCCTTTTTGCCATTTTCAAATGTGTAATATATTTCATTCTCAGCGACAAATTAAATTGCCACGGAGAGCTTTAGTGAAGTATACTTCATCTTTGCTTATTACATTTATTAGGTTTCATGGTCCGCTTGACCAAATAATTTCTTTTCAATTAGTTAAGGTTTTGGTTGAGATAAAAAAGTCAGTTTCACAAGCGGGATTCGAACCCACAACCTTCGGCTAAATACGCCGCTGTTCTACCACTTGAGCTATCTTAGTGACACTAAGACTAACCTAATAAAATTCTACAGATGAAACGTTTATTTACAAAATTTCATGTTTTCATTTCAACAACCATTGTTTTTTGCTTTGTATAAACCTAATTCCATTATTGGTAGGTGTTTGAAACAACTATTGTAATTGATATTACTATTTACCTATACTGTCCTTTATTTTTTTCCGATACTTAGTAATCAATTTTTCTTTTTCTGCTGAAATTATAAACAATCATGTATTAACATTCATCTGTGGCAGTTCTCAGAGAGACTAAATTAGATTAGAGTTTGTTTTGGAAGCAGGTAATGTCGAAATAGTTAACATAATTCATTTGTTATAAAATTAGAAAGGTAGCAACACTTTTGTTAAAAGTTCTTTTAATTTAAATGTGTAGTGCATATAATAATATGTAAACCTTAATAGAGAAAATCCTCGACTCTCTGGTGGCTCTGAGTTTTAAAAATCAACATAATTTTTTATTTTAAAAAAGTGAGGCGTGTGACGATCCATTTGAAAGAACGTGAAAAATACGAATTTTTGAGGTTGAATTATTTTTCACACATTTTGAAAGTCATTTCCAGTCCTTTTCAATGATTCCAGAATCTGAAAGGGTTAAATAATATATTCTATTTACTGCTAATAAAGTTCAAAATTTTATTACAAAGAGAACGTTTTGGCTTTCCGATTCATTTCAATCAAATGACGAATTAAGGCAAAATTTATATGCTGGATGTAATCCTTATTTGCAAAACAAACATGTATGTTCAAATCATTAATTTGAAACCCACTCTAATTAAATCAGTCCCGTATGAAATTGTGGTCGGCTCCGGACATGATTAATATAATAACTTTACATTCACCGTGGAACGACGGCGATTTGTACAATTAGGGAAATACTATTCGTAGATTTATCAACGGTCATGAGAGATCAAAGCGCGGAATTCGCCGGCCACTCTAATTAACCGAAAGGCGATACCATTGACCATATTGCGGATGACGACGGTAATGCGGGCCGATGGCAATTAGCCGGGTTAAGAGCCCTTTCAAAGCCGACCGGATACAGCATACGCCATATCCGTCGGCTACAACGTCCGATTTGGCTATCTTCATTAAGGTGCTGATGGCGTTCGAGCTCAAAGGCGTCAAAGCGCTGCATCTAATTGCGTCAGAAGTGCATTACCGGGCTTAGACGCGATTCGGAACTCGGTTCAAAGCGGACACAGAGAATTGGAAATTACTTGAAACAAAACGAAGAAAATTTACCTCCAATGTGAAAACGGTTAATTAGTTAGCTTTCACGGCAAGGGAGGCTTTTCGGTAAGCACCGTCCCACGGGATTTCGCCGTCCGAGGCGACATATGTACACATGGAAACACGATGGACACTTAGTCATCTCTTAATGGATCTTCTATTTGATATTTGATCCTGGAACCCCTTCGCTCTGTTCTGGTTGACAATACTCTGCCCGTTCGACCGCAAAAGCCTAATACCCTTCCTTAATTACCGGACTTCTTCCGCTCGAAAAGATTTGGATTGAAAGCCAGCCCCTGGTTTTTCTCATAACAGGACCGTCTCCTATCTGTTTGTTAAATCAAAACGATCATTTCTATAAATTCTATCACAATTTTACTTAGCAATTATTCAAAGATTATTCGTGTCAAATATTTCTATAACCGTTGATGTGTGGAATTAAATATTATTAAAATCTAATTTCGTAAATAACAACATTTCCACTAATATTTATTTAGAAATCGTGAGATGCGGTCTGTTGTGATGTAGGTTTCAGGAAAACATTTTCTTTATCGTGCCAACGATTCGATCTTTATTGAGATCATCTTCAAGGCTCAAAGTGTTTGTCTTCTGTGTAATTGTGCCATTCTTGCGTGTCGTGTCGAGAGTGCCCTGAAGATGATCTCAATAAAGATCGAAACGTTGGCACGATAGGGAAAATGTTTTTCTGAAACCTACAACACACCAGACCGCATCTCACGATTTCTAAATAAATATCGATTAACGGTCACTAATCACCACACATTTCCACTAATTTCTAAGTGAGGATGATCTACGTTTCTTGACGGAAATATCATGTCATGAAATAGAAAAAAAGTTTCTACCTATTTACAACGTTTATGCCATCCAATATAATTTTTTTACTGAAACCAATTAATTCTGACAGGGTTTTACACTATTCGTCTGCTCATTCATTCAACATGAAAATTAATATTGCACACAACTTCATTTATAGGTACTAAAACTTAGTGATATTGACTTCCATAAAGAACATAAAATCAAGATGCAATCTATGCTAATGATAATGGATATCTAAAATCATTAGTAAACGGGTTAATGAATAGGAAGTTTTACGAAAAACCAGTCATCTACAGAGGGATTTTACCAGTTTTTAGGAATAAAATTTGATGGTATTCTCACCTAAACTTTAGGTTATGGTAATATCAGTAAAGGGGGCGTCGGTGGCCGCAACGTTTAGGCATTGACAAGGCGGTCATCACTGTAAGGTACAGGTCCCGGGTTCGAATCCATCGGCCCTGCATGATGACCTCTGCTGTTGCGAACCATCGTAAAAAAAATTATATATATATACATCTCACTAAAATCATCATTTTAATTTGGACATATATGATGGTAGAACTTACTGGTGAACATATTATACTTGGCGTTATTGGTGGTATTGCTGCTTATAAAACACCAGAATTAGTTCGCCGTTTGCGTGATCGTGGTGCAATTTTCCGTGTGGTGACTAATGCTCCGCATACCAGACATTTCCCCAGAGATGGTATCACATAAGGTAATATAAAAAGCCCCGCAAAATTGATGTTTAAGTATCAAAAAAACTTATTCAGCTTCGATAACATGCTAAGAAAAGTAGGGGGCGTTTATGATCTTACTGGGCTTTTCCCTTCTCGAGTTAACAGGAGTTAACCTCTTACAAACATCCTGAATACCGCTATTATGTATTGTATAAAATGTACCAAATGTCCCACTGAGTCTTATGATCAAACAAAGCAGTATCTATTAGAACGAATTAGACCACTGTAATGAAACTGAGAGGCCAGAACAAAACAAACACAGTAATGATCTTGACTTTGATGTTGAGAATGTTAAGATTACGCTTACTAAGCATAGCATGGTAACATGGAGCATAGCTTAAAAGAAATGATGTACATTCACCAAGGGCATTTAAAATTGTGACTTGTAATTTAAAAACAGACTTCAACGATCTAAGTGTATTTATAGAGGAATTTTAGAACAAAACAAACCCTCGCCCCCAAGAAATCAGAACACTTCCCATTAGTTTTTAAAGAATGAAAACGAATTATAATCAATTATGTATAATTAATTTACATATTTATACAAAACAGTCTGTGTTAAATTAATCTTTATGTGAGGTATTGGTGGCGATAAATAAGTTAGGTTTATACATAACGAAAAAATAATGGTTGTTGAAATGAAAACACATGAATTTTTTTCTTTTTGTAAATAAACGATTCATCTGTAGCATTTTATTAGGTTTCGTGGTCCGCTTGACCACATATATTGTTCTCAATAAATTAAAGTTTAGGTTGAGATAAAAAAGTCAGTGTCACGAGCGGGATTCGAACCCAAGACCTTCGGCTAAATACGCCACTGCTCTACCACTTGAGCTATCGTGGCTTCGATCA
Organism: Cimex lectularius; assembly: GCF_000648675.2. NCBI lineage: Eukaryota > Metazoa > Arthropoda > Insecta > Hemiptera > Cimicidae > Cimex > Cimex lectularius. The sequence continues at coordinate 622,331 of NW_019392904.1, read as the reverse complement.
CTCGGGCACTAAATTTCCCATCTCAACCCAACTTTTCGAATTTTCCCTCCTTTTTGCCATTTGTATCTCAACCAAAACGTCACATAAATATTATTTAATTGAAAGATGGTATTTGGTCAACCGGACCACGAAATCCAATGAATTTCCTATTTATGTTGTTAAAAACTAGTATAGTTTGACAAACCTGTTTTAAAATTAAAATTTTGTCTAGCATAAGCTTTCAAGCATATGTACTATACGTAAATATTTTTTTACACAGAAAGCGAACACTTTGAGTTACTACAAAAACTTTGATTGAGTCTAAAATTTCTATCATTATATAAATTTATTTTTTTTCATCTTACACGTATTTGTATAATTTAAACAATTTTTATAAATCCCAGGCCCTGAAGATGATCTGAATAAAGATCGAAACGTTGACACGATAAAGCAAATGTTTTTCTAAACCTACGTCACACCAGGCCGCATCTCATTTTCTCATCTCCAAAAAACCATTAATTAAATGTCACTAAACACCACACATACCTAAGTATATGTATGAAATGAATGTAAGAATGTTCTTTGTAGACCCTGAAATAGACTTAATTTATCGTGGAAAGCTCGGCGTTGGTGCAAAAATAAAGGATTTTTCTGACTACAACCCTAATCCTAAGTAACTATTTTTAGTACTGTTATGAATATGATATTGATTTCATTCAAGGTTCAACTCATACAATAGATAACAATTATATTGAATTAGACTGTAATGTTATTGTGAAATGTGGCGTATTTACAAAATAATAGACACTATGTGGTGATTAGTGACCGCTAGTCGATGATTATTCAGAAATCGTGAGATGCGTTCTGGTGTGGTGTAGGTTTCAGAAAAACATTTTCTTTATTGTACCAACGTTTCCATTTTTTCCTTAACGTTTCACCGTATCACACAATTTCATGTATTATTTTATCTTTAATGCTAGTTGTAAATAAAAAAGTGTTATGATAGAGAGACTGTACCAATTCAAAAGTTGAGAAGAATGTTTTTTCTCACAGACTAGTTTTGTATTGATCCGGATTTCGAGTATTAAATGCTCATCAGATTATACGAATAATCTATAAGTAAACTTTCTAGATTGTAATCTGACGTGCAAATCTTTGCATTTGAATTCATTCGTATAGAGCTTGAAATCCGGATCCCTGCGAAACCAGTTTGTGAATACAACCATTCCTTTCAACTATTGAATTGATGTACTCACTCCATCGAAACCTCTTTTCCGAGTTTTTCTAAATGGTCGATTAGACGAATTGGTTATAGGTGTAGTGTAATCCTTTAATCCAATGATAACGGATGTCGAAAATAACGAGAAGTGAAATCTAAAGGTAAATCTTAATAAACCTCAGATCATGGCGTACCGGAAAAATGGACGTTAACTGAGCACAAAGAAAAAAATATTTTGAAATACAGAAGAGAGAGATAGATAGATAGATAAATTGATAGATAGATAGATAGAGCAAGGGAGAGAGAGGGAGGGAGAGAGATAAAGCGAGAGAAAGAGAAAGAGAAAGAGAGAGAGAGAGAGAGAGAGAGAGAGAGAGAGAGAGAGAGAGAGGGATGAGAGGGATGAGAGGGAGTGTGACGGGGTGAGGGAGGGAGTGAGAGGGGATGGTAGGAGGAGAGGGAGAGAGAGAGTGAGAGTAAGAGAGATGAGAGAGGGTGAGGCAATTCCTGCTTTTTCTGCTATCACTATACAAATAGAATCGCGACTCATTAGTAAATATAACCAATAATATTCCAATTGGTATTATCGTTTAGGCGCTCTTTTCACCATTTTCCCCAGAGTTGCTGATGGCGGGCTGTTGCTGCAGGTCGTATCAAAGGGGTATACGATGTTTGACCAACTTAATTACAAACAAAGGATTACGAATCGTTTGTATTGATAAAAGCCTTGCCAAACATGTTGTTTTCAGATCCATTTAGGATCTGGCGGGACTACGGAAAGGGTTCCGTTTTGCAGCAATGACTATTTCTGTCCTACTGCTTCGAAATGCGCTGAGAAAAACTTGCCGCTGACCTCGATGATTCATTCGTACAATAATATTGGGAACTTCTGGTTCAGGACAATGTCTTTCCATGGTTAAAGACAATACAAATGGATTAAAATGAAGTAAATACGAGAAAAGGTGTTTGTTTACAAAATGAGTAATCTTCATGTTTACTTCTGTTAAGTAAATCAGTTATTAAAAATGAATATTAACAATTTTTTTTGTTTTTGGTTTCTATATTCTATTTTGTTTTATCCTAATGACAAGAGTATATCGGTTATTTTAATTAAAATTATTAGAATAAGAATATATAAAAAATATTACTATTCATTCTTTCGTAGTTGGTAAGGGATTCATATAAACCCTTAATTTAATTAACAAAAATAATGCTATTGATTTCAGACTTAAAAAAATAAAGTTATAAGTAGTAGTGTAATAAACAAAATAAGTAAAATATTGTGTTTCTTTATTTTATTTGTAATTATTAAATTTTAATTCTTAAAACAATTTTTATTTGTTATTAAAATAATTATGATTATACTTATATTTCAGTAAGATAACTATTTTTAAAGCTTTTAATAATTTTACTTCTTTTGTATCCATTATTTATGTTATATGTAATAATTAAGTTCACTAGTTTCGTGATCCGCTTGACCAATTAATTTCTTTCAAATAATTAAGGTTTTTAGTTGAGATAAAGTCAGTGTCACGAGTGGGATTCGAACGATCTTCGGCATGATACAGCGGTGCTCTACCACTTGAGCTATGACTTCGATCCTTTCGGATACTAATTTCCCATCTCAACCCTACCTTTTGAATTTCCCTCCTTTTTACAATTTTTTATTCATTTATATATAATGCAATGCTTTCTAGTATAAATGATTTTGTATTAACTTCAGTTTTGTGGCAACGAGCAATAAGTTGAACATCATTATTTCTAAGACCAGTATTACATACATATACTTTTACATATACATACATATTGGTTCTTTACGTTGTAAAATTTTGGTAAAATATGTACAATTTTAGATCTTCTGTTTTTAAAATTGAGAACCATTTTNGAGAGAGAGAAAGAAAGAGAGAGTGTTAAATTTGTTTCACAACTGTGAGTTCAAATTTGGTTCTTGTTGCATTCTTATTATATCATCCTTACAATTCGTTTATCAGTTATATTTGAAAAATGAGTGTTTGACGATTTATGTACAGTCGAACCCAATAATTGGGAAACAGCCAATTTAGTGCAATAGGGTGAAGAGGGGATTTTCCTTCTGTGTAAACATAAAGAAAGGGAAGCAGGAGGGTCCGGCTGTTTGGCATAGTTAGGATATGCAAGACGTCTCGGGGCGAGGATTCTTGAAGGGTGCCGCATTTATATTTCGCCGATTAAACATAATTGGTTTAAATGTCACCCTTTGTCTCCAGCTGAGGCCTATTTGACGGAACTCGTTTTAATTATACGGAGAGGCTCAGGTGTCTGGTAGGAGTAACGGCCCTCGTTGCCTCCGGGCCACCTTAATTTGCTCTAATCCCGAATAGCGACTCTATGCGGCACACCTGATGACGGAATTTATGCAACTTCATTATGTTAAGCACAGTTCGGTGATCGCCCATTCACGGACCCCAAGGCCTCTTTGTTGCCTTTTTCAAGGGATTATTTAGGCATAATGCCAATATCCCTCCTGACATATTGAGATTCGCTTTGTTCCTTTTCATACGGATTTCATTATTTGGATCCCCCGACCTTTCATCGCCGCGCTCATGAAAGATAAATCCTAAAAAATGAGGAAAACGCCTGTCTACGCCGAATCGAACAAGGGGGCTTACCTGGCCGCCATTATTATTCAATTTTCATTAATCTATTTTACTACCAATTGTTAAAATAACGTCATAAACTTAGAAAGCGGGTATGTTATTTAAATACCGTTTTAAAGTTGAAAATGAATACGTTTTCAATGAAATCATTTTAAAAGTTAAACTTTTGCATAAAATTATACCGATGCTGTCTGACAATATTTAATTAAAATTAACTACTTTTCTAAGGGAAAGATTACTCTTATCAACGAATCTCCTGACTTCTTTAAGTCAGGACTACACTCATATAAAATAAAACTCATTGAGAAACTCTGACTTATTGCAAAGGGAATATAAATGCATAGACGGTTGCCTGAATGTACTACAATTTATGTACATCAGCTCTTTATATCCAATGAATTAAGTATAAGTAATTGGCATCTGGTCATTTATGTGGGTTATGTATTTTAAATCAACATACAATTCTTTCTAAATCTTTTTGAGGAAAAATTCAAGGACCTTGACATACATTTTCTCCTAAAAGATTCTTTTATTTTAACTTCGAATAAGTTTTAAATTAGAGGGTCAACTACTCAGGTGACCTACTTCAACTTGAATTAAAATCTAGATCTAATTCTGATATTATATTATTCAGTTGTTTATACAAACGTAAATTGCGTTCTTTGTTTTCAAAAGTAACTAGTTTATGATTGCTCTGGGTATAAAACTGTTTGATAGATGTAATTTAAATTTAGTTGACGAGTATAAACATGTTAACAACAAGCTTAAGTTGGTTTCCAAATTAATTATATAAGCATGCATATGAAATTGTAAATGGAATGGATTTTTAATTTAAAAAGAACATTTGAATTTATAATCGTTATTATATGTAACATTTCATTTAGAATGAATTGAAATTCTTCGAATTTCCGAAAACATTATACGTTATTTTATCTTGTAGTCTGTTTCATTTTCTAAATATTATATACGAGTATAAACATTGTGTTAAATAAATAATGTGATGACAATGCTAGGATGCAGGTGTTGCTCCTAGAATTGTCATCAGCACTCTCTCCCACNATATAGAAAATTAATTAAAATTGTTTTCTGTACACCCTGAAGAAGACGAAATATATCGTGGAAAGTTAGTTAATAAGTATTATTTGTTTTTCTAAACACAACACTAACTCACGAGACTCTATTTTTGAACTTTGTTAATAAATTGAAAAATTTATTTCTTAACATTCATTCTTGTGATACCATCTTTGCTTATGTCTTTCTAAAGAACTACCATCATTACTACCATATATAATGTATAAATATCAAATATAATTAATGTAAAATATACAGGGTGTTACAGGGTTAAATGTCAATACTGCGAATTCACTAAACAAAATGTAGCTCAGTGACACCAGATTGAGGTTTCTATCAATTATTCTATCTATTTATTTAGGCTCTTTCCAGAGGTATTAACATTTTTGTAATTTTAGTCTAAAATCAGATTTTTTTAAACATAAAATCGTAATTTCTCAACTTTGACGTAATTAAAATACAAATTTGTCCATTATTTTGGAAAACATATTAAATTTTGGACAAGATAACGACATGTTTGTTGAAAAATCCCCACTTTCAAATACTCAGTAGCTTCTCGAAAAATAAACCCACGTTTTTTGAAAAACTCAGTGTGCATCATGCAATGACTTTTCCATCAAAACGTTCATCCAATTTCACGAAAGTTGCCTTATTTTATAAATATTCCAAGGACATACTTTTCCATATTTTAAAAATTTTCTTAGCGAAATCTCTTTGCATGTTTGAAAAACGAGACATCGTACCCAAAAAATGCAGCAAGAGAAGAACGTGGTATATGTCATATTTTTAATGAAAACATTTATTAATTGGTAATGCTAAAGTTGTGAAATTACGATTTTATGTAAAAAAATCTGATTTTAGACTAAAATTACAAAAATGTTAATATCTCGGTAAAGAGTCAACATAGAAATCTCGTTCTGATGGCACTAAACTATGTTTTATTTGGTGCATATTTAACCCTGTCATACCCTGTATAATAGGTCAAAAGCTAAAACTTATGCCAAAGAATGAAAATTATAAAGGTTTGCCATCATAAAGCTGAAAAAAATAGTTAATGATCTAAAAACAATAAAAATGTCTATTATACTAGGCTTACTAAAATAACATCCTTGATGAGTTTAACTTTCAATTAATTAAGGTTTTTAGTGAAGATAAACAAGTCAATGTCACGAGCGGGATTCGAACCCACGAAATTCGGCTATCTGGTGTTTTTTTAACGTGACAACTTTAGGTGTATTAAATCCATTAGGTTTCCAGGTCTGATAGACAAAATAACTTCTTTCAAGTAATTAATCTTTTTATGTAAAGTATTGGTTGAAATGAAAAAGATAAAAATAAACATTTAGGAATTTTTTACGACTATTAAAGGCCCCAAAAAGAATTATTATAACACACAAAAAATATACAAAAAATAAAATATATGTAAATATTTGTCGGCTGGATGAGTGATTTTTTCTCTGATGCCTGGTGTTCCATTTAAAATTTCATAGCTCTTCTTAATTTCTAGAATTTATCCAAATTCAACGTTATTACAATATTTATGTAAGGTATTGATTGAAATGAAAAAGTTAGTGTTGCGAGCGGGTTGAGATGGGAGGTTGGTGTCCGAGTGGATGGAAGATAGCTCAAGTGGTAGAGTAGCGGCGTATCTAGCCGATGGTCGTGGGTTCGAATCCCGCTCGTGACATTGACTTTTTTATCTCAACTAAAAACCTTAATTAAGTGAATGATATTAATTGGTCAAGCGGATCACGAGAACTAGTGAATGCTGAGTTTAACGTTATTTTAAAATTCAGAGTTCATCAAAGAAGATATTTTAATAAACCTCATCAGTCTTTAATAAATGGCTTGAAAACTTAAAAACTACACAGCCACGTTTATGTTATTATGAATAATAATATAATCAGATAAATTATAAAGGTTTGCCATCATAAAGCTGTAAAAAAATAGTTATTGATCTAAAAACAATAAAAATGTCTGTTATAGATATATTACAATGTATCATAATGTATATAACGACAATAAATTTAAAAAAATTCAAAAAATTATTAACCAGTAAATAATTTAGCTTGTTTATGGAACAAAAGCTGACAAAACGTCCCACAAAAACATGATTTATCCATAATGATAATACGATGTAATCATTTTCAAATTATACACTACAAGCAAAAACGAAAATTATAAATATAGAAATTTTTCATATTTGCCAGAAAATGACCTGAAGCGAGATCAAGTATGAAATTTTTTCAAAGCGAGTGACCTTTCAGAAGAATAGTATAAAGGGGAAAGATTATCGTAGGATTGTTGTCAAAGGAAAGGATTTCACAGGAGAGATACCGTCCTCCCCTTTACTCAATAACACCCTCACGCTTTAATCTCCAACAGGTGACCAATATCCCTGCTGCGCTTATTAAGTTTTCAACAGCTCCAACCTCATCACTTCCCTCCCTTCTTTCATATCGGAGACATTGTCCCCTGGGGAGAAATAACTCGAGAGACTGCGGTCCAGATATGTCCAGACCCCAATAAATTAACCGGGGCCCTTATTGGCGTTTGATTCACGACTTCCTCGTATTCATTACTTTTTCATAGGGACGGTCAAAAGAATGGGGTGAAATTCAATAACACGGCAGAGCATTGTGGCAAAGGTTACCACAATGTCATTACCTGCAGGTAGAAGTCGATTTCAAATAATGAACTTAATTTTAATGAAGTTTTTTAAAGATCAATAAATCCCTGGCTTTAATGCTCCCCTTAAAGGGGTGAAATGATTAGTCAGGACATTATTAAAAGTAGGGGAGGTTTTCAGGTAACACCAATTTACACGGTCCTTACAAATGTATTTATAAACCATGAAAAAATGACTGTCTCCCTTATTTTTTATAATTTAATGAAATTGTAATCAATAGTCAAATAACAAACAAAATTTGTTGTTTTTTCCCAACGATTCTGCAAAATTATGAACCAATAGTTTTCGTTCACCTTTTCGGTTTCTTCTTGGCATCTGTAACCAAGAGCTATTATAACAAATTTTCTATTTAAAAAAAAACAAAACTTTCATGTTAAACCGTTTTATTACGGCTTATTTTTTTTTTTTTTTTGCAATATTGCTATGTGAGTCTTCTCTAAACTTTGCATTTTGATATTGATAAAAAGCTTAATTAGTATAAGTGTGAATGAAAAAAAATTATATATAATATCAATATATTAATAATTAAATAAATAATGTTTTCGGAAAATATTTCTGAAGTTTTGATTTAAAGTGAACTGTGCGGTGAAAAATCGTGTCGGTAGTCGACTACCTTTCTGTAAAATTTTGTGTCTGTTTTGTTCAAATAGTTCTTTATTTTCCAGAAAAAAAACTTGTCCTATTGGACGCGTTTTGGCAGATTAGGGTGTTCTAAGTGTACATAACACTTTATTGGTCACTGAAACTTATCAAGTCCCAAATCATTGGGTTTTGTGTGATCTAGTTTCCTAAACAGAACAACAAAAGTACTACCTGACGGATTTTTCTAATTTTAAATTTTATTTTATTCTAGTTTTTTCGTACCAGAAATATTGTTGAATTTAAAACGTTAATTATGATAAAACTTTAAATCCAGCCCATCTTTCGAACACCGCTGAGTGAAATTTTTAAAATTTTAATTGGGTCTTCCGATTCTCAGTTTAAAGTAAGTTCTCATTATATGATTTTTAAAATATATGATTATTTAATATATGATTTTTCCTTTACTCTGAGAGCAATGTAATACTTCTGCAGGTCGGGGCATCTTATCCTTATAAGTTGAATATAAAAAAATAAAATCTATAAAATAATAAGTGTGTGGTGTTTAGTGACCGTTAGCCAATTATTATATGGTGATTATGAGATGGGGTTTGGTCTGATGTATGTTTTAGGAAAACATTTGCTTGATCGTCTCAACGTTTCGAACTTTATTCAGATCATCTTCAGAGCCCTCAAATCTTCCTTAAAGACACTAATTCAGCAGACATTTCCAACGATTGTAATAGTGTGTATTGTTCTGTAAATATGTAAATTTCACTACAACATTTCAGTCCAATTCAATGTAATTGTTATGTATTATATGAGTTGAACCTTGAATAAAATCAATATTATATTCATAACAGTACCAAAAATAGTTACATGGGATTAGGAGGGTTGTGGACAGAAAAAATCCTTTATTTTTGCACCAACGCCGAGCTTTCGACGATAAATTACGTCTAGGGTCTACAAAGAACATTCTTACATTCATTTCACACATATACTTAGGTATGTGTGGTGTTTAGTGACCGTTAGTTAATGATTATTTGGAGATCGTGAGATGCGGTCTGGTGTGATGTAGGTATCAGAAAAACATTTGCTTTATCGTGCCAACGTTTCGTTCTTTATTCAGATCATCTTCAGGGCCTGGGTTTTATAAACAGTTTAAATTGTATAAATACATGTCGGATGTAAAAAAAAATTTAAACAACGCTAGAAAACAAACACGCTGAGTGAGTACAAATACTTTGAGTCTAAAATTTCTATCATTGTATAAATCCATTTTTTCACATTCAAAATTTGTATAATTTAAAGAATGTTTATAAATCACAGGCCTTGAAGACGTTCTCAAGAAAGGTCGAAACGTTGGCATGATAAATAAAATGTTTTTCTAAAACCTACGTCACACCAGACCGCATCTCACGATCTCCAAATAATAAAAGAATAAGTTTTGCGTCCATTCGGGAGTTACTGGATTGTGGGTTGTATAGATCCTTCACTATATTTGCCCCAATATTTTATCTTTTGGTGTTTTACCAATTTTGGTTGACCAAAATTAATTACTGCAAGTAAAAAAAAATTACACATGTGCAGGAGTGTTCTTTTATAGGGTTAAATAAACCTATGTAAAAGCCTTATTTTTTTCTAAATGAATCGAGTTTGAGATAAATATTGCATATAGCTTCCATTCCTGACTTTCCTTCAGCCAATGATAACATGTCGAAGATTGTGAATGAAACCTAAATATAACTCTTAATAATTACCAAAAAAATGGAGGATGATTGAGCACAAACTAAAAAAAGTTGTTGAAAAGAAAGAAAAAGAGTTATGGAGAGAGAATAAGAGAGAGATTAAAAAGAAATCGTGGGAGCCAGAAGAAAAAAAATTAAAAAAGCAAGCAGCAAGAGAAAAAGAGCAAGATTGAGAGTTAGACTAGGGGAAAGAAAAAGTGAGAGGGAAAGAAAATGAGAGAGAGGGTGTAATATCTTGATAGGCATAAATACTGTTAATACGTTGTTTAATTTTAATTTATAGTAAAGATAAAATAACTGTAATAAAATACTCTTTGCTGTTAACAGTACCTAGAATAAAATAATAAGGAACAAGAGTATTTCACGTAATAAAAATATGTTTTTAATAGTGCAATAATAGGATTTGTGGGATATGCCACGAAAGTTTGTGTCTTTATGAATCTAAATATGGGTAGGTTCCAAAAATATTTGATTCAAAGGACTATTTTTCATTATTTTATTATCCAAACCAAAAATATTCATATATATTCATTTTTTATTCTAGAAAGCTGTGCTGTACACCAAATCTTTATTCGTAAAATGCACAATTAGCCTGTAGTAGAATGGGAATGTTTTCATTAACGTAATGTAATACATCAAGTTTAAAATGGAGAGCAAAGTAGAAAGTAATAAATATCTAATAACAACAATTTGTTTGGCCTTTTACAAAATAAATTTTAAACTAATATATTTACAGCAAATAAAAATAGATAATTTATCTTTCTGCATATTAGCATATTTGATTTTTTATCAAGTGATATTAACTATTAGAGGTTGAAGAAACCCCCGCCTACTACCATCAGATTGAAATCACTACTAACCTTTGGAGAAAATGTTTGGAAACGCACAACGTACGAAACGCTGGATTAAATAATTAAATTACTTGATGAAGCTGGCGTGCAAAAGGCAAAGAACAGGGTAATACAATAGCTCTTAAAATGCGCAGTGTAGCAACCCTCCGACATTCAAATATGCTGACCAAGGAAAAATTTAAATAGGATCTAGGGGTGTAATTTTAATCTCGATTAAAACCCTCTGGTTTCATATTTCTTTACATTATATGTGGACTAGTACAAATTCGTAAAGTGACAATGAAATAGGAATGAGCTTTATAAAGAACAAGGCTGATGTTGCCTGAAATATGTTATTTTTAACCATAAAAATTTACATATTGGCGTTGTATTCAGTATTTATTAGAGATATCAAATTAGCCGTGGGGTTTATGAATTTGATCCTTTTAAAAAAATAGTTTCTACTCACAGTAGATTGTTTTCCAACGATCCGGATTTCGAGCTTTTCGCTCATCGTCAGGTTGTAAAACTCCTTCAACCTGATGATGAGCTAAAAGCTCGAAATCCGTATCATTGGAAAACAACTTACTGTAAGTAGGAACTATCTTTTTAAAAGGATTGAACACCGCACTCACTCCACCATTCATCATTTATATTATTATTTTGATGTTGTCTTATTTTCGTTTCAGACGTGTTGTTTTGTGTGTATGTTGCTTTTACGTGTAGTTTTACGAGGGGAACTTTATTGATAAACATAACCGCTGCGGCTGATTCGGTTAGGACCGATGGAAAACATACCGTTCGCCACAAAATTGCGGTTGAGCGGTCAGTACTGATTACGCAATCCGCTGTTAATCTGTCGATGACAAGAGTGCCCGTGACGGACGGGACGGCCAGCTTTGTCTAGATATCCCTCTTTTCGGATCGGTGGCCTCGACAAACAGGATTACACTCCCCGGACGGCCTGCAGAATTTTGATCATCAGATTGGATGAAAACATTACATATGTTTTATACATTATTCTATAATATTTGACAATTTACGGATTTTTGATGGGGAATTTTTTTTGGTCATTTTCTTTGTCGGATTGTAGTAAAATGATGAAGAATTGTTCATCTGGAGGAATCTATGAGGAGTGTACGCAGTCTGAATACTTTCTTCTGTATAGAACTCTTTTAGAGTCAAATATTGAATTCAGTGTTTTTGCAATGACTCTTGATTCAATCTTTGTCAATTGAGGTGGTTGTTCAAGCTGAGAGAGGAATTGTTATTTCTCAATTGTTTGCCCTGGTTGAGAAAGGTCCCGCTCAGGGAAATATATTCTATGTGCAATTTAAATACCGGAGGACCTCATCATTTCCTTTGTAAATGCCTCTCTGCTCTACGTGGGAAGTAGCTCCTTCGCTGGTCCAGTAATCCTCAGGGATTTGACAAGCCAACGGTTCTGTAAACCATCCTTTCGGGAGAAAAGCCTGTGACTTCAGACACAACCTAATAAGAGAGTTACAATTAATTAAGGTTTTTAGTTGAGATAAAAAAGTCAATGGCACGAGCGGGATTCGAACTCGAAATTTGAAAAATGGCAAAAAGGAGGGAAAATTCAAAAGGTGGGGTTGAGGTGGAAAGTTAGTGTCCGAGTGGATCGAGGTCACGATAGCTCAAATGGTAGAGCAGCGGCATATCAAGCCGAAGATCGTGGGTTCGAATCCCGCTCGTGCCATTGACTTTTTTATCTCAACTAAAAACCTTAATTAATTGTAATATATTAATTGGTCAAGCGGACCACGAAATTAGTGAATCTAATAAGAGAGATTAACTATTAATTTTATAGCTCTGTTGTGAAATTAGTGTATATATATTATTTCTTATTAATTATTCTTTTAATGTTAGGTCTTGGTTTAGATAAAAAGTCAGTATCACGAGCGGGATTCGAACCCACGACCTTTGACTAAATACGCCGCTGCTCTACCACTTGAGCTATCGTGACTTCGATCTTCTCGGAGACCAACTCTCCATCTCAACCTACAACCGTTCAAATTTTCCCATTTTTTGCCATTTTCAAATTTCGTGTTATCAGGATTGGATTCTCAGAGACTTATGAAGTGGCCACGGGTAGATGTTTAATGAAGTGATATTTCTTTTACTTATTAAATATTAATCCATTTAAGCTTTAAAGATGGACGGTTGGCGTCCGAGAGGATCGAAGTCACTATAGCTCAGGTGGTAGAGCAGCGGCGTATTTAGCCGAAGGTCGTGGGTTCGAATCCCGCTCGTGACACTGACTTATTTATCTCAACCGAGACCTTACATTAAAATAATAATTGATAAGAAATAATATATATACACTCTTCAGGGTCTACAAAGAACATTCTTACATTCATTTCATACATATACTTAGGTATGTGTGGTGTTTAGTGACCGTTAGTCGATGATTATTCAGAAATCGTGAGATGCGGTCTGGTGTGATGTAGGTTTCAGAAAAACATTTTCTTTTCGTGCCAACGTTTCAATCTTTATTGCGATCATCTTCAGCGTCTGGGTTTTACAAACGGAAGGGATTGTATAAATTTAACAAATGATTTAGGATGTGGAAAAAAGTGAATTTATACAATGCAAAAATATTTTTTACATTCAAAGTATTTATACTCACTCAAAGTGTTTGTTTTCTGCGTAATTGTGCGATTCTTGCGTGTCGTGATGAGAGTACCACTGAGATATTGCTGTTTTATTTTTATATGCGTTGAATTTTGAAGGGGCTTCTTTGAGGTGAAAAGAGCCGTCGATGGGAAGAAACTTTGGTAATGGTTCGGCCAGATTATCCTTTCAGGATTTTATACACGGGGATAAATAGGAAAAGGAAAGCTAAATTATTTAATGATATTGTCGTAGCTGCACTGAGTTTCTGTTCTGTAATTGATGCTATGGTTATCTCTGTTGATGTAAACCATTTCTAAAAAGTTACGCTTATGTTTGTTTTGTTCTGTGTGTAATATTTTTGGATTGTTGAAGTCGAAATTGTGTTTGTGTTCAAAATGTTGGGTAGCGAGTGCTGTAGGATTTTGCTTGGGTTTTTGTAATCATACGTATGCTGCTTTATTCTCTTAAATTAATTTCTGTTAAATTTAAACAATATTTGTAAATCCCAGGCCCTGAAGATGATCTCATTAAAGATCGAAACGTTGGCACGATAAAGAAAATGTTTTTATGAAACCTACATCACACCTGACCGCATCTCACGATTTCCGAATATTTTTTTCTTATAGTTGCATGATAGTTAAATATCGATAATTATCTAAGAGTGCTGTATACGTTTTATTATCGTTTCTAGGATTAGCTGAAAACTGAAAAACAATTTTTTGTATTTTTGTCTAATAATATTAAATTTTACTTTAATAGTTCTAGTGTAAATAGTGTAACTAGAATTTTATCTAGTAAAGGTTTTTCCGTATTTTTTAAATTTTTGATTAATAACATTAAATTTAACTGTTTTATCGCAAACTTCTTTGTCTTTTTTCCTAGTTTTTCACGTTGGGTGGTTGTATTAGGGCCCTGTTTACAGAAACCAAAAATCTACATTTTATTTATCTGGTTTTTATGGGAGAGCGGCAAAGAGCGAGATAAGTGCAGATAGCGTGGATTTACTGGATGTTGTAAAACGAAAGAAGGCAATACAGCAGGGGCATAAAAGGTAAATCAGATCCTCTCGGCCCAAGAGGGAATCCAATAAGCTGAGCTTAAAGGAATCATCAAGAGAATCTTATTTCTATTCTTGCAGCTGGGCTCTTTTAATTCACTCACGCCACAGCCTCCTTGCTAATGGTTTTAAAGATTTCGAATGTGAAAAACTATTAAATTTTGAGTCAGAGCTGTGAGAACGACAAGAAAGGGGCACCCAAGTCGTTAATACGTTCCGAAAGATAGATCAATTCCATTTCCGCTCTGTAATTGTCACCAATTACATATTTTCGCTTTCATCAATTTTTGTATACGCAGGGCGAGCAATAATTTCGTTTGTAAACATAATCTTTTTCCATTAGGGTAATTACACAGATGGATTGATTTCGATAACCCTTTATTACCGGCCGTTTAATAATTGCTCATGGAATAATAAACTAATGTGTCCTTCGGCCTTTTATTGACGTTCACCCATTACCGGCGGGCGCTGGTGCACTCTTCTAGATTCTTTTTCCTCTAATTTTTCCGGACGTTTCCTTGATGAATGTCCCCGTCGTGAGTTAGTGTCGGGCTACACGTGATCACCACTAACCCATTCCCGTGACACGCACACTTTTCTTTGCCCATTTCGGAAGACATACAACATCACTTCTATTACACTTAATGGCTCCCGGGTTATTTATTAGGAAAAGAAAATACCTTCTACAAAATTCAACTCTTATACGGTTTATCTTACGCTTCCCTTCTTCTCTTTCACCTGGAAGGATACCCAAGGAGAATATATTTAATTGCTGTTCAAAGTTCTGGTATATAAATCATTGTCTTCAGTGTGCGTGCAGAAAACATCGGCATTATATTTTTTTACGACGATTCAATTAAGAAATAAGATAAATTAAAATAAGAACATGATTTACTTGTTTGAATTTTTGTAATTAAAATAAATGCTCAAGAATTTACAGTAACAACAAATGGCACTGTCAACACGACACGCAAGAATGGCACAATTACACAGAAGACAAACACTTGGGGCCCTGAAGATGATCTCAATAAAGATTGAAACGTTGGCACGATAAAGAAAATGTTTTTCTGAAGCCTACATCACACCAGACAACATCTCACGATTTCTGAATAATTATCGATTAACGGTCACTAATCACTATACAGTAACAAAAAATTCAACAGAATATACTGCAGTACAACACAGTAAAGTTTGTTTATATTTGTCATAATGTGTGATGTTTAGTGACCGTTAGTTAATGATTATTCAGAAATCGTTAGATGCGGTCTGGTGAGATGAATTTTTAGAAAAAACATTTTATTTAACGTGCTTCGAATGGCTTTCAAATGAGGATTTATATTAGTATATTTTATACTGTAAATTAAGTCTAGAACTGCTTAAGTCCATAAGCCTTTTCTTAGCTGTTTTGCGTTTTACCATGAAAATGTTTTTTTAATTTTTACAGAAATCGAGAGATGCGGTCTGGTGTGATGTAGGTTTCAGAAAAACGTTTTCTAAATCGTGCCAACGTTTCGATCTTTATTGAGATCATCTTCAGGGCATGGGATTTGCAAACATTGTTTAAATTTAAAAATAACATGTAGGATGTGGAAAAAAGTGAATTTATACAATGCAAAAAATATATTTTTTTATTCAATCTGCCATTCTTGCGTGTCGTGTAGTTCACTGGCACTCTCCAGATCCATTTATTTATTCTCAAATCCATGCGAACGCATAAATTATAATTTTATTGATTATATTAAGAACAAAACCAGAAGTAAAATCTAATTGTGTATGATGTAATATAAATATGAATTTGAATTATAAAAGATGTTTCAAACTAGGTACGTGCATATTATTTATATTTTTTATTGTTGTTATTCAATTTGTTTGATTCTATTTATGTGGTATAACAAAAGATTCTTTTACGCGTGATAAATGACGTTTTTGCGTGACGAATAAGTAATTTTCCCTTCTACAATCTTTAAAGCGCAGTACGTATCTATCTCGCCATCTTTTTTTATTTATGTGACAGTCAGATGACACAGATTTACGAACCAAGAGTTGATAAAACGATCGAATATTTTATAATATGATAATTAAATTGAAAGGTTTATATTAGAAAGTGATTGGGTTTTTGATTATTTTTCATTGTTAGCGGTAGTGGTTGTTGGGATTGGATCGGTAAACAGTAATGTTGGCATGACTGTCACTTGATCGTGTTCCTGGATCCGTCGATCCTCGCTGGTTTACGTTTACTTAAACGTTTCGTTCACGCCCATTTTTAATTTAGTATGATCATTTTGGATCTTTAATAACGAAAAAACATCTGTCTTTTTTGAAATAAGAATTTTTATTGGTTTTAATATTCCGTTTTTTGTATTGTGTTTTGATTATCTTTCTATTCGTACCTTCAAAATACTAACTGTAGAAAAGTTTAAGGCTAACATACTTGATGTTGGGATTGAATTTTGCTTTTGCTTTCTTGTCCCTTCAACTCTGTAATCATTTTCGTTTTTTTATATGACTGCTTCTGATCTCTGAGGATTCTTAATAAAATAAAATAATAATAAAATTATTTTAACATTTGTGTTCTGTCTTTTACATTTTTTCTTAACCTATTAAATTACTTGCTCAGACGAAACCTAATCTCTTAAACAACCCCCCCCCCCGCCTCCGAGACTTGTTTTTCCCTATGCTTTTGATATGTTTGCGTCGTATATACCGTCTTATCACCATAAGTCTCTTTAAGGGCTCATATCCACAGTAAGATCACATTGAATATAAAAATGGAGGATTCGTTTTTTATGTGACATTTTCTTTCTGTCAGAGAAGAAGTGTAATTTGATTAAAATAGCCAGTTCTTTTTGTTGTTGTTCAACCTCTAAGGAAAAATACATAACAACATTGGCTGTAATATTGTAAAATAATCATTGTGAAAAATGAACATGAAAATATTAAAAATTGGTTGTACGATGTAATTTTGTTTTTAGATTTGCAGACGTTTTTTGAAGCCTGATGAGGTTTACTAAAATAACATCCTTGATGAGTTTAACTTTCAATTAATTAAGGTTTTTA
Organism: Cimex lectularius; assembly: GCF_000648675.2. Lineage (NCBI taxonomy): Eukaryota > Metazoa > Arthropoda > Insecta > Hemiptera > Cimicidae > Cimex > Cimex lectularius. The sequence goes on along the minus strand of NW_019392904.1, from coordinate 604,829 downwards.
GTTGAGATAAAAAAGTCAATGTCCCGAGCGGTATTCGAACCCACGAAATTCGGCTATCTGGTGTTTTTTTAACGTGACAACTTTAGGTGGATTAAATCCATTAGGTTTCCTGGTCTGATAGACCAAATAACTTCTTTCAAGTAATTAATTTTTTTATGTAAGGGAGCACTGTCAACACGACTCGCAAGAATGGCACAATTACATAGAAGACAAACACTTTGAGCTCTGAAGGTGATCTCAATAAAGATCGAAACGTTGGCACGATAAAGAAAATGTTTTTCTGAAACCTACGTCACACCAGAACGCATCTCACGATTCCTGAATAATTTTTATGTAAGGTATTGGTTGCAATGAAAAAGTTAAAAATAAAAATTTAGGTTTTTTTACGACTATTAAAGCCCTAAAAAAAATTATTATAATACACAAAAAATATACATTTGTCGGCTGGATGAGTGATTTTTTTTTCTCTGATACCTGGTTTTCCACTTAAAAATTCATAGCTCTTCCTAACTTATAGATTTTATCCAAATTCAACGTTATTAAAATATTTATGTAAGGTATTGATTGAAATGAAAAAGTTAGTTTGCGAGCGGGTTGAGATAGGAGGTTGGTGTCCGAGTGGATGGAAGATAGCTCAAGTGGTAGAGTAGCGGCGTATCTAGCCGAAGGTCGTGGGTTCGAATCCCGCTCGTGACATTGGCTTTTCTATCTCACTTAAAAACCTTAATTAAGTGAATGATATTAATTGGTCAAGTGGACCACCAGAACTAGTGAATGCTGAGTTTAACATTATTTTAAAATTGAGAGTTCATCAAAGAAGATATTTTAATAAACCTCATCAGACTGTAATAAATGGCTTGAAAACTTAAAAAATACACAGCCACGTTCATATTATAATGAATAAGGTATTAATCAGATAATTAAACCAGATAAAACAACTGTATGTTTATTTCATTTAAAATTCTATCCACACGTACAAAAATAGTTGTTAAATTTTGTGCGGTAATGTCCTAAAATTTGTTTAAAGTACGAGACAAAAGGATAGCCCACCTTAGTATTTTTTCTGTTGGTTATAATTAAGTGTTTTGGTTAGGTTTTTGAGCATTAATGACTTTTTCAACTAAAGTTTAATTGAATGAATTAATTGAATCCTGTTACTTAATTGCCAGTAAAATTTTTATCACTTCAAGCGGAAAAATATAATAAACGTACTGCCTGTAAACAAATGTAATACCTAAATCCAATTTTGTACCAAGTTATAAAACCCAGCTTGTTGCTACTTTCAATGTAAACGTTTTTAATAGGTCGTGCGTGTTGCTTGTCGCTTTCTGAACGAGCAATAATATTAAGATTAAAAAATCGTAGAATATCGATTTCGGAAATATCAAGAAACATTGAATGCAGTAGGAAAATCATTTCTATCTGTTTAAATTATACAAAAGGCTACAGAATTAATAAAATATCAGGTAGGGATCGTTATTTTTCAGATATGAAATAATTAACCTCAACGTCCCTGATAATTTGGCATATTATTTCTACGACTGAAAGAAACTGAAAGAAGAAGTTGTATTTTAGAAAAGGCAAGTAGGTGGAGAAAGCTTGATGGTATAAGGTGGTATCGGTTACAAGAAGGAAACAGAACTTGTTTTTGTTTCTGGTAGAAAGAACAGTATGCAATGTCTAGAATTAACAGCAAATGGATTAACAAGAAACTTAAAGAAAATACGAAGTGAATATCGTCTATTCCAAAAGGGCAAGATTCTTGTCCATAGAGCAAAAGCCTGGTAAAAGCCTTTATTCCAATAAAAAAATATTTTGGAATGGCCAGCTAGGTCTCCAGATTTTAAGATAATTGAAAATGTTTTGGGGGCATCTTGTCACAGCTGCGGCCAGAATACAGAAGAAACACGATCCAAGAAAATGGAAGGAAGAATTTTTCTCAATATGTTCGTCGCTTCTACGACCTTCTAAATCTATGTTAACTACGCTGTACAAAAGTGGAGCCCATATTTTGTCATGAGTTTTAAGTTTTTTTTTAAATTTGAGTTTTAATTAAATATTCCAAAGATGTGATGTCTATCTCTTTGTCTCATCTCAAAATTTGTAATTGCTTTTTTTTCAAACTAGTGATATTATACTGGAAGATAATTTATCAAGATACTTTAAGATGTAACAAAAAAGTTATTTAATATTTTAAATGTCCATTTCATTTGTCACCGAGAATCAAATAGATTACATGACATTTGAAAAATGGCAAAAAGGAGGGAAAATTCAAAAGGTGGGGTTGAGATGAGAAGTTAGTGTCCGAGTGGATCGAAGTCACAATAGCTCAAGTGGTAGAGCAGCGGCGTATCAAGCCGAAGGTCGTGGGTTCGAATCCCGCTTGTGAAACTGACTTTTATATCTCAATCAAAACCTTAACTAATTGAAAAGAATTTATTTGGTCAAGCGGACCACGAAACTAATAAATGTAATAAGCGAAATGAAGTATATTTCACTAAAGCTCTCCGTGGCCATTTCACTTGTCGCCGACAATCGAATTGATTACACGACATTTGAAAAATGGAAAAAGGAGGGAAAATTCAAAAGGTGGGGTTGAGATGGGAAGTTGGTTTCCGATTGGATAGAAGTCACGATAGCTCAAGTGGTAGAGTAGCGGCGTATCAAGGCGAAGGTCGTGGGTTCAAATCCTGTTCCTGACACTGACTTTTTTATCTCAACCAAAACTTAATTTATTGAAAAGAATTTATTTGGTCAAGCGGACCACGAAACCTAATAAAAGATAAAAAATAATGAAAACAATCAAATTTTTCTTAAACCAAAGATATTAGTATCTTTTCGGACAATCAGAAAAATAAGAAAAATTTTAATTGTGAGAATTTCCCTTGGGTTCTGCAGGGTAGTCTTATAGTTGGGCTGTTTCTTGACAGACCCAACACTGAAGATGGCGAAATATGCAATAAAAATTCCAGACCAACAAAGCAAGGAAAGGAAGACCAAAAATGACCAAATTAAATAGAAATTTCTATTAGTATGAAGCAAGTTAAACATTCTAGTAAAATTTTTGTAGAACAAATGCTGTAATTATAATTTTTTACGGCTTAACCATCGAATTATTTGATTGGTATAATTTCTTTGATATTTTACAGAATTCTTCAAATAAGTATGTAGTTGTTAGATGAAATTGTTTTTTTTTTCTTATTGTACTAAAACTGAAAACCGAATGGGCTTTTTATGAAGAAATTTCTGTAAGAGGGAGAAAAAGAAATAAAACTTTAGGGGCCGTTTGTCTCCAAGAGGCAAGTCTGGTTAAGATCGAAGCTAATAGTTTCGGAATTCAGTTAAATCACCCTGTTTCTCGGGGCTGGAGCGCAAGTGGTCGGTCCCGGGTAAATGGAATCAGCCCTGCGATCATTCAACGTCCACTCTCCGAGAAGCCTAAGCATAAAAACCTATTAACCCTACCCCCAACCCCCCGGCTGTCCGGCCAATTCCCTAACCTTGTTTTATGGAGAGGGCTCTCGTAAAAATCACCCGCCCCCGCCGGCCGAGGGTGCATTAGATAAGCGTCATTGCGCCCACCCCCGAGGTTAATACGTATGCAAAGTCGGGGATGCACGCTCCATATATCTGCGACCTGTCGGTCACTCGAGGGCCCTTCAGAATTTATGAAGTCCGTGGGGGTCAGTGCCATGAATATCATTTCTTCTCCTTTTTTCTCTTTTTTAAAAGGGAAATTCGTTTGTATGATAAATCGCATGAAAGGAGTATCATGCGTGAAAAATTGCTCCTAACCTCTAAATAGGGGAAGCCGATAAATCATCTTTTATCTCCGAAACCCTGGCTATGTTTATGTACAAAAACAACTTTAAAGGCAAACAAGTTTTTCGTGTAATTCCTTAAGGTTTATCCGGTTAGCTTAATTCATCACAGACGGGGGAAGAAGCGTGAATTGGCTGGAATAGGTGATTGATGTTCTCCGAGTACAATTTGTCACCGGGTGCCCGAGGAGGCCGCGGGCTAGCGGGATCAGCCGGCCTATGATTGATGGGCCCTTCGACAAAAGGGATCCTTTTTTCATTCTTAAGGGCCCCGGTGTCAACCGACCTGCAACCACCGCTAATTGGCCGTTTCGAGACGCGGGTCTCTTATTTCTGGAACGACCGTGATCACGAAACCGTGAAGCTTCATCCGGAACGTTTCAAAAACATGGGCTAACGATTTGTTAAGAGTTGGTAAACAACCCTTTAAGAAATAAAACGTAGAAACTTCTTTATGAAAGAAAGGGGTAAACAAATCCAAACAAATTCTTTCCAACCGTATCCTTAGAATAATCACGATTTTTAGAATTATTATCATTATTTGAAGTTCAAAAATCACACGAAAACTTGCTTTAACTAGTAGAATAGTTTCATTTTGACAGTTCGCCATGTGGTCTGTTGTTTGATGAAGTTTGCTGGTTTCACCGTTTTTCTGTCAAACACGTTTTGGTTAATCGCCATGAGATTTTGTGGGAACTTTTCTCCAAATACATGTACTTTTCATTAAAACAAATTTAACAAAAATGTGTGATGTTTAGTGACCGTTACTTAATGATTATTTGGAAATCGTGAGATGCGATCTGGTGTGATTTTCTTTATCGTGCCAACGTTTCGATCTTTATTGAGATCATCTTCAGGGCTCAAAGTGTTTGTTTTCCGTGTAGATTTGTCATTCTTGTCTGTCGTGTTGAGAGTGCCAAAAATGTTGCTATGGAAACAATGAAAAAAATATTAACATTCAGTTAGTTTCATAATCCTCCAACAGCGCAATTATCAATTTCTGCAAATTCTCTGACATCTCTGACCGAATTTTTACCAACTTTGTCAACTCGTCCCAAAGGTAGGGATTTCATAGGGTTTATGTCGGGACTTCATGCTGGCCACTCCAAACATTGAATTAAAGCCTGTTGCAAGAAGTCACCGAAAATTCTAGCTGTGTGGAAGCCTTGCATTGTCATGCTTAAAAATTGCATATCTTCAATGTATCGCGCAGCTGTTATGGAACCCTCGATAAAGATCAAGTTTGTGCGAGACCTATAGAAATGTCTGCCCAAATCATAACACCACCTCCTCCGTGTGGTTCTCCGGAAAATGTTGCGGGGAAATTTTATTCCTTGTTCTTTTCCAAACCCTCTCTTGCTCAGAAGACAAGATCGGATTAGCTGTTCTGTGTCTTGTCAGAAGTTCTGGATGGCAGTCCTTCTTGCACGTTCTGAATCCAGTTTCTGAAAGTTTTCGCCTTACAGTGCTCAAAATTTCTAACTTGTTGAGATCGTTGCTTGATCTCTACTGCGGTAGACTGTCGATTACGACCAGATGCCAAAGGGGATCGAACTCATTACTGTAAAGGTAAAGGTCCCGGGTTCGAATCCAGCTGCACTGCATTCGAACCCGACATACTTACAAATGGGCTTTTTCAAAAACACCGGCACCCTGAGGGTTTATATGTGATAACGTTACTCGATAACACGCATTAGAAAAATAGTTAATTGTAAGATTTTCCCTTGTAGTAGACCGATAAACTAATAATATGGTAGTTAAACGACCAGTTATTGGCTAACGATGACCCACCGACTGATGAATTTCTATTAATGTGAAGAAAGTTTTTAGCATTTTTAGGACGAATACATAATTTTTATTGAGCAAATGATATAATTATAAAAGCTTTTGTTTTAATTTGTCCATCGTATGATTCTCAAGCTATTTGATTGAAATAATGTCCCTGATATAGTACGGAATTCCACAAATATGTAGGCGGTTGTTTGATGAAATTGTTTCCGTTTCTTATTAAAAATAAAGGTCTTAGTCTTCTGAGTTCCTGATCATACTGCCATAGCAGTCAATAAATTAGTCTACTTAGCTGGCAAAGAAGATCGGTTTTTAAATCAAAATATTGATCAGGATGGGGGAAATTTGTGACTTGTTGTGGAACATAATAAGTTCATTAAATAACAAGTGTTGTAAGATGGCCGATATCGAACAGGGAGAAAATAAGAGAAAAAATTATTTTTCCAGGTTTAAAGATCTGACGTAATAAAACCATCAAGTCTCATGTATTGTCAGGTAAACATGATCGTACTTGCAACATTTGCGATTTAACTGTGTCAACTTTGAACCAACCGTGATACAAAAGACTTTTACACTATATCACTACATAAAGTACATCGACCACCCAGATATATTCAAATAAATAAAATGCACAATGACTCCAAATGATTCCATAAAAAATGAAAGAAATGAGTGAGGCCGTTTTATAAGAAGGCGGTAGCTTAAGGGAAACATAGAAGTTAAAAATTTGGGGAAAAAGTACAGACATTTTACATAAAATAATATAAACAGTTGGACAGTTGTAGCTAAGTGGATGGACTAAATTTGGTTGTTTTATGACCTTTTTTCACAACATACAATAACCTATTTTTGTGGTATTAAGTTTAAATAAAGTCATATATGAGATGTATCATAAATTACTCTTTTTTCCCTCTGACTGCGGCTTCCGACATCTAGGTTATTTCAAATAAATACATCCATACAGCACACTCATTCCATTTGGTCGGTGGGTACTTACTTTCCTCCACTGACCTCTACTCAAACTAATCTAGATTGGGGTCGACGGAGCACTTTTATAAATATTCCGCCATCGACCCTGAACACATACTCTTACGCTCTCAACATTCGAGGGGTGATGATGACATTATATTTCACCATCACCCCTCGCCATTTACGCTAATAAATACATGCACTCAGACAAAACATATAGACACACACACATAAAACATATTATCTACAATAAGAAACCCAAATTTCCCCTAAAAAGCGGAACAAGGGGCCCAGAAACCCACTGCAGTGCTCGAGTACCACTTTCAGATTGTGGCATGCCTACACGCTCCCTGTAGGGAGCCAAGGCATGACATGTTTCCAGTATGTGGGACACATCGAGCAACCTTTCTCTGCATAAGGGGCACCTGCGCGGGCTTTGGCCCAAGATCAGGTGCCCGTGTGTCAACCGCGTATGGCCTATGCCTAATCGCGTAAGGACGATTCCTTGTTTCCGGCTCAGGTTCTCGGGAGGCCATCTACGAATCGTGCTCTTGACGCGCAAAAGCCTCTCGGACGACCCGGCCCACTGACGCTGCCATCTTTCTTTGGTCATGCTCTTTGCTGCTAGCTTGGCGTTAGAGGGCCTGGTCGCGATGGTCCGGTCTGGAGGGTGGGACGTCCCGGCCTTTGCCGCTTCGTCCGCACGTTCATTACTGTGAATGCCGTAATGCCAGCCCGACGTGTCCAGGGGGGATCCAGACAATAACCACCGTTTTTTCGAGGCGCTTCAACTCGGCGAAGGGTGTATCGCCGTCTAGTGTTGTTTTTCTTTTAATTACCGTTCTTTTCTTTCTATCAAGGATATTGAGGCTTTAGACATCTTATCAGATGCTAATCTTTATCAAATTAGCAAGAAAAATCAAAACGGAAAGTAAGCAATCTTGAATTTAAAACAAAATTTATCAAAGTATCAATGTGGGGTACACCAAACTTCGTGTTTCTTTATGTATCTTGATTTTTTTTTAAAGTTTATTTTTAGGTTTTGTTAACGCCTTGGTACCTCAAAAACTTTTAAAAATTAATTTCTAACTTTTCTAATTAAGAAATATTAAAACAAATATTGGGACAATGTGAGGACTTAAATGAATTGATTGAAGACTCTGACATCTTATTAGACATAAAAATTTTAACTAACGGCGATGACAATCGTAATGTTTATGAACACCGCCTTGACAATTGCAGTATTGACATGATTATTGACGTTTAAAAAGATTTGTTTTAAATAAAGAACATTTCTTAAAAGCAGAGCATTAGAAATTATTTGGCCAACAAAGAACAGAATTCCATGAAAATTTCAATTCAATTGTTCATTCTTAAAGATAAAAATCAGTTCCTATCTAGATTTTTAGAATCTTTGATCTGTTCAATAATTAAATTTTCAATATTGAAAGGTTTACTTTCAGCGTTTTCAACAAAGTTCACTTTTCATTCCATCAGTCGTGTTTAATCATAGAAATCATGATTGAAGCTACAAAAACGCTACACTCAATGATTTCCAATGGAAAAGCCAGAAATTGCAAATCAAGTAAAATAATCCGAAAAAAGGTTTGTATTTGTCCTAACATCAAAGTAGAATCCAATGAAACGATCCGAGTATCTGTTAACGGTGCGTTAGCTTTGCAGAAAAGGATAATCAGGCGGTCGAGAGGGAAAGTATGAGTTCATCGGACGGAAAAAAGAATAAAGCTGGCCGATTTTTCATCCTTTATTTTATTTTTTTTTATGTTTTCCAAGGGGTTGAAGGGGTTGCGGTCAAGCGATTCGCCTCGTCCCATTAAGCCGATTGTCATTTTGCCTTTTATCGAGGAGGAGGAATAAACGAGAGGAAACCGGAACCGTTCACATTAAACGTTTTACACGGTTATAAATAATATTTTAACAAAAAAATTGTTTATCAATTTAAGGAAAAAATCTGTTTGATGAAATCAACGCCTATTCCAATTTGCGCCTTTCCTAATGCCACTCTTAAGAAGAGGTTTGCGCCAACTCCCTTTCTTCCTCCTTATATGATTTGCCCGGAGAAAATGACCTTCTTGAATCTGTTGACGAGATGAACTTTGGTCGACATTTGAAGGGGAGGACGACACATGTCACGAGATGGAAACGGAGGAATTGAATTGGGCCCAACCCCACGCTTTCATCCCCTTCTCGGCAATGTCTCGGATCCCAATCCGGAGTCTTACGAGCATTATCCACCCCCTGGAGTTCTGATTGCGACCAACGAATGTTTTTTAAGTGCCTATTTGCTTCGTTTATTATTAACGGAGGAAAAGCATTAGTGCGTTTCTCGGGACAGAGATATTAACCTATAATTGTTTCCGCCTTTAAGGGCTAAATCGACGAATATCCTCTTGAGATGCGGAATAGAAAGGCCTCTAAGCTACTTATACTTTTTTTCTGCGGTCTCGTGCTCTCGACCTGAATGCTAATAGGGACTATGTTGTTTAGCATTAACTTTAAGGGTGGTTTAAAAAAAATGATTATGTAAATTCCAATTTTGTATTAAAGCAGCTCTTTACAAAACCGTTCTTACTTTCAAACTTTGCACTTCAGTAAGTAACCCAAAGCTTACAAAAGAATAAGACTTCAATACAAACTCTGGTTATCTTAACGTCAAAAATTACGAATAAATCTTACTATGATAATAATGCATATATTGTGACATCTTAATTTTCATGGCATTTGTAATTATATCTTAAAAACCAATCAGCGCTGAAGCCAATTAATGATAGAAAATATTTCTTTTGTACAGCTTTTAACTTCATCAGGACTACGCAACTTACTAATTTAAAAATGACAAATATGTTGAACATCCTGTTCACAATTTTGAAGCACTTGATCAAACACTTGATTCACTTCATTTTATAGCAGAAGCAAGAAGTAAATACACAAATTTACATTTTTGTTGTAAAACAATCTAGGAACGACGAATTTCATTATTTTAATTTTTACTTTAGACTACCGGTCATTTCAACGTTACTCGAATGAAAATAAAACAGTCGAACAGGGCTTCCCAAATTTTTTAGCAAGCGGACTCCTTTCACAGAACAAAATCTAGGATGTAGTAAATTAAAATTATATAAATTTGCTTGTCAAGGTAATAGAGAAAGATATCATTATGAAAACAAAAATTAGTTTGACATACTAAACTTTGTTTACAAAATCCGGAACACAGAAATCATATTAGACATAACGGAATCAGTAGTTAAGTAAGACTCCAGCCAAATTCGAAAGTAACAATTTGAACATTAATGATTAATGGATTAAAGAGAAGAGCGTGGTTTTTCTAACCGTTCGGCTTTTTTTCCATGAGCTCGATAAAGCCACGTTTTTTACCCAAAAATCGAATGATTATTTTGAATTTAAAAAAAATCGAAAAAATCGAAAGTTTATTTTCTATCGATTGCCATAGGGCGCTCCAACGTCGATTTCCTGGCTCCACAACTCAATTTGAAGTTTTCGTAACAAGTAAAAAATTAACGTTCTCGAATTTTTTAATTTACCGATGTATTAATAGCAAAACTTTTAAAAAGCCCTCTTGTTCAGCGTAAGATTTTCTAAAAAAATGAGACCTAGTCCAGGTCTAAAAGGCTGAGAAAATATGCATTTCATAATTTTGACATTTTTTCGTGCACAAATCAGGTTGTCTTTTTTTATGGACAGTATATTTCCACTATTTACCAAAAATAAATACTATAATTTTTCTTATAAAAGGGTACTTAAATATTTATGAAATTCCCAGGTCGCACACCAAATTATGTCATGTATTTTTGATTTTATTACTGAAGTAATATATTTTTCTTTCTTTTCTCTTTTTTTAAATATATACACAATTTAACTAATTTCGTGGTCCGCTTGACCAATTAATACATTACAATTAATTAAGGTTTTTAGTTGAGATGAAAAAAAGTTATGGCACGAGCGAGATTCGAACCCACGATCTTCGGCTAGATACGCCGCTGCTCTACCACTTGAGCTATCGTGACCTCGATCCACTAGGACATTAACTTCCTATCTCAACCACACCTTAGGAGTTTTCCCTCCTTTTTGCCATTTTTCATGCTCACGATAGCTCAAGTGGTAAAGCAGCGGCGTATCTAGCCGAAAATCGTGGGTTCGAATCCCGTTCGTGCCATTAACTTTTTTTCATCTCAACTAAAAACCTTAATTAATTGTAATATATACACAATTTTTATTGTTTTAACACGACTGCCCACAGCAGACGGATTTTTCGATCCATTGTCTATTTACTGTTGTTTTTCTTCTCTCTATTGTATTTTAGTTTATATTGTAAATATACAGTTTTTCATTCATTCATATTTATGAAATTAGAAATAATATCAGTAATTTCAGAACTTTTAATTGTTACAAAAAATTTAGACATTTAGAAATTAATATTATTGTTTACATGTTTTATTATAATAAAAAGGCATTGTTAATTCAAAAACTCCTGTTATTCGGCGCAACACACTCCTGGTGTATAGGAAAAGTGAATTACTTTTAGAATTATTTGCTCATTTTTTTATTAATCTATTTCGAATAAAAAAAGCTGCATTAATCTTTTGTAGTTTCCATTATGGCAAAATAAAGATTATTATTATTAGTGTTTAACACAATTTTTACTCGGTAAAGTAGGAATTTTTACCTTTATTCATTTTTTTTGCATTTTTTGAGATATTTATTTTACATTTTGAGATTTTTATTACTCGTTTTGAACGATTTTATCGTTCCATAATCAAGTTTTTATTGATAACAGAATTATTATTTTATTAATCTATTTCGAATCTAAAAAGCTGTATTATATTTTGTACTTTCCGTTATCGCAAAATAAATATTATTATTAGTGTTTAGTACAATTTTTACTTTGTAAAATAAGTTTTTATCTCTATTAGCTGTTTTGCATTTTTTGAGATTTTATTGTATATTTTGAGATTTTTATTACTCGTTTTGAACGATATTTCTTTCGATAATCCAGTCTTTAGTGATAACAGAATTATTGTTCTATTAATCTATTTCGATCTTAAAAGCTGTTTTATATTTTATAGTTTCCATTATGGCAAAATAAAGATTATTATTATTATTAATTAATTAATTAATTAATTTTTTTTAAACGAGGGTTCGCATCAGCAGAGGTAATATAAACCCTCAGGCTGCCGGTGTTTTTGAAAAAAAAATTTTTCTTAGTAGTCGGGTTCGAATGAAGAGTCGCTGGATTCGAACCCAGGACCTTTACCTTTACAGTAATGAGTGCCGTGTCAACGCCTAAACCGTTGCGGCCACCGATGCCCCCGATTATTATTATTACCGTTTAGTACAATTTTTACTTTGTAAAATAGGGTTTTTTTCTTTATTCACTTTTTTGAGATTTTTATTGTACAATGAGATTTTTATTACTCGTTTTGAACGATTTTATCGTTCGATAATCAAGTTTTTAATGATAACAGATCGCAATTTGTACATGAAGACTGTTTTTCATTATTCTTATAAAACATGCTTGTTTATTAAATAAAGCGTAAATCTTAAAGTAAAAATTTCAGCGGTAATTTTTAATCGATATTTTTTCAAGTGCAGTTATATTTACATTTGGAAAATAAGATTTGTAGATAATTTTTAACGATATAGAGACGTATGCAATGCATCAATTAGATAACATTACGCCATAAAATGCAGAATTGAATACAGGCCGTTTAAAACCATTATCGACCCTAAGTGGCTCCCTAGACAAATAGTCGGTGTAAAAGTTGCATTTTAGATCCATTAGGACGCCCAGTCACCAGGCTCCAGATTTAAGACTTTTTTGCTCTTTCCCTCTTTTATACAATAAGTTTATAATCCTTGGCTGTTCACTTAGTGATTTTGCGTCGAACAGCGTCCTTGAACCGCTAATGTAAACGAGTTGAAAGACGACAATCGGCTGTTTGCACTTTAGTAAACGGCCCCGGATCACGACCGGCCCTGCTGATAAGTGGGCGATTTGCGCTAGAGAAGTGCCTGCGTCGCCGGGGATTTAATAGCGATTACGACCACTTTATGCTTTGCTAGCCTCTAATGGGACGGATCCATGTCACATTGCGGCTCTTATTTTTTCCGTTTTTATCGGCAGATCGCCATCTTGTCGCACAAATTTACGCCGGATCGTGCCAACGACGCCGGCTGAGATCGGAGTGTTGAAAAAAAGGGGAAATTCCCTGGGGGGTGCGGATCAGTGGTCAGCCTAAATCTTAGACGGGCCATTGCTTCTATTCATCCCGCCGGGTCGAGGGTCATCAACTAATTTACATCCGTTATGGAAAGGGAGGTCTCTACGTCGTAACACCCCCGTTGTGCACCCCGCAAAGGGTGGGTGACGCGTTTCGGAAACTGCCTTAATTTGTCTCTTTATAAACGCTTTAACGCGTTTCTATTGCGTTACATTTTGTCGGACGACCCTTCGTGTTATTGGTTCAATAAAAAAATTTAAGCTTTTTTAACTGCAAGAAGTCACGTGCTCAGTAGAGAGGAAAGCGTATTTCTTCGGTACTTTCTTGAATGTGGCTAAAATTTTCAAGGATCTGATTCTCAGTTATTCTCTATAAACAATCGTTATTACCCTACTCTAGAATATTTTTTTAAAGGTTTTTGGAATAAGAATAGTAAAACAGCTTTCCTCCACTGCGCCCTATCAGGGTGTTACAGGGTTAAACGTGAATACTGGCATGGCTTCACTAAATGAAACGTAGTTTTACCACATGAACGAAATGAAAAAAATGTTTCTATCTTTACTCTTTTCTGAGAATGTAACGTTTTTTTATGATTTTAGTCTAAAATCAGATTTGTTTAACATCAGGTCGTAATTTCTCAACGTTTTTAACATTAAAATAAAAGTCAGACCTTTATGTCACAAACTACATTAAATTTACTACAAGAAAAAAATATTTTCGTTGAAAAATTTGGCCTTTCGAATACACCTTAACCGCTCAAAGCATAACAAATGGCTGAATCAATGTTTTTTCGAAATATTTAATTGAAGGTCTTGACCTTTTCATAAAAAATTTCGCCAAAATTGCTTTGTTTTATAAAATAGTTTTAAACGATATACTCACTTTTATATTTTCTAGAATTCGTGTTAGTGAAATCTTCTTTGCAAGCTTAAAAAACGTGATATCGAATGAAAGGATAGCAACAACACAAGAACAACGTACATTTCATGGTTTTAATAAAACATTTCTTAGTTGGTAACAAAAAAAGGATACATATTCTTCTCAAAAAGTGTATCATTAAAGAAAAATTACAATGAAAATGAAACTTTAAAAAAATTATTCCTTTTTTTTAAACTATCTGATGTGTTGTTTTAAAATGTTGTTATCTGGATTGAAGAATTTAATATAGTTTGGGAAATAAAGGTCAGATTTGTATTTCAATGACGATAAAGTTGACAAATTACGATTTTGTATTAAAAAACTGATTTTAGATTAAAATCACAAAAATTTTCATATCTCAGGAATGAGTCCTGTTAGATACCTCGTTCTGGTATGACTAAACTAAATTTTATTTTGTGAATCCACCATTGAAGTATTGACATTTAACTATGAAACTCCCCGTATAGAGCTATTTGTTACAATAGATACCCCTACAAATTATAACCATACCTTGGAAAGAACTCCATTCCTTGTAGGTTAAACACTTTCTTCAGTATCTTTTCGCATATCTTTTTTGGTGTAAGAATTGCCTAGCAGAAGTGGTTCAACCTAACCTGGCAAGGGATACGTGGCATACTCGGGTTCTTTCTGACAGAGTCGGCAGATTTATGTCCCTGCTTTGCCTATCTTTTTTAGGTGATAATTAAAAAGGCAGTTGCCGGTATAGAAACCTTCTGATGAGAAAGAACAGTTCTATCACCTTCTTTTTTGAGAGATTTATAAATCTCTTAGCTTACCTTAAATCTCCTGTTTTGGTGCAGTGCTTGAGTTTTTCTTTTTCAAGCTATTTTTCCAGTTCCAAGTAAAGCACACATTCCGGTACACCAAACTATGGCTTTGGTCCTTAGGTAAAAGGGCTGCCCCTTTTTAGAATCTTACTTAATTGACTACAGTTTTAGAGTGATGTACGTCGACCAATACTTCGGGATTAGGCCAATACAAGCCGGTGCGGTGTCCCACAAGGCATCATCTTAGTCCCATCCTGTGTACTATTTATGATGCTGATATACCCATCCATCTAACGTGATCATTCACGTAACCTTAACATACCTTATCAGAGAATCGTGTTAAAAGGAAGATTAGCTTAATGAGGAAATATCGCACACTGTGTATTTACTTAGTAAAAGCTATTCACTGGCAAAGAAAGTCTCAATCCAGCAAGTGAGGACCAACATCAAAACTGTATAGCTAACCTCGATGTACCCATCTATTATACAAAAAGCAACAAGCTCTTTAACCGCCTGAAAAACGATTATAAAAATTTACAACTTTTACTGTTACACTAGACGATCGAAGAAGAAAAAAATGTTTCTATTTGATTATGTTGTACATATATACAATTATTTAATTTTTAAATATTGACATTTATGATTTCCACAAACCGATAGAAAGAGTCCGCTGTTCATTAAATGAAGTTATAAATATAAATAATAATTATATGCTTATTATAGGTAAATAAAATATAATATTAATTCATTTTTAACTTTTTTGTCAAAAAACTTAAATGTTTCAATTTTGTATTTGTTTAAAATTAATATTAAATTTCATAGATTGTGGTAGTCATAGTATAGATTCAGTAGCCCACTACTCTCTCCGTTAAGAAACAAAGTAAATAAAAGCGGACTAAGTAAGTAACGCTGCTTGACACCTATTTGATTTCAAAATCCATTTTTTCTCATCACCTCTCCATACAAATCCTTTGGTATTTGAATGGATGACGTCTATTATTGCTATATTTTTTGTAAACATACTAAGATAATTTAAATTAACTATATGCTCTCTTAGAGTTAGAAACTACACCTATTTTCCTATATATACTAAAACTACACCTCAGTTATATAATTAGGTGCCTCAAGTTGACCACTGACAGATACCCTCTCTACCTAACAACAGTATTATGGGAAAAAAATCTACTCTGCTTTAGGGAATATAGCGAGATTGAAAAGGCACATGGTATTTCTATCCAAGCATTACTCAACTCAAAACAAACAATCAATGATATAATGAAAAAGGTTGAAGCCAATATAAAAAACTCGTACGTAGAGAAAGCATGTAATTCCTTATATCACCCCCAATTTAAAACCATCCTAAATTGTAATGCTTACCTGCGCACAAACAACAACCTTGAAATAAGCTGGTTTATGAAAATAAGATGTGAATTATTAAATCTAAATATGTACAAATTCGGCCAGATCAATAAGCTATGTTCTTTATGCAATAAAAAAGAAGAGGAAAGCATTACACATTTCATTGCCCACTGCTCAATACTCTCGGAATTTAGAATGCTGATATTTGGAAAGTACTTTCTAACTAAAGAAGAGTTGCTTGTATACTTACGAGGAGAAAAAGACTGGACCAAATTAGTCGAGTATTGTAGAATGGCATGGAAGTATAGACAGAGGTTAATACAAGAATTTAATTATGATTAAATCTTCATCACACCATTATTAGAATAATTTTAATAGCATGTAAAATGACATACATTTATTATTTATGTATTTATTATATTATATTATGTATTACTGTTATATGTTACTATTGTTTAAATTTATTTATTTATTTTATTTTTATTCATTTTATTTATTTTTTGCATGAATTATATCATTAAACTAGTGTTAAGATAAGTTGTTAATTAATACTACATTCTATTGCTTTGTTAAAACATTTATTGCTTATACTATTTATATATACATGTGCGTCCTCCCCTGACGGTCTTGTGACCATGGGAAAAGCCTGCTTAAACATATATATTCAGATTAAACTACATATTGTCAAATAATATAAATAAAGGCAATTTATAATAATAATAATTATTATTATTAATTTAAATTAAAAATCAGGCCTTTTCCAATGAATAAAAATTCAAGGAGAGCCATTAAAGAAGGCATGAACTTTTTCCAGTCTTTTGTAACAGTTTTAGGTTGTTTCATTGTAGCAAGTTCAAGACGGAAATCAAAATGTGTACGTCCTCAGCTTTTATTAAAAAAAGCATATAGGAATTTATATCAGAATTGGATCGCATATATGAGGACGGAGTCTCATTAAGTACACTTTTACTTTTTCCCCGATTCTCTACCATTATTATCCTTTGAGTGTGCTTTTCCGGTATTACTCCCCGAGGTAATCTTATTAGGTGACATGTTCTGAAGAATCCATTTGTCCCGATCCGGTACATCAATGGAGACGAAGGAAGGAGAAACGCTTTATGAAGTGGTATTTTTTTCCCTTCCACCTCCTCCGCCCTTTCATAAATGTATATTAAGAAAAGGAAGAACGTGAAAGGAGCCGGGTACTTTTGGATATTACTCGCGGATGAGGGCCTCCCGCCCGCAGTATAAATATGTAAAGGTCTATTGTCAGCGTCTCCGTCGTAATCTATAGGAAAAGGGAGATGAAAAGCACCTGGATGTCAACGGCGGGGGCCAATGTAAACATAAACATTTTCGGGCGATGCTGAGCGGCCACGAGATGACATATCCTTCCCGTTCGATATGAAACGATCGTTTTTTTTCCTATCTCCGAGGAAGTATTGTGTCGCCCGACCCTGTCAACAATAAGACAACAATCGTACTAACCTGTTCAGGTTGGCCCACCTTCTATTTGAGCATTCATTGTATGAACGGTAATATAAAAAGCACAAAAACAGAAAATTATAACCGGTATGATTGTTTAATTGAAATCATCATAAGGATCGAATTATCTGTTGCTTATGTGATTTGTTAGTATTAAATAAGAATATCTAATTGAAGGGGCGTCGGCGGCCGCAACGGTTTAGGCGTTGACACGGCGCTCATCCCTGTAAGGTAAAGATCCCGGGTTCGAATCCAGCGGCCCTGCATTCGAAACCGACATACTTACAAATGGGCTTTTTTTCAAAAACACCCCCACTCCGAGGGTTGATATAACGTTTTCTGTTGCGAACCCTCGTAAAAAAAAAAAAATGCCAATATGTTTGTGGGGTTCTATTCAGTAAATATATTTGCTTGTTTGTATTAATTACATTTAATTGTGTTTTTATTATGATGATAAAAAGGAATGTGATTTAGAATCATTTGTAAGAAATCCCACTGTAGAAAATTTCAATATGACAACAAAAACTGATTTGATTTCTCTTGCTAATCACTATGATATAAGTGGAGTAAATTCCTCACTGGAGAAAAGAAATTAAAGATGTTAATTTAAACTATTTTATAGCCGAAAAAATTCTCAGTTAGATTCTTTGCAATTTATTAAAAATAATAATGAAGTACGGTCGATAGTACGTATCTTCAGGAAATAAAATTGGACAGTCGGGAAAGAATAGAAACGAAAAAGTTAGAAATGGAACGCAAAATTAGACTGAAAGAATTAGAAATTGTAAGTCAAGAGATAGTAACATTTTTGAATTTTCTTACCATGTAAAGTTGATTGCAAAATTTGTAGAAAAAGTTATTGATAAATTAAAGATGAGATCGACCTGCTGGTTCGACGATTATATCCACATTTTAGGAATTTTGTTTTTCGTATTTTAGGAAACTTTTTTTTTACTTTTTTCAAAAAAAGTGTAGTTCAAAACGTTTTTTGACAAAAGTAAGAAATGAAGAAATGTTAACCGAGATAACCTGTACGACCACGTTGGTTTAAAATTATATATTATATTGTATATTTGAATTATTGTTTTTAATTAATTCTATATTTTATAATTATTTAGTAATATTTCTGAAAGGTATTGATTGAGATAAAAAAGTCAGTCAGGAGCGGGATTCGAACCCACGACCTTCGGCTAAATACGACTTTGCTCTACCACTTGAGCTATCGTGACTTCGATACATTCGGGCACTTACTTCCCCCATTTAACCTCATCTGTCGAATTTTCCCTCCTTTTTTATCTCAACCAATAGCTTTCATAAATATTAATTAATTGAAAAATGTTAATTTGTCATTCGGACCACGAACTGTAATGGATTTAATTATTAAACTGAAGCTATTTGTCGCTAAGAATGAAATAGATTGCACGACATTTGAAAAATGGCAAAAAGGAGTGAAAATTGAAGAGGTGAGGTTGAGATGGGAAATTGGTGTCCGAGTGGATCGAGGTCACGATAGCTCAAATGGTAGAGCAGCGGCGTATCTAGCCGAAGATCGTGGGTTCGAATCCCGCTCGTGACACTGACTTTTTAACTAATTGGCTTTAACTAATTGCAAAATCTTAACTGTAATCGATCTATATTTTATCTTTTTAATATGTAGATGCTGAGCTTCAGCAAATTAAATAATTTATTATAAATGCAGTTTTCCTCAAGACATACGTTAACACTCATCGAGTTAGACTAAGATGGCAAACTAATTGTTGTTAATCTTGTTTCTAAATTGTACAATCATTCTAACTGCTATGTTTTCCTATAATAAACAGACCTTTATGATGACGATATAATCGTCAAAAGCTCGGCAAAAACTGAAAGAATTTTCGTTCTGTTGTCACCTCACCGAAGAACCTTTTCCCCCGTAGGTTGATAAATTTGAAAGAATAGCATAGTTGTTTAACTGTCCAAAAGAAAAGCGGGTCATTTTACTATAGAGCTGATAAAGCTGGAGAAGTTTGTTCTCAATTATCTTTTGAAAAATCCAGTGATTGTGGTAAGATAAAAGAAAGTATTTTAAAGTCTTACGAATATGTTCTCGAAACTTATAGATAGATGTATAGGAAAAGAAGGAAGAACAGCTATGAAACCTATCCTCAATTCATTGCAGGTAAACGACTAATGTTTAAGAGGTGGTGTAGATCTTGTGAGGTTGATACTTTTGAAAAATTGCAGAACTTGATTGTTTTGGAAGAGGCAGAGGGTTTGCCTAAAGACGTTAAAATGTATTTGGATCCAAGTGAAGTAAACTCTAGATCAAGCTGCTAGGCGTGTAGAAAGTTATTCAGATTTCTAAGAATTTTTTAACTGTATTAATTTAGATACAATATGTGATTAAGTAAATTGTTCTTTGAAAATGTAGGCGACATTTGTCTTCATCTAAGGGTTCTAAGTACGATCGTTATTGTACAAATCGGAGCGAGTAAAGAAGAACAAATGACCTCCACTTTCCGAAAGAGGTTTTGAAGCAATAACAATAACAGTATAAAAGGAGCATGACCTACACGCAAGGAGAAGAGACAGAAGAAGTGTAATTGATTTGGTTGGAAGCCAAGCAGGGGGAATTGCCACTGTCAGTGACCGGGAGACCTGTCAGATCCTCCACTTTATTAATTGTCCCATCTCTCCCTCTGTTTAATTGCCATCTCCCCATCCCGCTTCGCATTCCTGGATTATACCTAATTTTACGTCTCGTTTCATCCCCGGTGGTTTATAACTTATTGTTAATATCTCGGCCGCTCCAATTACAAGAGATTTTCCTCGGTTAGAGCGCCGCCTGGCTTAGAACCGATGCGGGCTTAATGCTTAATGCCAGGCTTTCAATTTGAGAAGAGTAGTAAAAGGAAACGGCGGGCAGTTATTCATCGCTGAAATCCTGAGAAAGAATGAATGTTCTTTAATATTAGAAGGCATTAATATCTGGCGATCTTCCGCCAAAACGAAAGTTTCCATCATTATTAATACGACCAAATATAGGTTATTCAAAATTACTTATATGAAAATAATTAAATATGTAAATTCACTAATTTCGTGGACCGCTTGACCAATTAATATATTACAATTAATTAAGGTTGTTAGTTGAGATAAAAAAGTCAATGGCACGAGCGGGATTCGAACCGACGATCTTCGGCTTGATAAGCCGCTGCTCTACCACCTGAGCTATCGTGACCTCGATCCACTCGGACACCAACTTCCTTCTCAACCGAACCTTTTGAATTTTCCCTCCTTTTTGCCATTTTTCAAATGTCGTGTAATCGGGTTGGATTCTCGACGACAAATGAAATGGCCACGGAGAGCTTTAGTGAAGTATACTTCATTTTTAATCATTAAATTCACTAATTTCGTGGTCCGCTTGATCAATTAATATATTACAATTAATGAAGGTTTTTAGTTGATATAAAAAAGTCAATGGCATGAGCGGGATTCGAACCTACGATCTTCGGCTTGATACGCCGCTGCTCTACCTCTTGAGCTATCGTGACCTCGATCCACTCGGACATTTGACAAATGGCAAAAAGGAGTGAAAATTCAAAAGGTGCGGTTGAGATGGGAAGTTGGTGTCCGAGTGGATCGAGGTCACGATAGCTCAAGTGGTAGAGCCGAAGATCATGGGTTCGAATCCCGCTCGTGCCACTCACTTTTTTATATCAACTAAAAACCTTCATTAATTGTATTAAATATGTACATCATATTTATTTTTACCCATCAGAAGTAAAAGTTCTCGTAACGAATTAAACAGTAAGATTGATTGATTCGGAATTAGCTGTTTTGATTTTCAGGAAAGGAAAAAAAAAGTTTGCTGCCAACAGTGATGTTATTTGAACCCCCTTCTTTGTTATACTCTAGGCTGTACATTAAATACACACGCACAATAATTTAACTATTTATAAATATAACATATGCACTGAGAAGTAAAAATGTGACCAGGATCTCATGATTTCTGAATAATCGCAGTCTCTAACATTTTAACATTTTTTGTAAATATTTTAAATTTTTATTTTAAGGTCTATTTTGATTTAATTTCATGCGCATTTCTTCAGAATTTTATGAGACTGGACTTGACCTTTTCCATCAAGAAATTTAGTATTTATGTGAACAGTCGAACGTCATAAACGGTGTTTTTTCTTAATTTGAGGACATATCTTTTTGTAAGAAAAATAAATGAAAACAACTAATATTTAAAAAATATTATAATTAAATTGATTTATTTCATATTTCTTTTATGAGAGTAAAAGGATTGTTGGAGATTAGTTTAAACATTAGGAAATAATAAATGACGGAAGATTCAAGAAAAGGGAAAGGATGTGTAAATATTTAATATCAAATCAACGGAGGAAGTTTCTTTTGAAACTCGCCCAATATACGTGGTCATTTCGGACTCGTTTTTAAATATTAAAAAACCGACTGGTGGGTAAAAAAATAACACGAGTGTTCCGGTGGTAATTAAGGGCTAATAAGGGAAGAGTCCCTACATATTTAACAAAAGGCGAACAACGGGAAAGAGTATTTGCATAAAAATCGCTCTGAGGCAGGAGTTCTTTAAACCAATTACTTTTCGACCGGGATTGGAGGCAAACAGGGGAAAAAAAAGCGCAAGGGTTGAAGGGCCCCCGATTCGCTTTGAATGCAAAGCGCCTTGTAATCCTCAGACATTGTTTTATTTTTAACGAGGACCCGGTGATTGAGCATTGACGTCTTGTTTCACTCCATTGTTCCCGTGGACGTAAATTTGAAGCCCGATCATAATTATTCTTTCGGGGAAAAGCCCGGAGGGAAAGGGCGTTTTAACATCTCAGCTCCTCGGAATAAGAGATCGGTTAGCATCCGAATTGTCTCCCTTAATTATATCGGCACTCCCGATTTCGGAGAGGAATTAAAGCAAGTGGAAAAGTTTTTCATTTCGCCCTTCCCTCGATTTTATTTAAATGTGCTCTTAGTTAAGGCTCATTCATAAATATGGACGGCTCTCGTAAATTGGCAAAAATAGAGAAAGGGGAAATTGAGAGCATTTCGAGCCAAAGTAGTTTTGAGTGAGACTATGGACGCGGGACAGATTTTAATTGAACCGTAACACAAATTCGAAAATATTGGGGTTGTGTATGAGCCAATAAATCTTAAAATTTGAAAAAAATGTGCTAATTTAAAATATGATTTGTGCTTTTGTTACGCATGAATTGTAAGATTGCATGAATTAGGTGCATTTATTAGACAAATAATAGACCTATCCTTATTGGATAACCCTACTCTAGTTGAATTTTCTTACCAATTTATATTTTAATGCTTTTATATTTCATACTGTTTATTACTGTTTATTTCATACTGTTTATTCATACTGTTTATTACAATTTATTTCATTTACCTAAATCTTGCACTTTAGTCTTATTAAATGTCTACAAAGAGCATTATTTTCACTAAATATGTACCTCTATATTGTAGTTTCAGTTGTTCAGTTTTTACTCTTTGATTGTATTTTTACATTTATCATTTATAATATTACCATGTATATATGTCCTTATTCTTTTTGTATATATAAGTTACAGAAAGCTATCTGCACCAGGTGCATTTATTATTTGCAGCCTTGCTACTTATTCGCGTAGGCGTTGTAGCTGGCGATAAACTGTTCTTCCCATCGGAGGGCAGTCTACCTTCGACCCCGACGCCGTGCACTTCTCCTCAGTTTATCATATTAATTTTGTAAACTTGTATATGGAATAAAAGTGTTATTTTAAAAGTGGTGTCGATCATAAGTACAACAAAAATCAAAAGTAAAAGTATAACTTATATATACTTTTATTTTTATTTTTTCATTTTGTAAAATGTCTTTTGAATAGTGCATTTCGATCCATATATAAATTAAAAAAAATAATAATAAAATTGGCGTATCCAAACTTTCTTCCCAATGGGGTCTATGAACCCCTTCAATTAATGCATTTTTCTGCATTTGTTGTGCATTTATTTCAAGGTTATTATATATCAATTGAGTTGTTTTGTTTTCTAGGATAAGATAATCATAAGTAAAATAGTACTAATGAAACTAAATGTATAGAACATGGTACGAAAACAAAAGTCGTTCAACTAAAGTAGGACAAAAAGCCTTTTTTTGAAATAAACCTTTACGTTTGTTTTTTACTACTATTAAAGCCCCGAAAAGAATTATTATAACACACAAACAATAGACAAATTTTTTTCTCTGATGCCTGGTGTTCCACTTAAAAATTCATAGCTTTTCCTAACTTCTAGATTTTATCCAAATTCAACGTTATTACAATATTTATGTAAGGTATTGGTTGAAATGAAAAAGTTAGCGTTACGAGCGGGTTGAGATGGGAAGTTGGTGTCCGTGTGGATCGAAATCACGATAACTCAAATGGTAGAGTGGCGGCGTATCTAGTCGAAGGTCGTAGTTTCCTATCCCATTCGTGACACTAACTTTTTCATTTCAACCAATACCTTACATAAAAATTCATTAATAGAAAGAAGTTATTTGTTCAATGGACCACAAAATATAATGGGTTTATTACAATATTTGGAAAGCCAAATCTTTTTAATTTCAGGCTATATCAACAATATTTAGATTCGAGGATATTATAAGTGAAAAAAATTAGGATGAAATCATCAAAATTGATCAAAAGTTGTATTTCATATCCTCAAGTTTAATTTATTTACGGAAATCTAAATTATACAAGTGCGTGCAGTTTATACCGTTTTAAATCTAAATTGTATAGTTGTCGGTGAATCGGTAGAGTCAAGTAAAACTTATCACCACCAAATTCACTAATTTCGTGGTCCTCTTGACCGCTCGTGCCATGGAATTTTTATCTCAACTAAAAACCTTAATTAATTGTAACTTATTACCACGTTTTTAATTTTCTAAAAAACCCAAGGTCTTTGAAATGCGAAAATGGTGAGTAAAAATATAGTAATTTTTTATTTTCTTGAAACAAATTTTTTTTAAAGTTTTGGGCGTGGAGAGAAAAACAAAAACTTTGTTTTTGGCTAAAAAAATAATAAAAAATAAATGTTAGACGTAATTGCAGAAACCTGGTTTTTGTGAATAAAGTAGAACGATAGAAATATATTTGGCGAGTTGAGACCTAAATTTTCTCTTTTATTTTGTTAATAAACGTTTGACATAGATTAATATAAGAAGATGTTCCAAAGGTTGAATAAATTCGTATATTTTGTATGAAATGAAGAGGAATTATAAATTTTTAAGTGGAACAAAAAACATCGGCTAGAAAACAATTAACCCCCCCGGAATCTCGCCCAAGATATCTTCCCAAACAGGCAGGGAGCATGGACGTTCCACCTGACCTGGGATGGCTGCTGAGAGGGCTCGGCCTCTCCAGGAAAATTAATTAAGTACATATCAGTAAAATGTAAATGAAAATGTAATGAAAATGGCTAGATGTACGATAGTACGAAGCCAAGGGGGCTAAAGAAAATCAAAAACCTCGCCCAAAAAATTTGTCTTTATTTTGCTCACATAGTCTAAATGTTGTTGACATGGACTGATAGAAGACGTATTTAGTTTTCCAAAGGCTGTATAAATGCTCAGTTTGGATTACATCAGGAGAATTCATGATTTTTTACTGGAACAACGCACATCGGCGAGAAAAAATTCTCCTTAGCGAATCGAGCCAAAAAAAATGTCTGTTTTACTCGCTTAGATTGACATGAAATCTTAGCGTACTGAGATAGACTAAAAGAAAAACTAAACATTATTCTGCTTTAGTATGTATGAACGCTTCATTTGGATAAAATCAATCCGCGGTGTGAATTTTGTAGAAGTTGAACAATGGATATGTACTAGAATAAAAACTCTACTAACAAATCCGCCAAAAAAATATGTTTTTTGCTTGCAATGAAAATTCATATTTATGGGTATTTAAAACGAATCCAGTTTTTCCATAAAATAGTGACTGAAAGGCTTATTTTATTTTTTATAACTTGTTATATATCTAATGTTACAATTTTCTCAATGTACGTAAACATACAACAACAAATCGATTGATATATAATAAGTAATAATCTCGAAAGAAATGAAAGTCATATTAAATTTCATATAAAATACAACTTTTGATTAATTTTGTTGATTTCATCCCAATTTTTGTCACTTATAACAGCCTCGAATCTAAATATTGTTGACATAGCCTAAAATTAAAAAGATTTGGCTTTCCAAATATTGTAATAACCCCATTATTTTTCTTCGATTGACCAAATAACTTCTTTCAATTAATTATTCTTTATGTAAGGTATTGGTTGAAATGAAAAAGTTAGTGTCACTAGCGGGATTCGAACCTATGACCTTCGGCTAAATACGCCGCTGCTCTACCACTTGAGCTATTATGACTTCGATCCACTCGGACACCAACCTCCCATCTCAACTCGCTCGTGACACTAACTTTTTTGATTTCAACCAATACCTTACATAAATCTTATAATAAGATTGAATTTGGATAAAATCAAGACGCGGTGTGAATTTTGTAGAAGTTGAACAATGGACTTGTACTAGAAAAAAATCTCTTCTACCAAATCCGCCAAAAAATTTTTTTTTTGGTTGCAATGAAAATTGATATTCATGGAATTTAAAGGGTATTTAAAAGAATCCAATTTTTTCGATAAACTAGTTACTGAAAGCTTACTTTATTTTTTGTAACTTGTTATATATCTAATCTTATACGATACACAATTGACTACCTTTTTCTCAATGTACGTAAACATACAATAACAAATCGATTGGTATATAATAAATAATAATCTTGAAAGAAATGAAAGTTATATTAAATTTTTTCCAAATTAATTTTCAACAAATTTTCTTGTCTCCTAGGGTTCATTACCACATGTATTACATTACTGTGATAACACAACATTAATGGACCTAGTATCACCAAAAACGTTTTATTTAAAACGGTGATCCCACGTTCCTTGAATGTCGAAAAAAGCTTTCCCTTGAAAGACCATTCTTCCTTTATAAATAGAAATTAAATATCGTATTTTCCATGCATAAAATAGAGATAACAAAAAATGTATATATAAAAAAATAGTAATAATGTAAGAGTAATGCCAAGAGGTGTAGAATACTACAATAATTCCTGATAAGTATTATATAATAATATAATACAGTAGTATCCAGGGGTATGTTAATGGTAGCATCTAAGTAGTACCCAAAGGAATGCATACCTATGATGTTTCTCATACCACCAGAAGAAACATCTGTCCTATGAAATATCAACGAAAGAGAAGAAAAAAGTGGCTCTAAAAACCAGCCATATTATTAAAATTTGAGATCGCATTTCAGAAACTGACTACCTTCCCATAATTTAGCATCGGTGTTAAAAGACGATTCCACGCCAAGATCTCATAATTGCGTTGCACTCTCATTTTCAAAACACTATTGTGTGTGTGTTTATTTCGTTGACATGGTTTACTGCTAATATTCAGCCTGTACGGATAAATGTTTCATGGTATACAATGGTTTTTAAAATATGAAAAAGGAGACGGTAATCTTGCCATTACTCCCGATTTATGATCGACGTTATACACACATGGACATTACGAATTATCTCAATGTTTCCAAGACGGGAAAGTTGATTAGGCGAGAGGCCGTTGAATGCCTGTTTACTGCGCTTTCGGCAGCCGGTTTACAGCACTCATTCAAAAGCGACAGTTCCATTCGGCCGTAAACCCCGTCCCGATAGTTTAATCAATTAATGCGATCCCCATTTGTAGGGAAAGTACAATAAGACGCCGTTAAAGCTGCGAGCAGCATATAAAACCAAAGGCAATAAAATGCCCGATCTGGCCAGTGAGTGGGCCCTAAAACGGCCGAGTGCCCAGAGGCATTGTTGACACTCCAAGCATGCTTTCGAACCGAAATGAATCATCTAATGCCCTTTTGGTTAAATTAGAACGTTAATTTTTAACGGCTCGTTTTATGTCCCAGGAGATTGTAACGCTCGGAGGAAAAAAAATCTGACCGGCTGAATTCCCAATCCAATTCAATTTTATTTGTATTAACCATATTTGCCACTGCTTTCCAAACATTACTTCTTTTATTTCTATTTTTACAAACACTTTTCAATAAATTTGAGAAAAACAGGTCGCGGAAGATACTGTACTCTTAACCAGAAAACAGTGCCTGCAAAGTACACCAAAAGAAGTACTTTCTTGAAAAAAGTATTTGTACAGTGGTTACATTTTATTAGAGACTGTTTCTCATGCATTGATATGAAGTGACTGACGAGTTTCAACATGGATTTGTTTTTGGGCTGAATACACAATGATTTTTCCATGAGCACATCATCGATTTCGCATATAGGTTGGCATGTACGAAATTAAAAATGAGAAGAGGAGATGGGATTTAATCAAAATTGAGAAGCAAGATTTGTAATAATAAGTAAGGATTATAATGTGTAATTGTGTAATAACGATTTGTAAATTAAAAAACATTATTTATTATAGATCTATTAGATTTCGTGGTCCGTTTGACCAAATAACCTCTTTCAATTAATTAATATTTAAGTAAATTATTGGCTGAGATAAAAAGTCAGTGTCTCACGAGCGGGATTCGAACCCACTCAGACACTAACTTCCCATCTCTCAACCCAACCTTTCCAATTTTCCCTCCTTTTCGCCATTTTTTGAATGTAGTGTAATCAGGAACCGATTCTCGGCGACAAATGAAATGGCGACGGAGAGCTTTACTGATTAAATCCATTAGAGTTCGTGATCCGATTGACCAAATAACTTCTTTTAATTAATTAATCTTTATGTAAGGCATAGGTTGAATTGCAAAAGCTAGTGTCACGAGCGGGATTCGAACCCACGACCTTCGAAACATGTACTTTCGAAAATTCGAAAAGTTGCGTTGAGATGGGAAGTTAGTTGTCCGCGTTGATCGAAGTCACGATGGCTTAAGTGGTAGAGCAGCGGCGTATGTAGTCGAAGGTCGTGGGTTCGAATTCCGGTCGTGACACTAACTTTATTATCTCAACCAATACCTTACATAAATATTAATTTATTATAGTGTTGAACTTGTGAGTTAAATAAAGTTACTTAAATGAACAAAAGTGGTCAGTGTCGTCTGGACGGAGTCACAAAATGGTCCAGAGATATTGTTTTTCGGCCAGTGCTTACCTCCAATTGTGTGGTGGGTAGAAGTGATTTTTAAACTGTAAAGGTCTGGCATTTCCTAATAGTTGTGAATGGGATATTTGTGTTGAATAAACCTATAGAGTTTTCATTTTTGTGTGGGTCCTTTAATCTCCTTAGGGCCTGACTAACACATCATCACTTAACCTTGAACTGCCTGGCCATTTGTGCTGACAGGGTTATCTCAAGTTTTTAAGAAGGAGAACACAGATTTTGTAAAAGAGTGAGTTATTTTGAATAGTAGAGTCTATTTGATCATAAATCCCGTTATTCAAAAACTTACAGGCTTAGTTTAGGATTAAGTGCAAGGGGTTCTGTTTAGGCTAGGGTAAGGTTAGTTATAGGTTAGGTACAGCGCTAAAGTTGGGTGGGGTTAGGGTTAGGGCAAAGGACATTAGGTTACATGTCCATGGTTCAGTTCTTTTCAACGGAAAAAATATACGAGTGCGAAGTTTGACTTTAAATTGACCACCAGCTAGACGGGTAATTTTTTAAATTATAATATTCCAAAAAATTCTTATTATAAAGGTTTAATTTTAAAATTGGATACAAAAATGTTTGCAGATTAATATTTTAATTTTTTTATCCGAGAAATCGATCTATGGAATCTATGGAAATGTTCTTTTCTAACGTTCAACGCCGTAGTTCTTATTTATTTGTCGGAAATCAACTCAGTTTTCCAGAAATGAAATCGCATTTATGGGCTGCTTGTTAAGCCCTAAGCCCGCCGTTAAGTCCGCTCGTCGGTTCAACGTAAACTTGAAGGGTCCGGAGTTAACTACATGAGGTGAATCAGCCGTTCCTGGTAAATTGGTCCCGCACCGCAGAACGGCTTTACGGCTTTAGTATCCTACTCCTTTGATTCGACTCTCGGGCTGTAAATGTAAGAAACATTTTAGATTGAGTTAGGGATTTTGTATTCTCGTTTTTTACTTTTGTTGTGTCATTATGTTGTAACATTTTTTTAATATAAAAGTTTTATAAATAATTATCATCTTTTTGTTTTATCAGTTTGTGTTACTGCTAGTGGCCTATTGGAGAAATCGTTCCATTCTGGAGTTGGAATCATGGAATGATATCATTTATGAACTTGGGAAAACGGATTGTCAATAACAAGTCGATAGCAAGCAAACTAACATTGTTAATTGTTCACGACGGTGTTATTTTCTCTTGCCGTTATGGGTCGTATTCGGGTACCTGGCTCACCACATAGATAGATCAGTGGGTACAATATGATCACAATGGTGGTGGCTTAAAACATAAATTTGAACCGCTTTGACAATAGTGCACGACGATGTGTCAATGGCATGGCGGTTCTCCTTCTGATCTATAAAAAACTTCAGCTATTTCGTCTGCTGTGTGTTTTTTAAATCTGCACTGCACATCCATCGATACCCTACCAACGAAATGCAAGTGCAAGTTCAAACATTCCTCTTACATTGTTTCAGCTGCAGTCCTGTATACTTCAGCATAGAAATTTTTAGGTATAATGGCACCAAGGGCTGTCAAAACTAACTAACTGTCCAGTTTTCTATTTTCTTGGCGACCTTAACACACATTTACTGCTCTGGAGGAGTCTATAAAATATAATTGACTGTACGATGGAACTTCACCCTCATGTCGCAACAAATCCGATAATGATCGGTTAATCTGTCCATAAAACAATAAGGTCCAACTGGTGGAATTTCTTTCCTCCTGGCAGAAAAAGTGGCAAATGTTATATTTTTTATAAAAATTTGGACAATAAAGGAATAGTTTTTTTTTTAACTGAAAATTAATTTGAGGTTCTTAGATTGAAATAGTGACATTATGGCAGCAGGAGTTAATGATGCCGCTGATTTTCTCGAACCCAAAGTGTTCAGTATAGCAGTACCTAAGCAATGCTTGGTTTTAGAGTTTACGTTCGACATATTTTGTTGAAAATTGTATGTTTTAGGAACTTAATAATTGTCCGCACAATTATTTTTTTATTTCTTTGACAAAATAAATTTTAATAAATATAAAAATAAATAAAAAATACAATAGAATTTTCCAAATAAATTTGAGGTCAGGGTCGTTAGGTTGTTTAAGCCACCAACTACAAAAATCCTTGGAGTGGTTCAGTCGAAATTTTGATTGGCGTTCCGATATTTCACAATTGGACAATAAAATAATATCTTTGTGATGTTTGAAGAATTTTTTACCTTTATGCAAATACATAAATAGGGGGCTGCGGTAGCCGAGTGGTTAAGGCGTCAGATGCACGGCTAGTAGATCCCGCGGTCGTGGGTTCGATCCCCACCGTCGCCTCTGGACTTTTTTCTGACGCCTAGGGGAAACTGTGGTCGCAATTGAAAGAAATTGACACGTCGCTCATCAATGGAACGGGCGGGATCAGATCTCAGTGACCCTGAATTAGGTCCCAACCCCCTTCAAAAATGAGTTTCTTCGATGGAAGAACAACGGCACACCGGGGGCTCAAATTCACACTTGTGTTATGAGCCTCCAAAAATATGGAGCCAGGGATAAAGTACAATAAGCTGTACAGCTGAAATGCTCAGGAGGAAACTCCTCCAGTTCCTGGTATCCATTGTAAAAAAGTAAAATAATAATCTTATGAAAAATATGATTATTGGATAATAATCATAAATGATATCATCATATAATAATAATCATTATTTTTATATTTAGTATTAATTTATCATAATTTTGTATAAATAAAATGCTAACTAAAATGTTTTTAGTAGTTTAATTTTATTAATTATTTTCTATGCTTTCTAACAGAAATTAAGCAATGCATAATCACGTCTTTATCACTTACAAGTCTAATGGCTGAACACCCAATGACTTAAATTTCTCCAAATTGTCTTTTCTTATGCTCACATTCTTATTGTTCACAATTCCGACTGAGATTTAATAAATCTTCCCTTACTCTTATAATCATTTTAACTTTTTACATTCCTAAGTTTCGTTATGCAACTAAATTTTGTTAACTCATGTCATAGGTGTCAGAACGGAAGTTATTTTTATTATTTTTAATTCATTAAATTTTAAAAAAAGTGATAATATCGTAATATTTGCAATTCCCTCAATTCATTCATATTCTAGACTAGTTTGCCGTGGATCAAGAACATAACAGCAAACAGCATAAGTTGCTATGAACTCCCGATATTTTTCCACTTTCAATGTTAAGCATTGCATTGCCATAATTTTAGAGTATCGTACTATCTTCTAATCTGCATATTGACTATTTTAGATATATCGTTTTTTTCATTGATAATATATAGTTACGAAATTGTTTATTGCTTCAGCATGAACGGGTTCACATTGGGTCACAAGCTAAGAAAAGGTCCAGGAAGGGAGGACGAATGTTTTTATGCTTATGTTGTATTTATTAAATCTATTGTATGCAGTGGTCTGTTTAACCAGATTACTTCTTTCAATTAATTAATATTTTTACGTAAGGTCTTTGTTGAAATGAAAAAGTCAGTGTCACGAGCATGATTCGAACCCATGACCTTCGGCTCAATACGCCGCTGCGCTAACCACTTGAGCTATCGTGACAACTCACGTGGTTAGAGCAGCGGCGTATTAAGCCGAAGATCGTGGGTTCGTAACCCGCTCGTGACACTAACTTACTTAGTACGTTTATTTATGATTTAAAAAGAAAAACCATTATATCAAAAATTTTAATTTCAATACAAGTCGTTGTACTTACGATGGCCAGTTTTCGCCCTTATTCCGAACACCCCCAGAAATGCAAATCATGCCAAACGCCGTTCGTCCCCCAGATCAATCCCCATTGTGGCCAACTACTTCCAGTACAATATTGTTATTACAACATAAACGGCCGGGAGCGTTATAAATAATTCATAGGAGGGTAGGAAAACACTCCAAGGTCGTTAAATGATCTGAGGACGTCAACGCGGACCTACTCGAGGCAGGTAGGGGCGAAACCATGCGTGAAATGTATGCCTGGAACACGACCGAGCGTCGTTCGTCGCACTCACAGATTCAAAGGAGTTCCAAGCCGGTTGTGATTGTTTTGCTTTTTTGACCCGAGTCCAATTTATAAGTGTCCGAATCTCTATGGGAAGCCCTTTCTTTATAATTGTCAAATACCGATGTAATTGATTGTGTTTGCATCTAGTTCTTCGCTCTTGTGAAATATGCCGTTGTGAAAGGCATTGTGCTGTAATAAATGTGCATAAAAACAGACTTGCTGCTTGTCGCCCTTTTTTCTGTCATGGGCCACTTAACAAACGACTTATAAAACGACTTCTAAATAGTCAAATGTTTTCATAACCTGAGGGATTATTCATGCCATGAACTGCCGACTAGGTCATCATATTTTTCTTATTATAATTTTTCTCAGTACAGACCAACCATACAATTCGTTTTACATGATTTTGTTTAAATTTTACAACGTTACAAACCTCATTGGCGTTAGTTTCAATTATGAGATAATATGGACGATACAACGACCATAAATCAGAACTAAATGGATAACTAATGACAGGAATATTGATTGTTGTGTATTAATATTTAATATTCATTTTTTTAAAAGTCTCTATTCAACCTTACAACATGGCTTTCAATATTCTTGCTTTCAGTTTTTTGTAGGACGTCCAATTTGATAGCTGCTGACGCGACTTAAATTGTTTTGGAATACTTCAATTTTTTTCTAATGATTATTCAGAAATCGTGAGATGCGGTGTGGTGTGATGTAGGTTTCAGAAAAACATTTTTTTTATCGTGCCAACGTTTCGATCTTTATTGAGACCATCTTCAGGGCCTGGGATTGACAATCATTGTTTAAATTTAACAAATACATGTAGGATGTGGAAAAAAGTACGCAAGAATGGCACACTTACGCAGAAAACAAACACTTTGAGTGAGTGGAAGTACTTTGATTGAATATAAAAAATATCTTTCAATTAATTAAGGTTTTTAGTTGAGATAAAAAAGTCAATGGCGAGCGGGATTCGAACCCACCATCTTCGGCTAGATACGCCGCTGCTCTACCACTTGACCTATCGTGACCTCGATCCACTCGGACACCAACTTCCTATCTCAACCCCATCTTTTGAGTTTTCCCTCCTTTTTGCCATTTTTCAAATGTCGTGTAATCGGATTGGATTCTCGGCGACAAATGAAATGGCCACGGATAGCTTTAGGAAGTGTACTTCATTTTTAAATCATTAATTCACTACTTTCGTGGTCCTCTTGACCAATTAATAGATTACAATTATTTAAGGTTTTCAGTTGAGATAAAAAAGTCAATGGCACGAGCGGGATTCGAACCCACGATCGAGGTCACGATAGCTCAAGCCGAATTCGGTTCGAATCCCGCTCGAGCCATTGACTTTTTTTATCTCAACTAAAAACCTTAATTAATTGTAATATATTAATTGGTCAAGCGGACCACGAAATTAGTGAATTTAATAAAAAATATATTTTTTTGCATTGTATAAATTCACTTTTTCCACATCATACTTATATTTGTTAAATTTAAACAATGTTTGTAAATCCCAGGCCCTGAAAATGATCTCAATAATGAAAATGTTTTTCTAAACGTACGTCACACCAGACCGCATATCACGATTTCTGAATAATCATCGACTAACGGTCACTAATCACCACACATTTTTATCTAATAAAGTTAATTGTTGGTAACAATGTGTGTCTGTAACTGGCTAGTTTATGAAAAAAAGATACTTTAGTCAGTTTTAGTACTTTATTCTAGAAAACTTGGTTTTTATAGTCGGCGATGCAACTCCTTATAATCTTCTCCATTCTTTGTAATTGCCCCTGGATCCAAATGAGTCGGAATAGTCTAATTTTGTTTTAAGTTTGATTTTCTATTACATAAGATCTAAAGTAAGGACCCTCTTTGGACTGAGAACATCTGTAAATCGCAACGGTGGGTGTGGGAACTTAATACTGAAGGGTCGATCGAGTAGATCGAAAGCACGATTATGAGTAAGCTCTGCATGCTAACATCCACTGATACAGAGGGCTGCAGGAGGTGGTGTGCATTCGGCGACGCCTACCCTTTGTCTATCGCTTCCTGCTAGGTTGCACAATCTTGAAGAGACTTTTCCCAAGACCCTATTTCTAAAGGAAAACGGGGTCACGAGGGCACAATGCACCCTAGCAGGTGGCCCCGCTGGCGATTCAAGGGGGTCGATGATCTCGATGCAGCTGGGATGCATTTTATTGCATTCAGTTGGAACAACCCCCGCCACACCTTTCGTACTGCATGTTTGCCGTAGAAAAAAAGAAGTTGGAAAAAAAAACACGAAAGAGATTGTTCTACACAAAGGGCCATTTTTATATATTTGATGTAACTGTAACAATAAAAAATTACCGACTTGAAATTCAGTTTGAAATAGGCACATTTTTCTCTTGCAATTTTATATAGAATTATAATAATAATAACCAGTTCTCCATCAAAATGAAATAAATCTTTCTAAGTTGAATTTAGGACAATCTATCTTAGTAAATTTTATAATTCACATAATTTACACCTATTCTAATGTTACGATTTTTTATGAATAATTTTCAAAAAAAAAACTTGATTACACATACGTACAATCTTTCTAGTAATTTTTGCACTTATGTGTGAAGAATAATGGTGCTTATATTTGTGAGGTTAGTAGAAAAGGGTTCAATTAATTTGGCCCAACCAACTTAGCCAATATGTTTGTATTTTACTGTCTGATAGTTGTAAAAAAGCTGCTTTCTCACTTTCTTTATTGATAACTTTTAAGCTTATCTTACTTTATTTAATAAAAGTTAATTAAAAAGTGGAACTGAAACGTTAAGAAAAACAGCAAAAGGTAAAATAAATAAACAAACGAATATGCATTCGCAAAACAGGGCTTCCCGGTTAAGAGATTAATATAATATAAAAGTAAAAATATATGATATCGTATTAATTAATTTGGTATTAAATAGACTTAATTGCTGTAATAAATAATAGTAATTAAATTCACTAGTTTCGTGGTCCGCTTGACCAATTATTATATTTCAATTAATTAAGGTTTTTAGTTGAGATAAAAATGTCAGTATCACGAGCGGGATTTGAAACCACGATCTTCGGCTTGAAACCCCGATCCAAAAAGGAGGGAAGATTCAAAAGGTGGAGTTGAGATGGGAAGTTAGTGTCCGAGTGGATCTAGGTCACGATAGCTCAAGTGGTAGAACAGCGGCATATGTAACCGAAGATAGTGGGTTCAAATCCCGCTCGTGACACTGCATTTTTTATCTTAACTAAAAACAATTATTCAGAAATCGTGAGATGCGGTCTGGTGTGATGTAGGTTTCAGAAAAACATTTTCTTTATCCTGCCAACGTTTCGATCTTTATTGAGATCATCTTCTTCTAACAGGTTTTCACAGCTGACATGCTATCACATCCAGAAACCACCACATTCACATTTGCAGACGATACGGCAATTCTCNTCTATATTTCTCACCCTTTCATTTCCCAAATTGTTTATCTTTGGTCTTTCGCATTCTCTAGTTTTACCTATTAAACATTTTCTTCCATTTTAGTATTTCCAAACGTTTTATGCTCTTTTCGTCAAAAGATTATCCAAAACCATGCTTACTGATGTTATTTATGTCATATGTAGAATTTCTATTGTTAAATGGAAATCAATAAAATTTTATTTAAAGTTTTAGTTGAACTGAAAAAGTCTGTGTCACGAACAGGATTCGAACCCACGACCTTCGGCTCAATGAGCCGCTGCTCTACCACTTGAGCTATCGTTACATCGATCCACTCAGACACCAACTCCCCATCCCAACTTACAACCTTTTGAATTTTCCCTCAATTTGCCATTTTTTAGGATTAATTAAGTGAAAGAAGTAATTTGGTCAATAAACCACTAAATATAATGGGTTGTATTCAAATATTACATGTTTTGTACAAATTATTATTTTTTTATTCATTATCTATTATTTTTTGTAGATATTTATTTTGACAAGTTTTTATAACACATTTTTAAAAAGCGTTTACAAAGCCAACGGCTTTTCCACCCTAACTCCCATGAATACATTGAATAATTCTAATTTGACAGCCTGCCCTGAAAAAAAAAAAATATTTTGCAATATTAATCCGCCTTTTGCTCCGTTGTTAAAAAAGGAAAAAATACAACTTGACGTATATATAAAGAAATCCCTTTCCGTACCGATAAACGTGATGAATCGCTTAATCCCCCGTCATTTCAGGTGATGTCAGGTGAGTCAAAAGGTAGTTAATAAAGTATAAAACGACGGATTCCACCATGAACGTAGCTTAAATAATTAAACGCTAAGAGACTTAATACCATCAAAAGCTCGAAGGGTCATTTAAAAATCACAATGCCTCAGACTGCGAAGCATTACCGTTTCCGAAAGCTGAAATATTCAGGGGCCGTTCCGCCTCCGGCGACGGGGTTGTAAGGTAATGTTAATCGTGTGAATAAAACATGTATTGTACTCTGTATCAACAGCCTGGGGACTCACGTGACCGGCTTCTCGTTTTTATCTCTCGTTGGGTACTTACTGTCTCCCGCAGCCGAAGTTTTCCCCGGTTGTGCTTCGCATCGCAAAGATACGGTTTTGGAGTTTTAACCTACCCGGGGCATACAGTATTTACATTGTTTACAAACTCCCCTTTCCACCTCATTAAAAATCAACTCTATACAAAAGTTTTCTGAAGAAAAACAAAATATGCGTTTTTAGATCCTTTTTTGAAGTAATTTATGTAAATAGAATGTGCATTTTTTCGCAAAACAACTTTTTGCATTAAAATAAAGGAAATAATAGCCAGTAGAATGTTTTTTTCCTGCTCACATTAATTTTTGTTAACATGAATAATAAATTGACAACAATAAACTGTTATGCTAAGTTGTACGATTTCCTCTTGACTCATCGGATTTATGAACTTGTAGTTCCGCTCACAGAAGCCTAGCGAACACACTTTGGTTAGTTTGCACATTCCACAGAAGTTAAGGTGGTTGCTACCAATTTTAGTACAGACCCACCTCTGATCATCGAAAAGACGGAAGGCGTTTGACACCAAAACGATGAAGGTAGGTACAGAATGATCGAAAAAAAACTCAAAAAAACACCAAAAACAAAGCAGTTGCTCAAACTACAGTTGTGGTCGAGACGAAAATTATATAACAAAGATAACTATATTCAGGCATAATTTCATTCACTAATGATAGAAAATAATGTCAATGTGTATGTTTGCTTGTATGTATTTGCTTCTACGCCTATTGAATTTTTCGGATACAATTATGTGAATTTGGAAGGTGATTACAGATGGTTCCAATTACTATCTATCTCTTGCATTTTTCTCACGCACACACTATCTCTCTCTGGAGTTTTCACTTTTTCACTCTCTAATATTATTTCTCTTTTTCTTTTTCACACTGTATCCTCTCTCTCTCACTCTACCTCTCCATCTTTTTCATCCACCTTCTCTCTATCTTTCTCCCCCTCCCACTCTCTCCCTCCCTCTCGTTCTCTTTTTATATGCTCTCTCATTAATTTTTTAACTTCCATTCCTCCGTATTTACGATCTGTCACTATTGCTGAATTTCCTGGACCTTCACTATGTAGCATGTTTTATATTTTTTTCAGTTTCACAGTGGCTCTTCCCCTCCCTCACTTTTTTAATCAATCTAATTATTTTGTTTCTTTCCCTCTCCACATTTTCAGTACTTCTCTCTCGCTTTTTCTTTCTCCTTCTCCCTCTCCCACTCTTGCTTTCTGTCAGTCTGTCTGTCTCTCTTTCTCTCTCTCTCACTCTCTCTCTCTTTCTTTCTTTTGATTGTCACTCTTTCAAACACTAATTGTTTATGTTTATTTTTTTAATTTTAGTTTTTTAATTAAAATATTCTCTCATTACTATTTATGTATTTCTCTTTCTCTTCCTTCTTCTCATTCTCTTTTTTTTTATCGTCCTACCTCTTTGCCTTCCTACCACACACTCTCTCTCTCTCTCTCTCTCTCTCTCTCTCTCCTCCTCCCTCTCCTTCTCATTATCTATGCTCTCTCTCTCATTAATTTTTTATCTTTCGTTGCTCTCTATGTACGACCATACTATCCCTTACTATTGCTGAATTTCCTGCACCTTCACTATGTATGATTTTTTAAATTTTTTTCTCTGTTTCACACTGACTCTTCCACTCCCTCACTTTTTTAATCAATCTAATTATCTTTCTTTCTCTCCCTCTACACATTTTCAATACCTCTCTTTTTTTCTTTTTCTCTCTCTTTCTCCCTCTCCCACTCTCTCTTTCTGTCTGTCTGTCTGTCTCTCTCTCTTTCTCTCTCTCTCTCTCTCTCTCTCTCTCTCTCTCTCTCTCTTTTGATTTGTCACTCTTTCGAACACTAATTGCTTATCTTTATACAGTTTTTTTTACACAAATATTCTCTCATTACCTTTTCAATATATTTCTCTTCCTTCTTCTCATTCTCTCTCTCTCTCTCTCTCTCTCTCTCTCTGTCTCTTTTCCCTTCCCTTCCTCTCAATTTGTTTTTCAATTACCCACTCTTTTAATCTCTAATATTAATTGTTTCTCTTTTTTGCAGTTTCTTTTCTTTTCTAAGTATTCCCTTGCTTTCTCTATAAATTTGTCCCTCTTTCTTTTCTGCTCTCCCAAAATGTTTTTCTCCTCTATACATTTCCTCACTTTTTAAATTTTTTTTCCACTCTCTCACTCTCTCTCTCTCTCTCTCTCTCTCTCTCTCTCTCTCTCTCCCTCTCTCTCACTATTTATTGCAACTCTTGTTTATTCCTTTTAATTTAAAACAAAACCACAAATTTTCTCGTATACACACACTTTCCATTGACTACCCTTGTTTATAAAATACTTATCTCTTAACTTGCTTCTTTTTGCTGTAGCAAATATAAAATTGACTTTTTCTCAGACGGTGGCATTCGGGAAATTAACTGCCTCTGGAATTCCAGGCGTCCGACGGCATTTTGAAGGGAATGTTTCACCTTCTTCGAATTACGGCCCTTTAATTACTGCCGTGGCTCGCCAACGCGATCGTAGGCCTTTTTATCGCCGTAAAAACAGTTTTCTTCAGCGAGACGCGGCTTAAACAAGCCATTTCGACGAACATGCTTCTCATTCGATTTGCCATTAAATGATCAAGTTTATTGTCAGGGGCGTAATGAAGGTATGCGGCGTTTCTGATGGACTTCAGGGAGTGTTAAGCGCCGCGCGCTTGATCCCTTCTTGCGCTGGCTAGGTTTTGCAGCTTTTCGATTTGCTCAGCCATCAAGCAATATTTATACTACAAATTGCTTCATGAATTGTTAAACTCTTGTTTTCAAAATGGACTTTTTACTCTTTTCTGTTCATTCAATCTTACCAAATTCTCTTGTTTTTCTGCTTTATCGTTCCTTAGCAATTGCTTAAGTTCTAGATTTGTAGTTGTTGTACAATAAGTTATTATGAAATAAACCGCATTAATTGTAAGTAATAAGCACACATATTGCAACGCAAACATGCCTAATACAGATCTTTACATGAAACTTGCTTAATGTTTGTTTTAAGGTCCATTGGGCTCAGATGGGTCAGCTAAAAGCGCAGAAGCAACCGGCCAACCATATTTCTATTACAATTCTTTACTCGAAGGTACATAAATCACGGAGTAACGCAAATATCTCCAGGGTTTCCAGGTCTCCTCGTGCCCCGGGGACACTGTTACTTACGGAGGCCTGAGGTTGATGGGCAGAGGGAATGTTTGCGTTCTCACATGCATTGTTTCCACGCTCTGGATTTAACCTTATGCAAGGATGGTTCCTAATAGAAATAGGAAGGGGGATCGCTTTCAGTGCAATTTCCTGTTCTTCTTTGTCGGGGAAACAAAGACGGGCAAAAAATTCAGCATTAATACGAATCTACGCACGAGTTTCTTTAAGCGCAATGGTCATGAATGTTGACATGACTGTTACTGATGCATTCAAGCGTTTAGTCAAACCAAAGGCTTCTATGGTTCAAAAAGATTACTTGCAATACGTTTTCAACAGCTGGTCATCTACTTAGTTCTAGTAGGGAAAAGTTTCCAGAGAATTCGTTGTTCTCAGTGTGTCGAAACGATTATCAGACTTCATTCAAACAACTTGGTTGTTTGTTGTTTATTTTTTGTTATGTTTAATTCACAATTTTAATTTAATTATCCTCAGATAGTTGTCCCAACAAACAAGAGGTCGAGAATGAGATATAAGAAAAAATTCAGGTCGATAATCAGACCCTCGAACAGTGTAAAACTAATCGAGATGTTACCTGTAGTATGTTGCCATAATAATACTAAATTAGAAAAACTTGGACCGATGAGAAAATAGAAATGTTGAAAAGAAGTTTGTCTTCTGGTCATTAGTCTTCCTATCATTGGTTTGGTCTGTGAGGTAACTGAGACATCTCGCTTTCAGTGAATGAAGAAACTAATCGAGATGTGTTCCTATAGTATGTACCCAACATACGGCTACATTGGAAAAACATCGGCCGATACGAAAACAGAAATTTTTGAACGGAAGTTTGGCCTTTCATTCCTATCTTTGGTTTGGTCAGTCAGGTAACGTAAGCATTTCGCTTTCAGTTAATGAAGAAACTAATGGAGATGTGTTCCTATACTATGTACCCATAGTACGACTACATTGGACAAATTTCGGCCGATGAAATGTTTGAAAATAAGTATGGTCTTTCCGGTCGTGAGTCTTCCTATCTTTGGTTTGGTCAGTCAGGTAACTTAAACATTTCGCTTTCAATTAATAAGAAATCAATCGAGATGTGTTTTTGTAGTACGTACCCATAATACGACTACATTAGTAAAACTTAGGCCGATGAAAAATAGCAATGTTTTTTAATTTAGTCATTCGGGTCGTTCGTCTTCCTTTCTTTCGTTAGCTCTGTGAGGTAACTGCATTTCGCTTTCAGTTAATGAACAAACTAATCGAGTTATGTTCGAGTAGTATGTACCCATAATACGACTACATTGGGAAAACTTCGGCCGATGATAAAAGAGAAATTTGGACAGAAGTTTGGTCTTTCCTTCCTATCTTTGGTTTGGTCAGTGAGATAACTTAAGCTTTTTGCCTTCCGTTAATGAAGATACTAATCGAGATGTATCCCTATAGTATGTACCCTTAGTACGACTACATTTGAAAAATTTCGACCGATGAGAAAATAGAAATGTTTGTACAAAAGTTTGGTCTTTCCTGCCTATCTTTGGTTTGGTCAGTGAGGTAACTTAAGCATTTCGCTTACAAGTAATGAAGATACTAATCGAGATGTGTTACTATAGTGTGTATCCGTAGTACGAATATCTTGGAAATCTTTGGATATCTTTGGTTTCGTCAGTGAGGTAACGTAAGCATTTCGC
The DNA here is from genome assembly GCF_000648675.2 of Cimex lectularius. NCBI lineage: Eukaryota > Metazoa > Arthropoda > Insecta > Hemiptera > Cimicidae > Cimex > Cimex lectularius. The sequence goes on along the minus strand of NW_019392904.1, from coordinate 562,866 downwards.
TTTCAGTTGATGAAGATTAAACCCACTACTACTATTGAGTTGGCACCTGTATAAAAGCGTCTGCTAGTAATTCAATGAGGATAGTCAGATCCGAATATTTGGAGAAGATTGTACCTCAATTTTCAATACAGGCGTTATTATTTATTACATTTAGAAATTTTATAAATTTGGAGCGACTGTAAAATAATTTTCTTCAGAAGGAAAGCAATTGTTGTTGTAAAAACTTTAACAGGCTTGATATTAAAACAAACGATATAAAGTAATTTAACGCATGGGAAGGATTTTGTTTAAAAACATTACCAGTACCTGTGTTAGAGAGGATTTCCGCTCGAGGGCTTAGTCGGTGATCCGATTGTCAGATTTGCCGCGCGGTTTTTCAGCGCGCTACTAATTGTGGCGAATGACTGATGTTGCCTCGACGTCCTTTATTGAACCGAACATCAATTAGCGATGAAATGCACATGTCAGCTGACTGACGTTCGTTTTTTCCCTCTTTTTTTTCTAACACCACCCTGAGGCGAATTGGTTTTTGCAAGTTTTGCACTGAACGGGCTGCCCAGGGACGATCTCAATCAGCGGCGATTAACACTTCCTCAATGAGGAGGAATGTAACGCAATTGCCGTTGAGTCGAGAGAGTACAATTGTGACATCTCATATTTCCACCGAGCCGCTCGCCAATCTGCGTTTAAGCAACTTCACTCATGCCGTTCGCCAATTGGCTCTGATTGAGCTGAAGTGCTGTTCCATGCTGGCGGTCCTATTAAGTTGTATTAAACGGACTTTCGAGTCTCATCAAACAATTTGCTTACGATTTATTTATTTAAAACCATTGTTATACATTTGGAATGATTTATTTGTCGATGTCAGCTTTACTTCGGCAACAAGATGATAAACCTAATGCAACAGGTCGTGACCCAAATATCAAGACATTGTTAGTAGTATTATTTTATGTGTGTTCTTTTTATAGATAGAATATGGCCTGGACGAGTACGAAATTTTTACCAAGTTATCAACAATATTTTGATTTAAAAAGGAGGGAAAATTCAAAAGGTGGGGTTGAGATGGAAGTTAGTGTCCGAGGGGATCGAAGTCTTGATAGCTCAGATGGTGGAGTAGCGGCGTATCCAGCCGAAGGTCGTGGGTTCGAATCCCGCTCGTGACATTGACTTTTTTATCTCAACTAAAAACCTTAATTAATTTTGATCGTTAAGAACACGTGATATTGATACTAAAGATAAAAAATAGGATGAGTTTAATTGCACTGTCGTGTGTCATATGTAAGTATACAACGCTGACAATGCGAAAAACACTTCCATTGCTGTATTTGTAACGTGTGCATTTCCCCTTTAATTTTGATGCTTGCCAATCTAATTTTTTTCCTTCATTCTGTATCGTTTTTTAGAAAGTAGTATCCTCCATACTGCGGCTGCACATATAACCAGAGAATATTAATATACATGTAAGGGGCTAAGGGGTGGCACTGCTCGACCATGTGAGGCAAACTGAGTAAACTTTCTCTACAAGTGGGTCACCTGCACAAAAGCAGGTCTAGTATGGCCTATCCTTAAACGGGTGAGCGGGATTTCTTTCTTGCGTTTATGACTTTCGATAGGCCATTGCTCGTGTTCTTAGCCCGCAAAAGCTTCTCTAATGATCTGGCCAATTTATGCTGCCACCGTTCTTTTATTGCATTCCGCTGGTACAGCTTCACCAGGCTGCATCGCGGCGGTTCGCTTTGGAGAGGTCCCATCTTTCACTGTCTTGTCTGAAGTTTTGTTCCTCCCGAGCCAGACGAGTTCAGGACTACCACTCTTTTTCCGAGAAGCTCAGCATATATCTTTAATAATAGCAAGATGAGAGAATAATGAATAGCCGAAACCGCGCTCAGAGAATGGTACCGACTATTGGGCAGTACCTAATAAGTTTAGAATCACATGGAGCGCGTTCCTAGCATACAGCTTCAACGTGTTCACGTTTCATTGCAGAACCCCGATCTAAGTTCTAAGACCGAACGTAAATAGTGATAGATACGAGGTGTCCACGACCTGGCTAATACCGCAAGATCGTGTACTGCCGGGAGTACCCATGAGCTTGAAGTCTCTCGGATATTATACATGTCTTTTCAGGATCGCGCCCGTCCAGGACTGGCCCGGCTTAATGATATTTTGTCTAAATATTTCTAGTGAAGTTTAAAAATAACGTTACAGAATAATGTAATGATAAAAGAACGCAAAAATTATTTTTTGGAAAACACCATAAAAATTGGTAACACCGGTAATTTCAATTTCACAAGGGTGACAGCAAATATATGGATATATCACTGGTTTTAATATTTTTGTAAAATCTTATTATGTAGGATTAACCCAAGTGACTCTATTGGGTAATAAATTATCCAATTTTAACCTCAGTTACAATTACGTTACAAATAAGCCTAATTGTGACGAAACCACGTCGATATTTTGAGGAATATATCCTCAGTATCAGGACATTGATGCCATTATTGTCATATTTCTGACATAGAATGGACTATTGGTTAATGTCGTTTACAGTAAATTTAATTTCATTATGATTGAAAGCGTATATTTCAGCGGAGTAAAATCAATAATAAATAATATGTGTGGTGATTAGTGACCGTTAATCGATAATTATTAGAAATCGTGAAATGCGGTCTGGTGTGATGTAGGTTTCAGAAAAACATTTTCTTTATCGTGCCACCGTTTCGATCTTTATTGAGGTCATCTTCAGGGCCTGGGATGTACAAACATTGTTTACATTTAACAAATACGTTTAGGCTGTGGAAAAGTGAATTTATACAATGCAAAATTTATCCCAACCCGACACGCAAGAATGGCACAATTACACAGAATACAAACACTTTGAGTAAGTAGAAATTCTTTGATTGAATATAAAAAATATATTTTGCAGGACCAGAAGATGATCTCAATAATGATCGAAACGTCGGCACGATAAAGAAGATGTTTTTCTGAAACCTACATCACACCAGACCGCATCTCACGATTTCTGAATAATAATAAATATTATTTTGAGAACTATTACAGGTTTTTTCAAAGTCTCCATAGAGGTGAGATATTGCTCAAAACTCGACAAATGAACTGAAGGTTTTTCCTCATATTTGCCTTATCCTGATATGTAATACAAAACATATACTTATATCAGAGATAATTGCAAAATAATTGTAAAAAATAAAGATAGATAATATTTTATTTTTTGTCCCTTTGAATAATTTTAAGCAGTTTTGATATCAGATATGTTTTTTAAATGGCTTATTTTACGATCGTCTGTTTTCCCAGGTTGATAGTTTTTAACGCGCGAACAGATTTTTAAGGAATACACTTCTAACGTGTTTGAACTTGCTTTTAGTATAAAGTTGCTTAAACTAGCCATAAAGTGTAGTAAATAAACGCGGAATAAAGATAAAATCTTGAATAAACATTATTTTAATTGAAACCCTTTTACGGTCGTTGACCTTTATATGTCCGGCTTTATCGAAATTGAAATTTTCAGATTTAATCACGAATAACAATGTGCCCAAAGGGTGAGTTCGATTGTGGCGGTGCTAGAGTGGGAAATCTCATCATAATAAACACTGGAGGTTTAATCAATCCCCCGTATTCTATTAAGGTCAGATAACGGGCGTAAATGTTAGGTGGCGTATGCCTCTTTCGACAATGGGAAACTTAATTCAACACGTCTCCACTTTATAAATGGGCCGGACTTCGTCCCTGCGTAACGCTAAGTTATGTAAGGGCCGGGGTCATTTGCATGTTATAGGCCGGCCCCAAGAATCCAATCAGCTTTATCTGACATTCCGTCAGGTCCGGCGGACAAAGGGCTAAAGGACAAGGGATTATAAAACAAAGGGTTTCACCCCCGCTCAGCCAGACCATGAGAATTTAACGGCTCCGGTGATCCTACATTATTAATAGCCTATTAGCCGGAGTGGACCCGGTCATTAAAAGTCTTTCGACGGTTAATCGAGCAGAGGATTTGCACTAGGTTGAATGATTTAACAGACGCATCTGCCTTCCTTTTGTTTAATTAAATGTCCACCGTCTACTTCAAATCCGTAAACTCCAGGTACAGCCTTCATCAAAGGATACACGTCTGCAAGTAAATCAGAAAATGTTAAGTCATTATAATGCCAACTGATCTACATTTCAAACATTGTGTAATTAATACTTTTTCAATTTTAAAATAACCGTAAAACATTGTAGTGTACCAGGAAGCATACAAATAAACCGCATTAATTCTGTAAGTAAGTTCGACGGACACAATTTCAACAAGATCGGGTGTAAGGAAATTTGCTTGGTGGTAGAAAGGTAAATGTGCCAAAGCAAAACACGTACAAGTCATTGTAACCACGGTTATGGATCATCAACCGTTGCGCGAGAGCCAGTAAGGTAGTGGAATTATAGATGGCATTATGAATGCAGAAATGTCTTTATAGGTGTTACGAGGCAAAAAAAAAAAAAAAAAAAGGAGGGGCGAAAGTTTAGCGTAGAGAACAGCTATTTGTCCTAGCTAAACAATTAACATAAGGAACAGCCTAAAACACCAAGAATGGCTACTGTACAATGTTCACCACATGTAATCAACGTAATCAAGTCAGGGACACGCAGGAAGAGATAGATAGAGAGAAAAAAGAGAGACATTAGAAGCTATACTATTCGAATATTCTCTGTTTTTTGATCTGACGATGTTTTACATGTGTCATGGTTTGTTCAATACTGTAAAAGCAAAAACTCTAGATCTTAAAAATATTTCAACTTATAAATTAACTTTTTATGTAAGGTCTTGGCTGAGATAAAAAGTCAGTGTCACGAGCGGGATTCGAACCCATGTCCTTCGGCTCAACGCGCTGCTCTTCCACTTGAGCTATCGTGACCTCGATCCACTCGGACACTAACTTCCCATCTCAACTCCACCTTTTGAATTTTCCCTCCTTTTTGGATCGGGGTCACGATAGCTCAAGTGGTAGAACAGCGGCGTATGTAACCGAAGATCGTGGGTTCAAATCCCGCTCGTGACACTGACATTTTTATCTCAACTAAAAACGTTAATTAATTGAAATATAATAATTGGTAAGCGGACCACAAAACTAGTGAATTTAATTACTATTATTTATTACAGCAATTAAGTCTATTTAATACCAAATTAATCAATACGATATCATATATTTTTACTTTTATATTATATTAATCTCTTAACAATTAGGAAGCCCTGTTTTGCGAATGCATATTTGTTTGTTTATTTATTTGACCTTTTGCTGTTTACTAAACAAGGTCAAACTAAGGTCTTGTTTGAGATAAAATGTCAGTGTCACGAGCGGGATTCGAACCCACATCCTTCCGCTCAATACGCCGCGGCTCTACCACTTGAGCTATCTTGACTTCGATCCTCCCGGATACCAACTCTCCATCTCAACCTACAACCTTTCAAATTTTCACACTTTTTGCCGTTTTGAAATGTTGTGTAATCAGGATTGTTAACTGTTTAACTCAACAAAGACCTTACATAAAAAGAAGAATTAATTGAAAGAAATAACTTGGTCAATTGACCACTAAAACATAAATGAACATTTTTAAACTTTAAAGAAGCCAAGACCTTAGGATGGCGCGAAAACGACAGGCTAACCCGCGAGGATAGGCTGTCCGAATGATGTAAAACAAGAAAACAACTACATAATGATTAAAAACGCTTACTAAAGATTTTTATTAAAGATTTTTACTAATGAATAAAATGTGGTAAACCTACGGCGCCACTGAGCTACAGTATTTCATGACAAAACATCGTTACTGGTTTAGCATCATCCCTTATATTTTTATAAAACAGAATTAATTTCCTTTTTTTTGTTAATGTTAACATGCTGTTAAAACCAACAACCATTGCTTTTTTTTAATTTGGTGTATGTTTTGATATCTAGTGCCTTTGGCCACTATGCTCCATATGTGACCAAGGGTCTTACCGTTGTGGTTTTTAACCAGTAAGCCATTTTGGAGTTTATTCGCCAATTTTTACTGCATATGTTGTACAGAAATTTTATATATTTCTTCTAAACTAAAAAATTAGTTTTGATCATGATACCAAAGCCGAAACAACGTAAGCAAATATTTAACTTTTCTTCTTTTTATACGTCTTTCGGAAAATATTTATTTCTTGTTTTTGTCAGTGAATCTGGCACTAGGTTTAAGTTTACGATTCCTTGAAGTCTGTTTAGGTTTCTACCTGCGTAAATTATAAACGATAGATTGAAAATTGAGAATTTGTTTTAGAGAATGAGAAAGAAGGCAAGAGTAAGAGAAAGAAAAGTGATATTGGGGGATGGATAAATAGATAGAGAAAGATAGATAGAGGGAGAGAGAGAGAATGAAAGAAAGAAAGAAAGAGAGAGAGAGAGAGAGAGAGAGAGAGAGAGAGAGAGAGAGAGAGCACGTGATTAGGGATGGCAAAAAGGAAAGATAGACATAACCGGGAATGAAGAGGTAAAGCAGCAGAGAGCGAGAAGGTATGGGATGTGAAAAAGACAAATAAAGGGTAACTCCCGTTTCCTGAAATATGAAATTTTCGCGACAATTTCTACTAGTACATTTAATTTATTTAAAAATGTATGATACAGGATAGAAATGACTGGAGAATATACATAAACAAATTGTAAAACAATACTGAGATAGCTGAAGTGCATAGGACGGATTAGTAATGATGGTCATGGTAATTTGCCTGCTAAAATAAAACATTTGATAAAGTATTCTCTCAGATTGGACGATGCATGTTAAGACCGCCGTCCCTTTTACATCTTCTGAAATTACTTGATAGTCCCGTTGAAATATTAATATCCTATTAGTCGAAGTGGACCGGGTCATTTGGTCTTTGGACTGTTAAATGACGGACCCATAGAGAAGGTTTACACTCCGCTGAATGATTTAACAGAAGCATCTGCCCTCCTTTTGTTTAATTAAATGTCCACCGTCTACTTCCAATTCGTAAAACCAATATTTGCCAGTCGAGACTTGAGATAATTGATAATATAGGACGGCCTGTTTGACTCCGACTGGGAGTCCGAGCGGGCAAACAGACTCTCTGTGTTTGATTATAATCAGAATCCGTAAATACTCATCGCGGGATGTTCATTTAATTTTTATGGAGGTCTTGTTCATTAAACCTTTCCGCACGATGACCGCCTCCCTGTCTGACACTTTTCAGACCATTCTCATTTTTTCAACCCCTGATCTTCACACAATCAACAGAAGCCCCCAGCCAAGGGGGCTGAACCCTTATAATCCTTGCCAGACGTCAACAATCTTCCAATGCCCACCATTTTTCACACAGTTTAAATTAAACTAATATCAAAACATTAATTACAAAAATAAATATTAAATATTTATTTAATGAATTAGAAAAGAAATTGGGAAAAAGTTTTTTTTCAATAAAAAATAGTACTTTTAAAGAGAAAAAGCTGATACGGAGATAAAATTTACTATTTAATAAATAATACAATAGCAATAATATACATTATTAATATTATCAGTTAGTAATACTTAACTTACTTTGCAACGAGTAATGGTTTATTGAAAAAAGTTCTTTGTACAAAAAATTATTCAGAAATCGTGAGATGCTGTCTGGTGTGACATAGGTTTCAGAAAAACATTTTCTTTATCGTGCCAACGTTTCGATCTTTATTGAGATCATCTTCAGGGCCTGGGATTTGCAAATATTGTTTAAATTTAACAAAAACATGTAGGATGTGGAAAAAAAGTGAATTTATACAATGCAAAAAAATATATTTTTAAAATTATATTGAAGAATGGCACGCTTACGCAGAAAACAAACACTTTGAGGGAGTAGAAATACTTTGATTGAATATAATTTTTAAAAAAATATTTTTCTGCATTGTATAAATTCACTTTTTTTTGCACAGCAGCAAGTACTTAGGTCCCTGTTCAGATTTTTGGAGGAAACGATGTTTTATTCTTAATACTACTAATAGATATCTCGTTCAGTTTGGGTATATTGAAAGTGAATGTATTTATTAGCGTAAGTGTGCTAAATGGTGGAATACTTGTACTAGTACTTCTATCGACTATTACACTTCCCTTCTTGACTTCTTGAGTGAGTGGTGCAGGACGAGATTTCAAATATTCAGTTTATTTTAAATAAACTAAATGTGGAGAGGATGAGAGAGCGTGTGTGCGCGTGCGTGTGTGCTGTGCGTGTGTGTGTGTGATAGATAGATAGATAGATAGATCGATAGTTAGATAGATAGATAGATAGATAGATAGATAGAGAGAGAGAGAGAGAGAGAGAGAGAGTGAGAGAGAGAGAGAGAGAGAGAGAGAGAGAATGTGCGGGGAGAGAGAGCGAAGAGAGAGATTGAGGAGGAGAAAGAAAAAAAAGAGGGAGTGCGGGGAGAGAGAAAGAAAGAAAGAGAGAGNGGGAGTGAGAGGGGGAGAGAGAGAGAATGACTAAAGGGAGCCAATGAGATAAAAATATTCATAGTAAAGAAGTAAATAAATACCATACACAGTTCACATAATTATACAATATTGTCTATTATACGTTTGGAAATTATATTTTGATTTGTATAGAGTTGTATTATCCGAGGTAAGGCATGATCGTGATGTAAATATCAATGCTTAACACCATTTTTCAAATCATAATTTTCTTGAAGCCTAAAAATGTAAAACTTTTCAAACATAAATAACCAAGTCATAAATGGAAAAAAAATATGAAAGCTAATTAAACGTTTGTTATTTTGACTAGGATGAGGCTGGAACGATCCGTCAGAACAGGCGTAACTCGGCTGATTGGGCGCCCGGTTGACACTTGTGGAATAATGGATGAAGTCGCGGTTTAACTCAATTAACCGACCGGTGTCTAATTACAACCGTACTAATAATAGTTATTACAAATGTGTTTTGGAAAAATGTCCACGAGACAGAGCCCCGACCCCTTCCACCATTAATATCTGGAGGGCGCGACGTGATTTTTACTTTACACATGTCCCTTCCAAACGAGAGCTGACGAAAGGGTTATTGATGACATTTTTGTAAATAACCCGACGGGGTTGATGGATCGAGCCACGCCCCTATCAATCACAGCCATCGGACTTTGTCACTGCTCATTACCATGCGATCTGCATCGCTTGACCGATACCATTTGTCAACTTCTTCGGAGATGACCGCCACGTTTGGCTTCTATAATCCGATGAGCGGGTCCACGTGCACACATGCAAATGTGTAAATAATTAAGAATGACTAACTAAAAGCAACCCGCTCCTAATCTTGATTTATTCAAAAATGCCCACCTCATTCACTCGGAAGATTTATTTTGCAACGTTTTAACATACTAGAAAGATTCGATAGGCATTACCACTTGATGCTCATGATTTTCCTCATTTGATCCTCTAAAACAATGAAGTTTTGACAAATTTTAGAAATAGCAAATAAAAGGAAAATGTTAAATTGATCAACGCCTTGGGCTTTGAGTTTATGCGTTTTTAAGTTCATGAATTTTGTATTGACTGTTGTGGTATAAAGTAATGAACAACTGTCACTTCAAATATAATGAGATAGCAAATTGAGTTAAAAATGTGGGAACTGCACCATCTTATACATCAAGTTAGGGTGGAGTCGAAGCGGAAGACTACAATGGCCCATTTTCAAATCCATAATACTGTCACTACTTCCGATGACAGGTGATGCATCGTTTTTCCGGTTTTTTTCCCATGTCCGACCCGATCCGGCGTGAAGCCAGCGACGATCCATCTCCCGCGGCCGATGATTCATCCTTCGCGAGTGATGGATCCGATCACGTGCCCTCCGCTATGACACGTAATTTTATTAATCCGAATGAGCGGTTCGAGGGCCCTGATTGATTCCCGGTGACCCCTCTTAATCGCTCTTGATTAGAGGGAGCCGCCCGGGGAAAATATACCGCAGATCTAGCCCTAGGAGATTACAATTGGCGGATGGCCTTTCAAATGGACGGCCACTGTTTATATTAATGATTTTCAACCCCCTGACATCTATCGTTTCGGCTTAAGTGCCATTCACTCCTTTGATTAATCCCGGATTGGCTGATCCGTTTGTTGTTGTTTATCCTTCTGGGTGTTAAAACAGACAACGGTGCTGATTCAATTTCCACCGCTGTGCTGTACCGATAGGGACAACACGATTGTTGCTGGGGGTGGAACTACTATCAATTATTTGAGAAAATTACGAATAAATGAAATGCCCTGTTAAAAATATTTGTGTGTTGATTAATGACCGTTACTTGATGATTATTTGGACGTCGTGAGATGCGGTATGATGTGACATAGGTTTTAGAAAAACATTTTCTTTATCGTGCCAACGTTTCGATCTTTATTGAGATCATCTTCAGTGCCTGGGATTTATAAACATAGATTAATTTTACAATTTTTTCACATCCTATATGTATTTGTAAAATTTAAACAATGTTTATAAATCCCAGGCCCTGAAGATGTTCTCAATAAATATCGAAACGTCGGGACGATAAAGAAAATATTTTTCTAAAACCTACGTCAAAACAGACCGCATCACACGACCTCTAAATAATCATTAAAAATATTATTCAACAAAATAAAAGAAATTGCAAAAAAAAAGCTATGCAAAATTTGAGAAGTATATTCCATATTCTAATCAGACGCTTTGAAAACTTTCAAATTTTTAACTGAATCCTCTTTTAAAAATCCTCTAAATTCAGCACTATTTAAAAAATAAAGGTTGAAATGAAAATCTCCTTTCTTTTAGATATAAATTTTATTGAACATTAAGTTTATAAATCTATACATTTAGCCAATATTGTTTGGTCGGCAATTAGTTATTAACCCTTCCCCAATCTCATGACAATTTTTGGCCTAATTGGCGGGAAATCGAGTCCCGTACCTAATTGGTGTCCGGTTGAATGTGGTTCGTTACAGAACTCCAGGGGGTTCTCTTATTAGGGCAGAGTTTTGCTTGGGATGGATGCGGGCGTCGAGGCGGCCTTTCTCCTTGGATGGTTACTCTCAAGAGCTAGTAATCCATTTAATTGGGATGTGAAGATGAGGGAAACAGTGGATGGGGGGTCGTCTTCGCCCTTGCTCAACCCCTTCAGCCCCAATTAAACCCACGGCATGTAAACAATTAGCGATTGAAAACAATGATAAGTCAATAAACAATTTTGTGAAAGAGGGTGTCATTGTAAAAGAGCTGATGAGGCAAAACATAGAAAAACAATCGGCTCCCTTTCCTCAGCTCTATAAGTTCTATAAGTTTTATTATTTTACACAAAACTACATTTTTTATCACTGTAATAATGTCTGCTTCAAATACTTTTTATTTTAAAACCTTTTTTCGTTTTGTTATATTTTTAATAATAGACTGTTGCCCTGCAATGTTTTATGCGTAGTGACAATTAAAAAACTATTAAATGAGAAATTCTATTTTTTTTATTGATCTTTACTGATTTTAATACCAAAAACAAAGAGTTGATAATTGAAATCTCTGTCTTTTGAAAGAAAAGATTTTCACAAGTGTAATTTTGCTCATTATGTGATACTACCTCCTTCTACGTGTACTTTTTCTCATTTACTCTAAACTTAATTCTAACTTCTTCTTCTCTCTCTCTCTCTCTCTCTCTCTCTCTCTCTCTCTCTTTCTACTCCCAATTATTTTCTTTCGCCTTTATATTTTAATAACTACTGGATCGTGTTTTCCTTAGCTCCTGCTTTCTCTCTTATATATTTTTCTCCTTCATACACACTTTATTTTTTTTTCTAGTTTCTCGTCATATATTTTATTGATTTCTCAATCGTTCTTTTCCTTAGCGCCTGTTTTCTATAACTCAATTTTTCTCCCTTTTCTTCAGTACTCACGAACTCCTCCAAAACCTAAAACTATGTCTTTAATATTTTTTCGTCTAGTTTGAAATTTTTACCATTTTCTGGAGAAAAATTATTCAGGGTACCTCAGGCACAGTGAAAGTCCTTGCAGTATTCAAATTTGTCTGACATCAATTGCCAGTTTAGAATAAGCAGCTTATTTTTTTCTGAATGAAATTAAGTTTTGTTTGTTAAATATTCGCTAGATATTTTAAAAATTATGCTCTAATTGAGATTTACATGCTTAAAATTACGGTTTTGGTTTTTGTTAAAGAGCTATTTAATTAATCAAATTTGACATATACCAAAGTTTATTTGGTCTATTAACCGGCAATTCATAGTTTGTTTTGTATGTTGTATGTTTAATTGGGAGTCTTGAACTATCAGGCTTCCAGCGAAATTGTAGATTTCTCGTGTAAATTTTATAGGCAAGTGTGTTGTATGCTCGATAAAGCACACCTCTCTTTTAATGCAGTGTTAGAGACAAATAATTATCCGGCGTTCAAAAATTGTGCTTTGCAGAATGTAGCCAAATTAAAAAAAAAAAAATAGAACATTTAGATTTGTTTATTAATGTTCATTTAATTCACGAATTATTAATTTCATGTTGCTCATCTGAAGCAAATCAATTTTTTATACACAGTGAGAACAATAAATCTTGGGAAGTAACGTGTTAGAAATTTAATATAATAGATATAACGTATTCTTATGTAATAAGTTAATACATGGTTTTCTCTTATAGATTTAAGTTTAAATTAATTGGTCAATGTTTAAAAGTTATTTATAGTTTTCATTGTTGAGCATTTTGTATAATTTTTTTTTTAGAATGCTGTATTTTTTCTGTCAAATTTTAATACATTTTGCAAAATATTTTACATCTTTTTTTTAAAGGTATTAAAGAAAATATTTTTATAAAATTATATATAAATTATTTGGTCTATGGGCAAGTTATTTATAGTTTTCATTGTTCAGCATACTTAAATTAATAAAGGCCAATATTATGTTTATGATATTATTTTGTACGTGTGGAAGGTGTACTTTTTAGACATTAAAATTCCATTATTAATAAAACCTTTTAATAAAGTTTAATTATTTAATGCTGTATTTTTTCTGTCAAATTTCAATAAATTTTGCAAAACATTTTACGTTTTTTTAAAAGGAATTAAAGAAAATATTTTTATAAAATTATATACAAATTATTAAATTATATATAAATTTTATATAAATTATTTGCTCTAGAGACAAAAGTTATTTATACTTTTCATTGTTGAGCATGCTTTAATTAAGGCCAATATTATGTTTATGATATTATTTTGTACGTGTGGAAGGTGTACTTTTTAGACTTTAAAATTCCATTATTAATAAAACATTTAAATAAAGTTTAATTATTTAATGCTGTACTTTTTTCTGTCACATTTCTATAAATTTTGCAAAACATTTTACATCTTTTTTTTAAAAGGAATTAAAGAAAATATTTTTATGAAATTATATATAAATTCGAATGTAGTGGAGTTTTGTTTTTTGTTCTATGGATTAATAAATGGTAGAGGTTTAGGTATTTTAGCAGCTTGGATGGTATTGTTTCCACAATTTGCAGATAGTCTGTATACTTTAGATTAACTTTATTCGCCATTTTGTTTGCCCCAGTGCACTTTTGTAAGGGAAACGTTTAATGGTATGAACCGAATCCCTTTCCAGTCAGTTAGTGTCAAAATTTGTGGGAGTGTCTTAAAGGGTTTAACTAATCGTCCGCCAAGGCAAGTAACGAAATGCGCGGGTGATCTAGACATATCTGACTTATTGTCGGATTATGCCGTATCCATTTATCTCAACCCTTTTTCTTTTCCAGATCGGTTCGCCTTGTTATGTTAATCCGAGGCCTCCCTCCGTCCGGGTAATTTATGCCACTTGTTTGCCCTCCGTCCCTTGTGGTGACATTAGTGAATAGGTGCTAATTATGCCCAGTGAGCTCATAATAAAAATACACTCGAGGATAATAATCCTTCTCCCCTTCGATCGGAGACGCAGCTCGTTTGACTGTGAGAAATGCCACAGCAAACAAATATCGTTTGTATTATCTACGGATGTGACAATTCCCACAGTGAATTCTTATTGTCGCTCCCTGGAATAAAAATTAGCATCGTTTAATCAACGACAGTTTTATCCATTCAAATATCAATTCTCACCCCGGTAGATTAATTTTTATAGCTGGGGAACAGTCAAGATTGAAATTAAGAAATCACCCCAGTGTTTATTTTACGAGCAATTGATGATTGCGGTGATTCATTAAATTAAAGTTTTATTTTCACCGTGGGATAAAATATTTGAAACACTCAACACTAGATAAAATCTATAATGATCATACTCATTATTAGAAGGTTCAGATAATAAAAAATATTATCGTTAAAAATTGGTTTTGGAGTTTTTATATTATGATGTGCTGATCGGTAGTGCAATTTAATATTTAATTTGATAGATTGAGTAATATTTTGTGTAATTAATTGTGTTTTACGGTTTTTACTGCTTTGAAATATGTATATTAAAAGAAATCCCGACGAAAATACGACAATATTCTTATGTTTTATTTTTTTATTAAAACTTTGTGTCATTTTTTAATAACTTCAAGAAATTCAAAATTTAGTTTTAAAAATTATTTCCTACATTATTACACAAATGTGAAGATAAAAAGTCATGTTCATTGTGGAAATAATTGAGAAAAATTTTTGTAAGGATCAAATTTGAATAAATTAATTTTTTAGCTGTTGCAAATTTGAATGCATTATTGTCCGTATTGCAAATTTGGCTTTTTTTGTTTATCAGACGACATTGACATTATTTCCTGTCGCGGAAAGGAACCTTGACGAAAATCGCTTTCTTATCGCTCCAGGAGAACGGGACGTGACGGGCGATCCATCAGAAAAGGCGGCGTGTCCAATCTCGGCGTCACCTGAACAGGCGGTGCAAACATTCGGCCCCGATATCTTTCCAGCTGCATAGACACAACTATTAGTCAGGCGTTATTCGATATTCCGCTGATGCCGGCGGTTCTGCGGAGGTGTCAAAGCGTGGCACGTGCTCCTTTAATCTCCCGACCCGTCGGCTCGTTTTACTTCGGGGAAATACTAGGAAGCTTTCTTCGGCGCGTCCGGCATCTACCGTGACACCTGCATGCATTTTTAACATGACCTAAACTTGATATATAAATTTCATTAATATTCTCTCGCTCTCTAAATATAGAAAATCGCGGCAGCAACTAATCAGTAGACATATATCCTTGAAAACATATGTAGTCGGACAAATCAGGGAAAAATTTCTTGTTGTGATATTTATACAGGTTGTCCTATTTAGATGGCGCGGCTGAATTTCTCTTGGACCAATGACGCTATCAAAAATAAAAAAATACGTGTTTAATATTATTTAGTGTAGTTTCAAATGTTTACCTTTTCTTGGAGAAAAATTATACAGCGTACCTCAGAACCTGTTCAACTTCAAAATTTCAAATTCGACCCTATACATCCTGATACACCATTTTAAAAGATTGTTTTCGCTGAAAACAATGCTGTAATCGGATTTTAAATTGGTCAAAAATGACAAAGTTATGGCAAAAATTAGAAAAAATAATCATTTGGGTTGCTATTTATTAATTACATTTCATTTTCGAACTGCATACCTTGCGAAAAGATACAAAGATTTGCACTTTTGAACCGCCCTTGCCCGATAAAGTCAGGGGGGATGGATTCAAAAGCATTTTCTATCCTTTGCCGCAGTTCTTCATCTCAGGTTGCTAGATTATGTTAGGAGACGTAGACCCCACAGAAAATAGTCAAGTAGAGTTAAATTCGGTAAACGAGAAGGCCAACAGATCGGGCCAGGAGGTTGTATTCACCTATCCCGGAAGTGACGATTCAAATAACATCTCACCTGCAAAGAATTGCGTGCGGGTGGGCGTCGGTGGCCGCAACGGGTTAGGCGTTGACATGGCGGTCATCACTGTAAGGTGAAGGTCCCGGGTTCGAATGATTCGAACCCTACATACTTACAAATGGGATTTTTTTCAAAACTCCAGCACCCTGAGGGTTTATAAGTCCTCTGCTGTTGCAAACTCTCGTTAAAAAAAATTGTGTATGGGGCATCCATCAAGTTGGAGAAACCTTCTTTGTCATTGTTGCAGTGGATTATCATCCAATAGTGTTGGTAAAACCTCCCTTAAAAAATAGAGGAACTGAGTACCATTTAAATTATTTTCGTAGAAATAAGGCCCAATTAATTTATTACGTCCACACCAAATGTTGATACTGTGGACCACCCGATGATGACAAGGGTACGAAATTATCGGATGTCCCTCTGTCATCGTTCGAAAATTCCAACGGTTTAGTATACCATTAGAGGAGAACTTGGACTCATCAGCCCATAGCATGTGTGGACGAACGTTTTCTTCACTCTTACAAATCGACATTTGCAAGGAACGTTAGACGCCTGTCATAATCAGAGTCCCAAAGTCCCTGGACAAGATAAGAGTGATGCTGCTCAAATTTGTAAGTCTGGAATAAATCTGTAATTTTATTTTTTGGAAAACCTAAAACCCTTCCAACATTTCGGAAAGAGGAATTCGGATTTTCATGAACATTAAATATTTAGCTCATATCAATCATTCCGCGATTCAATATTACAAGAATTTGTTTACGATGTTGTTTCATTTTTATTACTTTTAGCTTCTATAAAACAAGTAGAATAGTAAAAGAACATGCTGTGGAAACAAAACTATTGACATGAAAAATATGTGAGACGAATGCGCCTAGTACGGAGGCTCCGTTAGAAAAATTAAATAATGACTATTAGAATTCCACTTTTTCGATTTTCTTCTTCACTAAGTATGGCAGCGCGTGGCAATCGGCACATCGATTAACGAAGATTATTTAGTATGGGACTGGTAGTATTCAGCTGATGAACCAAGGCATCGATTGAATGTTTTCCAGGCTTTAGCTACTTCCGGAAGAAAGGTCACGGAGAAGGGTGAGGTTTGACCCACGACAAGAAGGTTTCGTTCTTAGAATTTTTGATTGTAATCTTTGGATTTATTGTGAGTTGGAATGTTTGGTTGATTCCCGAGTTCGATACCATAAGTCCTCATAGAAATGTGTGGTGATTAGTGACCGTTTGTCGATGATTATTCAGAAATCGTGAGAGGCGGCTTGGTGTGATGTAGATTTCAGAAAATCATTTTCTTTATCGTGCCAACGTTTCGATCTTTATGGAGATCATATTCAGACCCTGGGATTTACAAACATTGTTTAAATTATACTAACACATGTAGGTTGTGAAAAAACCAAACAAAATCCTGCAGCACTGGCTACCAACCATCTTGAACACCAAACACAATTTCGACTTCAACAAATATTACATACATAACAAAACAAACATAAACGTAACTTTTTACAAATGGTTTACATCAACAGAGATAAACACAGCATCAATTACAGAACAGACACATGTAAACTTTTTACTAAAACAGCAATATCTCACTGGCATTCTCAACACGACACGCAAGAATGGCACACTTACGCAGAAAACAAAAACTTTGAGTGAGTAGAAATATACTTTGATTGAATATAAAAAATATTTTTTGCATTGAATAAATTCTTTTTTCCTCATCCTACATGTATTTGTTAAATTGAAACAATGTTTGCAAATCCCACGCTCTGAAGATGATCTCAGTAAAAATGGAAACGTTGGCACGATAAAGAAAATGTTTTTCTGAAACCTACAACCGAGTGACAAAATTATAGACATATTAAAAAATCACGATTTCAACAGTGAAAAATGATTTCTTTTGCCATTAGAATATTGTTCATGATATTAAAAGAAAATTAACTCTGGAAATGGCTTGATCTGATAATCTTATACAAATGTACATCTCAATAAACAGTATTGTTTTGATTTAGCTGCGACAGAATTATAGACACATATTTTGTTTACGTTTATTTTATAAATTCAAAGGTTTATTCAGTATTCACTGTACCGTGCCTTAGTAAAGTGATTACTGTGAGTTCATTTGGAACAATTTAAAGTTATTTTAAAATGCCCAAAGGAAGAAGATTTTCTGATGAGGAGCGCCGGTTGACTCACTTGCTCAATGAAGATGGAATGAGCTGCCGAGATATCGCCCGACGCATAAAACGAAGTTTTTCATCGGTATCGAAGATAATACGATTAGGTGAAGACTACGGAAGAGGGCATAGCTCTGGAAGAACTCCTTTCTTGACCAGAAGAGACAAATCGCACATCCTGCGCGTTGCTTCAAACAGCTTTTCGACTGCAAAAGCCATCGTAGAGAAGGCAGGAGTTGAATCCTTTTTATTGAGGAGTTGATGTTTCTGTTCGAACTGTTCGGAGATTCCTTTAAACAACTGAAACGCAAACCAGCTCAGAAACCCCACCACTAACTAGCCCGTGTCAAATTAGTTGAAAACCACATTTTGAAAAATGAAGATTATTGGCCAAAAGTTATTTTTTCTGACGAAAAAAATTCAATTTGGACGGCCCGGACGGATACGCATACTACTTTCATGATCTAACTAAAGAAGAAAATTTTTTGCCACGGCGCCAAATAGGTGGTGGATCTTTGATGATTTGGAGGTGTATTGGGTGTAATAAAAAAGGGAATCTTTGTTTCCTTCAAAAAAAGTCAATTCTGAATATTACAAAAAATTACCGGACAAAGAAAAAACTAGTTTCAGCGATTTATGCGAAGGGACTCCAATATAACCGCAGCATAACGCACCCATACACAATGCAAAAATTGTTAAAGAATGATTTTCACAGAACAGCACTGAAAAACTGGAATGGCTTGCACTCTCACTAGACTTGAACATTATAGAAAATGTATGGGGAAAATTATCGAGGATGGCATATCAAGACTGTAAGCAGTACAACTCTGTCGACGAAATTAAAGCAGTGTCACCACTGCCTGGAATAATTTGCCACAAGATTTTATTCAAAATGTGTACAAAACCTTTCCAGAAAGATTACTGGAAATAATAAAACTGAATGGTAATGCCACAAAATATTATAACCTTGTTTTAAATTGATTTTATCCCATGTGTCTATAATGTCGCAGACAAAATTGTTTAATTTTAGTATTTTAATAATTTTTTCTCTTATTTACTGAAAAATTAAAGTTTAATGAAGAAAAATATTTATTTCATGTGTTTTGAATAAATATTTGTAGTACAAACCCATTACATTAAAAAATCATAACAATTAGGGGTGTGTCTATAATTTTGTCACTGGGTTGTACGTCACACCAGACCGCATATTTCTGAATAGTCCTCATAGATTTGACAGCCATGGTAAATATCAATCTTTTGTAGTTAAGTGGACGTTTGGATCATCTGTTGTGCCTATATTTTGTAATGTCTGTTTTGTTCGTTTCGTTTTGATCTTGGTTGCGATTCCACGTAAGTGTTTGTCCAAGTAACGTACGTGTTCGACGGGAGTAGTGAAATCCTGTTAAAGTAAACATACGGTAGTGTAATAAGTCTCAGTGTGATGTTAATGTATTCGCTCTTCATTGCTTTCATTTTAATTCTCCAATTTTTGGACCAAATGTCGAAACACAGCAAATGGTGTTGAAGGTTTCTGCACCCGGTAAATGTATCTATGCGGGGAAACGATTGTTGTATCGCTAGCAAACTTGGAGAGAATTGTTTCTGGAAGGATAGGGATGTCAGCAGTAAGAAGAAGTCATAGATTGGTCTCTTGTAGGCCATCAGAATGGATAGGATAGATAGAGGATATCACTATGCCCTGTCTAACACTAAAGTAATTTAAATTACTTAATTAAATATATAATTGTTAATAAAATAACGATTTAAGTTTTGGTAGTAGGTACTGGGTAGGATGCAATGTCAAGGATTACACCTAGACTACATTATTTCTGTTCAAACATAAATGAGGTCCACAATGCGATGGCAAGAAGGATTGTAATGTGTGGGGGACTTAAATCCAAACTCGTGACTCGATACAGTTTCATGGGATTCAATCATGGGTTATAAGCGTTTTAACAAGAATTTTTTAGAATTTTACTCATTATAGGAAGGAGGCTGATAGAGCGGAATAGAAGGAAGATTTGCAGGTTTAATTGGTTTATGAAAAATAATTATAACGGAAAATTTCCCAATATTAGGAAAATATGTTGTTCGTACGACCCTAACCATCGCTAATGATGTTTAAAAGATTATTAGTGCATTTAATTTGGTTGTGAACAGCTAATTAATTATGTAGTAATTGCTTCAAACATTTTATACATTTATTTTGGATGTTACAAGATTCAATTGTTACCGTGCGTCCAAAATTGTTCAATGGTGAATACTCAATAAATACATACTATAAATTGGGGTCCCAAAGTCTCGAAAAGTAGGGTGGTTTTCGTATTTTACCAGTTATAATATGGCAGGACGTAAATAAGTCCCACTTTTTCGAACAGTTGCTTCGACAAGAGTGCAATTTTGTCGAGTACAATATTTCTAGCACTGTTGGAACACGTCTGAAACTAGATCAATCGAAAACCGATAATTTGTTTTGGAGGAAAGTAATGTACGTCCCAGTATGCTATAAAATAGGCGTCCTTCTTTTTAAGCATAAAATAATTGATTTTATATAGTTATTTCTCTAATATAATGAACATACAATATTTTTATATAACATATAAGCATTATAAATCTTTTTAGGCTATTGAAATATGTAATTTTTCTCTCATTCTTTTCAAAGTAAAAATTTTCAGCTTTTGTTCTTTATTAATACCCTTCTTCTTTGTAAAAGTGATGCTCATTAACCATTAAAATGAAAGGGAAGAAGCCACCCATTTAAAATCTTATTTAGTACACTACCCGAGGATGAAGCGGTACTCCAGGTATTAAGCACTTTTATCTCACTCATCTCGAATTACCCCCCAATAAAAATTAAGAATTTTATAGGTGATAAACCCGATTTACTTTTCAGCGTCTTCGGCGAGCGACTCGTAATAATTTAACGACCGCCTGGCTCCTTTTGGGGAAATCGATAATGCTCATTTGCTCCTTTTGGTGTTTATCCTGTGTGAACGACAGTCTATAACAAATACAAACGCCGACAATCCGAAGAAAAAAAGGTTTCAGTGACAACACAAAAAAAATACAAATTCGTAACTCCTTATCAAGGTCAAAAATCCGTAAATAAAAAAAAATGTATGTGAAAAGAGTCACTTTAACACAAAAGCTTCAGTTAAATATACTGGGTGAGTTTATATTCTGTTTGCCCTTTGTATGTTTTTTTTATCAGGCTCTTTTTTTGATAAACCCCTAGACATGTAAATTTTATTTTTCGTCTAGTTTCTTACGAACCAAACTATTTGTTCTAACTTTCCAGGATAACTGAGTAGGAATAAGAAATTAGCTACTGCAAATGCCAAGATACATATACATATCATTAACATACATTTTATGAATTTTATTTAAAACCTGAATTCAACCTCTCATATTAATACAAATATAAAAAATTACGAACGCTGTTTTTTGGACGAACGAAATCATCTACGAGTTCTTCAACCAATTGCAAATTTATTTTTCAATTTAAATTATAGTAAATTAATGACCCTTAAAAGAAAAAACATCGAAAAAGTTTCTATGAATAACATCCATTAACAGGACGCTTTGGATAGGAAATGCGCGATTCAGGCTGGTCCAAATAACGTTTATCGTGTAAAATGCTGTACTATTCATTTATGTAATAATTTCATAAAATCATATTGGATTTGCTTCATGTTTTCGGGAGGAACAAAGCTATGGATTTTCATCAAAATCCGAAATTTGAAACATGTAATTAGATCAATCACAAATAAATCGACAGTTGAATCATACATTTTATTGCTTATACACCTAAAAGTATTACAAGGAATCCAGTAGGTGGCAAAAGACAATAGAAAATTGTCTGATTGCGGCACATAGTGACAGATTGCAGAAAATTGACCTCAAAGAAAGCATATCAGTAGACAGAGATCGTAGACATTATTTTTAATTGTATGTAGATCTTTGTACCTTTATGTATTTGACATTAGTTATTGAAACGAATGCATTTATTTGCGTGAAAATATAAAGGAGGGAATGTAGAAGGATGGATCCTCAAATTTCCGAGGAATATCGAGCACGCTGGAGTAGTGCGAATGAATTTCGGTGAGTAATTATAATTTATTAGAGTGAATGGCAGGGTTTATATCTTATTACTTCGAGGAATATCGAGTACTATGGGGTAGCGTGAATGCTAACCAAACTAATATGTCTTTTTTCTGTGTTCTGTGTATTTTTGTTTTACACCTGTATTTTGTTCAAAATTGTCGAGGCCCTGAGCTGCAAAAAGGCTCGCAATACGATAAAGAAAAGTGTGTTTAAAATGCGAGAAAAAAAAAAAAAAGAAAGCCAAGTAAGAAAAGGCTGGCAATGACTAAGGAAGTTTGCTGGCCCTGAAACTAAAAAATAAATTTAAAAAATGTCAACTTTTGTGAAACTTGATTCATTCGTTCCAAGTACGACGAGTACAATACGCTTTTACAAGAGATGATAAATATTTACAATACCGTCCCTTTCCCTGAAATAAAACGGACTCTCCCCGACCCCAGGACGATCAGGAGGCTAAACTCTTGAATGCGTCATGATTGATGACCGTCCATGGGAAACAGATAAGTAATTGATTCTATTCAAAACTTATCCCGGCACAATTGTATAATGATACAGCTAAACAGGATAATTACTCCGTCTTTAATTTATTTTATATTTATTCATTAAATTCACTCCAATAAACCGTTGGAACGCTTGATGAATTGTTCTTGACAGGTGGTGTGCATTCTGAGTTTGTCTAGTTTACTGTCTCGCTTTGATTGTATAAAAGGGGGACGAAAGAAATTTGATAAGTCACGTGTTAAAGTCAGTGCCACTCTTTTTTTTAAAGCAAAATGATTAAACGCTAAATACACCATCAATTTTTATCTATCTATTTTCATTCCTTTTATAGTACAGTTGAAATTTGATTTTTCTTTTTTGTATGTTTTTATTTATAGGTATTTTGAAAATAAATTCTTAATTATTAGACATTTAGCACAAACTTGATGTTAGTATTTACTTTTTTGAAAGTGTTATTTAAATTAATAGTCAATTTGTTTTTGTCCGTTTAAGAAACAAACAGCTTGTAATTGAAATTGGCACAAGAAAGGTTGAACAATTGATTATTGTCTAAATAAAAGACCTATCAAAAATAAATCCCACATAAAAAGAAAAAACAAGAATGGCAAAAATGAAGAAAAGATTAATATCACTGAGATTTTCATTTCGCATAATTTTTCATCTTTTGTATACTGTTAATTTATATTTAGGCGGAGAATTTACAATGCAGTGGAATAAAATACAAAAAAATTTGGCATATAAAACTGAAAACTGTGGAGAGAGAAAGAGAGAGAAAGTGTACACACATAAATCATATAAAAAGTTACAATGTAATAACATAGAGTCATACATAATAAGAAAGAAGAAGAATAACAACAAATGAAAAAAGAATAATATTATTGAGATTTTTCATTTGCCATAATTTTTCATCTTTTGCATATTATTTATTATTATTGTTAGAAATGCGTTATAATATTATCAAAATCCATTTATATTTAGGCTAGAATTTAAAATTCAAGAATTCTGCGGTGGCATAAAAAGTAAGAATATTTAAAAGAGTTTTTTGGCAGCTAACACTGAAAACTGTGAAGGAGAGAGAGAGAGAGAGTGAGAGAGAGAGAGAGAGAGAGAGAGAGAGAGAGGGAGAGAGGATAGAGTGAGAGAGAGAGAATTACGCAAATACAGATTGTGAGAGAATGAGGCAGAGAAAAAAGCTACAATATAATAACAACGGAATGAAGTGAATAACGTCTTTATGACAACCTTAATAATTTTTCGATGCTCAAATTTTTGATATCCCCAAATTTGTGCAGCATAGCAGGTGAGGTAACAAAAATCTGAAATAATTGGAACGATGGCTCTATTTTTCCACCAAGAATCCGGTTTTAGTTTTTAGCANAGTGGGGGGGAGAGAGAGAGAGAGAGAGAGAGAGAGAGAGAGAGAGCGAGAGCGAGCGAGAGAGAGTAACCCACAGACAGATTGTGTTGATTTAAGTATGTCCTCTTTCGCGTCCTGTTACACATGCACCAGACATTTTTCAATGTTTCAATGTTCCCAGAAAACAACCCTGATCTAATGTTCTGCTTCCCATAAAAGAAAAACTTAAACTAATCGCAGCATATTATCTGTTAATTTCGACGATCATAATTAATATTTTGGAGTATTCGCCCTTCACAAAAAGCGAGTCTGAAAAGTCCGCCTTCAATTTGCAAAAATAATTTAAGACTGATCAAGTTTCTTAAAAGAATCATTATTCGGAAATCGTGAGGTGCAGTCTGGTGTGACGTAGATTTCAGAAAATCATTTTCTTCGTCGTGCCAACGTTTCGATCTTTATTGAGATCATCTTCAGGGCTCAAAAGTGTTTGTTTTCTGCGTAATTGAAAAAACAAAATAATAAATAAAATAAAACAAACAACAAAAAAATAAAACAACCACTTTGACCCCTGAAGATGATCTCAATAAAGATCGAAACGTTGGCACAATAAAAAAATATTTTTCTGAACCCTACATAACACCAGACCGCATCTCACTATTTCCGAATAGTCATAGACGAACGGTCACTAATCACCACACATAAAATAATGTTTAAAGATTTAAAGCAATTGTAATGTGAAAACCTCCAACAGTTTCTAATAATAACTTAAAATTAAAAACAATCGGAATGAAGTGAATAACGTCTTTATGACAACCTTAATAATTTTTCGAGGCTCAAATTTTTGATATCCACAAATTTGTGCAGCATAGCAGTTGAGGTAACAAAAAGCTGAAATAATTGGAACGATGGCTCTATTTTTGCACCAAGAATCCGGTTTTAGTTTTTAGCATAAGATACCTTTCTTTTGTGACTGAAAAGTAAGGCGAGAAGTAAGGACTTTAACTTCCTTTAGAGGACTACCACTCCTTTGAGAACAACCTGCTTTCTCTTCTGATCACAATTTTAGATTTTTTTAGGGTCAGAGAAAATCCGTAAGATTTTTCAGATATATTAACGACATCATCCGAATACATCAGGTAGCTGATTTTTGAACTTCGACCCCGCTTTTCATATCCCTAGTTAGATCGTCCAAACATATAGTGAAGATAAATAGGCTCAATTAATACCCGTGTATAACTCCACAACCTAGGATAAGGTTTTCTTTTCTTCTTATAATGACAATGAATGTAATTATATTTTTAATGAATCATTTACATAACTGTGCAAGTATACAGGTTCAAATTTATTAGATGTGGGCTTTCATTATATTCTATATTTTATTTTCATTACATTTTATTGCATTTTTGTCTATAAGCCATGATCATAATTCGATGAATATAAAGCATTTTCAAATAAGTTTGTTTTGTTTTTCACACTCTACTCAATCTCAACTTTTGTTACTTACGAAAGGAACCATTTGTCCCGAGAAAGAAGTGGTTCCTGCCGTTTTAATTGCCCAGCCTAGCTTGAATCAATCAATGCGAGACTGTTCGTTCGTCCATTCTTCCTCGTGATTGATGACATAAAGATGTTTGTTTTTCGGCTGCAAGTCCGCACTTGCTATCACAGGCCTATTACCCGGACGGTTGATAAATGAAGGCCAACTTTTATCATTAGCCCTTCCCCTTTCCTGGATTAATTACTAAAAACCACGCCTTGAAGCTTTAAACACTTAAACACAGTGACACATACAAAAAATACGTATGCAATTCAAATAAAATATTTATTAAACTAACTTTTTTCATATAAAGTATTTATTTTACTCCCTTGTCTCAACGGTAATTATGTTGATTAGTTTAAGTATTGCGCCCAGTTTTAAGATTAATTGATCTTCATTATTATGATTTTTTCAACATACCACAAACTTATATAAAAATATAACTCAGAGGGTTACAAAGGGGGAAAGAATATACGCTTCAAAACTAGAACATGTTAAAAACCTCCTGGTGATGTGAATTCATAAACATTCAGAGTTACCATCACATAAAAGTTTCACCCCTATGCTCTTGAAAATCATAAAAAGGCAGCTTTGCCCATATAAACCGCAAGACGATCGGATTTATAGAATGATATAGTTGAACACATTCGACAAAATTTTCTATTCTCGCTCTTTTTTTACAGAGTATAATATAAAAACATAAAACCGAAACCAGGCGGGTGATGTTAATTAACTTTTGAATAGTTAAAGCCTATACTTTATTATTCAACTATTTTAAATCAAATCTAAGCGATAATTACCATCCTCTTGTATAAAAACTGAAAAACAATCAACAGACGTTTTCACTCTCGTAGTTATAATTGTATAAAAAGTAATTTGTCAAGAATTTTTTTTTTCAAGTAGTCAATAAAGTAAAGCAATTCCTGACAGGAGGGCTTAACGTCAAATTACAAGTTGGGTATAGCGGGCGAGGAGTCAAAACATTTTATAAAATTTGATCCAGATTTTGTTGAAGTCGTGAGGAGTGGTGAAGAATGAGGTAGTTTACAAAAACTTCTAAAGTTTCGACGTTTCGATCTTTATTCGGATCATCTTCAGGGCCTGGGTAACTTACAAAGCATATATTGATTGGAAAAAAATACAATTTAAGATGCAAATAAAAATTTTGAACCAAGTATTTCATACTCCGATAAAGTAACCATATGATAATCTTAACCAATATGACACAGGAAAAATACCAACACACTTTATCTTTAAAACTATCTTCAAATAAAAGACCTATACATAAAACCTTACATAAAAAGAAAGAAGAAGAATAGAAAAAATGAAGAAAAGAAAAATATCAGAGATTTTTCATTTGGCATCATTTTTCATTTGTTGAATATTGTTTATTATTTTTTTGTTGAAACTTTGCGATATAATATTATCAAAATAGATTTATATTTAAGTTTAGAATTTAAAATTCAATAATTCCGCGATGAAATAAAAGGCTAGAAAATTGAAATGTTTTTTTGCCTTCTAAAACTGAAAACTATGAAAGAGGGAGAGGGCGAGAGAGAGAGAGAGAGAGAGAGAGAGAGAGAGAGAGAGAGAGAGANTGATAGATAGAGAGAGAACGAGAGAGAGAGAGAGAGAGAGAGAGTGAGAGAGAGAGAGTGAGAGAGAGAGACAAAGAGAGAGACAGAGACAGAGAGAAAAAGTCAAAATACAAAAACATCACTACATACAACTAACCAAAATTACCAATATTAGAGACATAATTTACATTCGAAAGCAAGAAGAAAAAGATATCAAAAAAATAAAAACTGTTGAGAACAAGTGAGAATATCTAGATATTGAATGTCTATACTAGAAAACATCTTTAATACCACGCTATGCGATCAAATTTTGAACCAAGTATTTCATACGCACATAAATTAACCATGTGGTAATCATAACCAATATGACGCCACAAGAATAGCACCACACTTTACGAGAGTATGACATACTTAGGCCAAAATTTATATTTACACTTTAAATTGTATTTTTTCCAATCAACATATGTTTTGTAAATTACCTGGCCTGATGATGACCCGAATAAGGGTCGAAACGTCGGCAACAAATAAAAAAACGTTTTTCTCAATTACCTCATTCTTGACCGCTTCTCACGATTTAACAAATTATGAAAAAACCGGTCACTAAGAAACACACATTTTTATCCATATATCCTCATTTAAAATCCATGGGCTGTGCCCGGTGGCGAACTCAGGATTGCTAAATTTGTTATCAAAGGGAATTTTTAATTATGTTATTTACTATTTTTATATGTTTTAATGTTAAATATAATAAAATAGATGATATCGTTTTATAGTTTAGTCAATATAAACTCAGCTCCTTTGATATTTTCATGTGAATAATTTGTATGACAATTGTATACCAAAGAAATAATATGTATTGATTCAAACAGTAAATGTTCTTTGTGAAATGGTTAAAAATCGTCCAAAAGCCTGAATTGGAAAATTAAAAAACAATTTTGTTGATTTCATCCAGTCCTTGACGCCAATGAAATCATTACGTAATTTAATATATTTATTATTAAAGTATTAATGAACCTCTAGAGTCAGTAAATTAAATGGCGTTGTTTACGGATAATATATGAATTCATTGCTCATAGACTGTTGACCAAATAGATTTGGTTATTGCAGTAAAAAGTTTGTACAGCTTATAAAACAATTGGAATTTGGTTTTAACCTAGGTCACAAAGAATGTACAGTGCCTCGAGAAATGGTGAAATTCGCATTTTGTGAAATCAGATACATGTGGAAACAAGTAAATTCAAATCAGTTCAATTGGACAAAGTATAAATAAAACACATTTTTATCGATGGATCATTTTTATGACAATAATTTATTTGTATGTGGGTTTTTTTCCGTTAAACTTTAAATCAACTATATAATTATGTAAAACTTGCTTAGCAATAGAATGTACCTCACAAAATACTTTGATTGAATATATAAAAAAATATATTTTGCATTGTATAAATTCACTTTTCCACATTCAAAATGTAATTGTTATATGTAAACAATGTTTGTAAATCGCAGGCCTTGAAGGTGATCTCAACAAAGATCGAAACGTTGGTACGATAAAGAAAATGTTTTTCTGAAACCTACATCACACCAGACCGCATCTCACGATTTCTAAATAAAGTACCTCACAAATTTTAAAATTAACTAATAATTTTAGATAAAATGATATTATTTAAAATAATTTTATTTTGAATGATAAATTATAGTTTGACCAATGTTTTACTGAGGTGTGTATATTTAATGTTTCAAATAACAAAGAGTTAGACCGTCAGCTGTCAAGTCATTTATAAAAAGGAGAAACGCGGCTGTCAGTCTTTCACTTTCTCGACTTTGTATGATACGCTTTTGTTATTACAAATTGTGAAATGTTTGGTTATCAAAAATTCAATCTCATTTTCTTTAATTAACGTATGGTTCGAATATTCAACAATAGTAGACGAGAATAACGGCTTTGTTCACCGCGTCCACGAGGCTTGAGAATCTTGAATCTCGAAAAACTGGGACATCCGTCAAAGCTCGGACGTTTTAATGGGCCTGAGCTCTTATCATAATGGCCCGTGCCCCGGCTCGTCTTTTTGGGCCTCTTGTCATCGTATTGTTTGCACCTTAAGCGTAAGAGGACCGGAAGGAAAGCCCACTTGTGAACAGGTCGACATAAGGTGCGTGACTCACCGATAAAACGGACAGTCATCCTGGTGGACCTGTTTCCGGGGTAGCCAAAAAAAAAAAAAAAAAAGATTTAGAAGAAGAAAAAAATTAAGTAACAATGTTTACTCCTCGTATAGTAAGATAAAAGCTGAAGGTGCGGTACGCATCCTAAACTTCTCCTATATCATTTTCTTCCAGGCAGATTTTATCGATTACTTCTGCCTTAGTACATATACAATGTAATCTAATACTCAATAAATAAAAAAAGAAGGTGTACGATAGTAACGTACTCATGTATACAGTTCGATTGATATGAATGATAGACGTATCAATATAGATAAATCTAGACGGATTTATCCTTTTTCTTTTTTTGCGACAGATTTAGAAAAATACAGACGCATATAAAAAAGGGGGAAATAAATAATTACATTGATAGAGAACAATAGGATAGATAGTGATAAAGATAGAAATAGATGTATAGATAGGTAAGTAGATATATTGATATATGATAAGATAAATAGGTAGATACATACCTAGTTAGGTAGGCAGATAGATAGATAGAGAAAGAAGAAGAGAGAAAGAGAGTGAGAGTGAGTGAGAGAGAGAGGAAACTTGGCAGATAGATAGATAAATATATAAATAGATAAATATATAAATAAATAGATAAATAGATTGAAAAGTAGTAATAGATATATAGAGAGATAGAAAAAATGGGATGAAAAAATACAGAGAAACGCTTAGAGAAATAAGAGAGAGTGAGAGAAAGTAGGAGGGAAAGAGAGCGAGAGAGAGAGGGAGACAGAGAATGAGGAAAAGAGAGAGAGAGAGAGAGAGAGAGAGAGAGAGAGAGAGAGAGAGAGAAAGAGAGAGAGGAAACTTGGCAATTAGACAGATATATACGTCATATATCATTCTATAGATAGATGGATAAATAGATTGAAAAATACTAATAGATATACAGAGAGATAGAAAAAAGAGGAGGAAAGAAATTCAGAGAAATAAGAGAAACAATGAGATAAAATTAGACAGATATATACGTCATATATCATTCTATAGATAGATGGATAAATAGATTGAAAAATACTAATAGATATACAGAGAGATAGAAAAAAGAGGAGGAAAGAAATTCAGAGAAATAAGAGAAACAATGAGATAATGAGCGAAATAGAGAGAGAAAGAGAGAGAGAGAGAGAGGGTGAGAGAGAGAGAGAATATTCATTTATAAAAATACAATATATATCGAAATATACTTTAGTACTAACACACTGTAGTCTTAACTTCAATACTGGATACTCTCAGCCGATTTTGAAAAAAAAAGACTTGCAATTTCATAATGATTTTATCAATTCAAAAAGAACTTATTGCCATTTTACTCTCTTGACAATTTTACTTTTATGTGCTCATGCTTTAACCAATTCATTACTAAAAGGAAGAAACCGTCCATTTGCGAACTTTTTTCTGAGCCATTTCACAATGGAAAATGTCTATGTTAAGTATCTTTTTTCTGATAAATTA
Organism: Cimex lectularius; assembly: GCF_000648675.2. Taxonomy (NCBI): domain Eukaryota; kingdom Metazoa; phylum Arthropoda; class Insecta; order Hemiptera; family Cimicidae; genus Cimex; species Cimex lectularius. The sequence continues at coordinate 532,132 of NW_019392904.1, read as the reverse complement.
ACGTTTTTTTCTTACAAAATTAACTCTTTTTAATATGAAGTTAAACTGGTTTAATTTTAAATTATACCGTTTTAACTCCAAATTAACTTGTTTTACTTTCAAATTTGTCCTTTTTAACTTCCGATTGACTCTCTATATTTTATTAACTATAGATAAGGTAGAAGCTATGTAGATAGAAAGACATATTGATAAATGGTATAAATAAATAAAGGGGGAGGAAAGAAATATGGAGAGAAAATGAGAAAGAGAGAGAGTGAGAGAGAGAGGAACGTAGGTAGATAGAAGTTTGGCAGATAGATATATATATATATGTAGATAAATAAATTGAAAAATACTAATAGATAGATTGATGGAGGAGGATGAGAGGAACATATAAAAAAAATGAGAGAAATAAAGAGAAGAGAGAGAGAGAGAGAGAGAAAGTGAGTGAGCGAGGGAGAGAGAGAGAGCGAGAGAGAGAGAGAGACTGAGAGAGAATGATTGAGCGGGTCATAGTGTGATTTGCTTTAACACTAGATTTAAAACAACTGATTGTTACTTAAGTTGTGCAGGGGTCTGCGTGCCCTGTCATCATCGCACAAAAGAGATCGTCGGCAATGTTTTGTAAAAAGGTCACATCAATAGGGCGGACCCAGCGATGACCCTTTTGACCTAACATTAAATGTCCCTAATGGACACGTGAACATTTGACCGGTCCAAGTTTATAATTTGCCATTGGTATATAAGTACACATCGGGAGGAAGCGAACTGAAAGGTCCTTTTGTAAATACCAGATTGTAAATATTGCAACATGATGGATGGGGCGATCGGCTCCCAAGGGCCCTTCCTTTCAAATGATAATGTTTTCACCCCACTTACGCATGTAGGTAACTGATTCGCTATTTGTTTTTGGCCGGCCAATTTGGCCAATTGTATACCAAATTGCCAAATAACGCTTTCTGTTCTTCCTGCTTCTTGCATTGCTAGATGAAGAACAATAGTTATTTTGCTCTCACAGCAAGTAATATCTTTTCATTTATTATAATGTAATTGTAATGTAGTAAGCTTCATGTACATTCTAAACGTGGTTTAGAAAAAATATTATTCAATTTTTGTCGATTATGTTTGCTTATCTTTTTATGTCTTATCATAAATTTCCTATATGTATGTAAGTTCATTTTAAATGCTTATTATCCGTTTTTGTTTTTATTTGATTAATCTAAAGATATTTTCATTTGGACATTATATTCAATAAAATATTTCTCCAATTTATGATTGATTATCCATCGAAATTTTAGTTGTCGCTGTGTTTTTTGTTTGAATTTCTAACCAATTCTCAAAAATATTTATTGATTCGGTTACTCTCCATTATTGACCATAGAGAAATGGGGATTTATTAGATAATCACATATTCTTGAAGAATTTAGTATAACCTGTGAAATTTAGTACAAAATATATATACATTTATTTATTAATATGATTATTGTACAGCACTAGGTTGTTACAAGGAAATTTCTTTTCTTGATAAATATTGTATTATACTGAAGAAATGATGTTTGTGGATTGACCTGCAGATAATCAATGTAGAGTTCAAATCTTCTTTAAGGTCTTTACTAGGTGTAAGAAAGAATAAAATGTTGGGATCACCAAGCTTTCGGCAACAGTGTGTTAACATCATCAGGGCCTATTTATTAAGATCAAAAAATATACATAATTAATATGAATTCAACAATCAACAATTAAAACAATAATGCATACTTTCCCAAGAGAGAAGAGAAAAAAAATCTCATCGGAAAAAACTATTGTAAAAGTACTTTGGTTTAGGGTATGAAGCACATGGCCAGCATTTAGTTATACATGGTGAACAAGACATCTATAGTAATAATACAAAACAATTAGTTACAAAAATATAGCCCACCCAATATTTTTTCTCTTATTCAATTTTAACCATTGATATAATTTTTTTTATTAATATGTAGTATATTTTGAACCGATTTTCTACATTAGGAATTGGAAAAAAATAATTTGTAAGAATTAATAAATAATACTTGATTTGGGGTGAGACAAAAGGTAGCACAGTGAACAATAATAATAAAATTCTTTATTTAAACACAATTAAAATAACACAAAGTAAATTTAATATCCTTAGATGCACCACCTTTTTCTAATGCAGCAATCATACGATTTAAAAGCGAGTCAAAATGACGACGAATTATCTCTTGTGGAAGTTTGGCCCACTCCTCCTGAATTGTTTTTTTTTCAATTCTTCAACGTCCTGAAATTGTCGGCTACCGCTGTAAACACTCCTAGCAAGATGCCCCCATACATTTTCGATGATATTAAAATCCGAGGACCTAGCCGGCCAATCTATAATTCTGATCCTTTTTTTTCTAAAAAATTGTTTTGCAACTTTTGCCGTGTGAACTGGAGCATTATCTTGCTGAAAAATTACGTTCTCTTTAGGAACAAGTTCTAAATATTTTTTTAATTGGTTTTCTAACAAATTAACAAACTGTTGGCTGTTCATTCGACCAGAAATAAACACAATATCAGTTTTGTGATCATAGCCAATACCACCTCATATCATGACGCTGCCTCCTCCCATTTGCCTCTTGGAAAACACTTTCTCTTCTGCCATAGGTCGGGGTAATAGTGAGCCCAGCCATCGGGACCGTCGAGATTGAATTTTTTTTCATCGGTGAACAGGACATCCTTCCATTCGTCTTTCCATTGCACATGTTCACGGGCAAACTCCTTTCTTCTTTCTTTATGCGCCGTGCTTAGAGGTGGAATGCCTTTCATTTTCATTCTTTTGATGTGAGGAGCTGCACGAATGATCCTTTGTACGTTTTTCACATTCGTCACTACACCAGCTCTCGCAGCAATTTGACGGGCCGTTAAAGTTGAGTTGGATGCAACCCTTAAAATTGCCCGTTTTTGCCGTGTTGTTAAGGCCGGTGGTCTTCCAGGAGAGTTCGTCGTCTCATAGATTTCTGGAGACTTCAAAAATTTAAAATTACTTTCCTACTCCTGCGGTATTTTTTGAAATACTGGAAATACAAAATCCTCGGTTTTTCAATCGCTGAATGATATTTTTTTCAGCTGGTGTTAATGGTTTTGCTCGTCCCATCGCACTAATATACATGAATGCAGAAACTGAACTGAATTAGTCTTGTTTACTCAGAGGGATTTGGTTTTGTTTGTAAATAAACATCAAGTGTGCTATCTTTTTGTCTCACCCTAAATCAAGTATTAATCATTAATTCTTACAAAGTATTTTTTCAGTTCCTAATGGAGAAAATCGGTTAAAAAAAATAAAAAAAATGTATATCAATAAAAAAAATTAATAAAAAAAATTATATCAATGGTTAAAATTGATTAAGAGAAAAAATATTGGGTGGGCTATATTTTTGTCCCGGGCCGTATGTCATCTTCCTAATGCCTTACTCTTTCTCACTCCCTCTCACTCCATCCCTCCCTCTTACGCTCTCACTTTCTCTCTCTCTCACGCTCTCTCTTTCTCCCTCAATCTCAATCTCCCCCCTCTTTTGATCTTTTATTTTTGCGTGATATGTTTTGTAAGTTTCATATAAATTGCTGTTAGTTTTGTATTTTCTACTGGAATGTAAAGGAACTAGACCGTTTGAACGTTAATATAGTGTGTTTGATAAATAGTGAATAAACTATTATTCAGTAGAAAAGAAAATATAGGCAATTTGGAGGACGTATTTATTATATACTTGGACATATGTTGCCAGCAGTCTTTTCAATCTTGGAGGATCATAAATTTTGCTTAATGATCGTTTTTCTTAGAGCGACTATTGGAAATGTGTATGATAAATGTTGTTGGTTCAATATAAATTAAAGATTTCTAACAGCAAAATAGGTTACTAATAATAAATTTTTTTAATAGATGTTACGATTTTAATATTCTACATAATGTTATAAATATTAAATGGAATCATTCCTGTTTTTTAAAGTTCATCCTTCTGTTTTGTAAGGTAATTTCATTTCTGCTAATGAGCAATCACACATTTTCAACGGCGTGTCGCCTCAGATTAAGAAAACTTTCTCGGGCGAGTTTCAAGAGATAACAAGTCGACTTATAAACAGACTTCGACACAGCCCATTTGCATTTATATTAGCCGAAGTAATTAACAAACCCCAGGCGCCTCGCGTAGGATCGATACGACCGTCGTGCAATAATAATTTTCCGAGGCGACTATTTACTTATTTCTGATAATCCCCTGATAATTGGGAGGGTGGAGGTGGGCGCGCCAAGAAAAAGGGAAAAAACCCTCTTTGTTGGTTTTTACAAAAGAAATCTCCTCAAATTAGACGGGGGCCTTCTCGAGGTAGAGGAAATGATTAAATTTGAGACATTCCTTAACAAGACCCCGGTAATAATCCTTTTTATGAGGTTAATCACCGGATCAAAACTCCATCTTAATTTTTCCCCTAGGAGGGTTCTCTCTCTCGGTTTGTACAACGGTATTTACGCATTTTATCAATATCTGATATCATGAAATTAAAAAATATAATTATACGGAGGAATCTGCCGGAATCGGTCTCAACGCTTAATAAACTGATTATTTAGAGATCATCAGATGCGGTCTGGTATGATGTAGGTTTAGAAAAACATTTTCTTCATCGTGCCAACGTTTCAATCTTTATTGCGATCATCATCAGAGCCTGGAATTGATAAGCATTGTTTATATTATACACAAACATATAGGACATGACTTTGAAACAATGTTTATAAATCCCAGGCCCTGAAGATGATCTCAATAATAATCGAAACGTAGGCATGTTAAAGAAAATGCTTTTCTAAAACCTACGTCACACCAGACCGCATCTCACGATCTCCAAATAATCATTAACTAACGGTCACTAAACACTACTCGTTTCGACCTTTATGGTGATATCTTCAGGGTCTGGAATTTATAAACATTGTTTAAATTATACAAATACATATAAAACATGAATATAAAAAAATGTTTATAAATCCCAGGCCCTGAAGATGATCTCAATAATAATCAAAACGTAGGCACGATAAAGAAAATGCTTACACCAGACCGCATCTCACGATCTCCAAATAATCATTAACTAACGGTCACTAAACTCCACACGTTTCGACCTTTATGGTGATCATCTTCAGAGCCTAGGGTTTATAAACATTGTTTAAATTATACAAATACATGTAAGACATGACTATGAAACAATGTTTATAAATTCCAGGCCCTGAAGATGATCTGAATAAAGGTGGAAACGTTGGTACGACAAGGAAAATGTTTTTCACTAAACCGCGTCTACCGATCTCGCAATAATCATTAACTAACAGTTACTAAATATTACACGTTTGTTAAACTGTATAATTATTTTATAGTAATATAATGTAGGATCTGTACTTTGGCCATTTTTTAACCTAGCCTAAGTATTCTTAATGAGGCAAACAAAGCGGTTGAATTTACTTAGAAGAAAGTACATTAAGTTTGGAAAGTTAAAAGTTGCTTTTAAATATTTTATAAAATTTTATATATGGTTTGAGGTAAAATTTGATGTTGAAAAGGTTTAATCTATCTTGAAAAATAATGTTGGTAATATAAATACTTTCATGATGCAGGCTTTCGGATGCCTCTGAAGGTGCAGTTTCGAAATTTTATTGTTCGGGTAGCAATTAAGAAAGACCATTAACAACTATGTTAGCCTTAAATATGGGCAGTCGTTAAAGTTGGCTTAGCGTTGTCGTTAGAACAACTTTGTTACTGCAAGCATAAAAGATTTTATACTCTCTAAAAAAATATATATTACAATCACTTTAAATGGCCAAATTTTCCGCTTCAGCGGACTCGCAATTCCTACGGAATTCCTCGCCCGGGGTCAAACAAGCTTAAATATTAAAATTTTAATATCAGCCTGTTGAAACAAAGGGCAGAAATGCAGTTTTACAACAATGCCGCCGGTGCATAAAGGGGGACAATGCACTGACATTAAAGGATCAAAAACCATCTCGTGTAATTAGCCAGTGGATTCTTTTCTCTCGGGGATTATTCGCCTGGTTGGCTCTAATTTGTTGAAAGACAAAGTGGGGGAGGCTTCTTCGACTGGAGGACAAAGGGTTAAAAGGGAGTCGGAGGGCGGCGTGTAGAGGGTTGGCAAATCCATTGTCGCTGCACCGCTGCACCCGCGATTAACCCTATTCCAAGCTGAAAGGGCAACTTCAGGTTTTCAATAAAACCAATAATGTGAAACAATTTACTGAATACTTCTTGCCAACCCGTGAACTTTCATCTAAATCAAATATTGCTCTGTAACTCCATAAAACCAGTAAATATCAACTCAACTTTCAGTATTTACCTCTTGTACAAGATAAAAAGTAATTTTTTAAGATATAACCAAACTATTTTTTGATGTAAGGTCTTGGTTGAGATAAAAATGTCAGCGTCACGAACCGGATTCGAACCCACGACCTTTGGGTAAATACGCCACTGCTCTACCACTTGAGCTATCGTGACTTTGATCCTCTCGGCCACCAATTCTCTATTTCAATTAACAACCGTTTCGAATTTCCCCTCTTTTTGCCATTTTCAAATGTCGTGCAATCTGGATTGCATTATCAGCGACTTATGAAGTAGCCACAGGGAGCTGTTAGTGAATTGATACTTCTTTTATTTATTAAATATTAATCCATTTATGTTTTAATAATTGCTCAAGTTACTTCTTTCAATTAATTATTCTTGTTAGGTTTTGGTTGAGTTAAAAAAAACCATTTGAAAATGGCAAAAAGAAGGAAAATTCGAACGGTTGTCGGTTCTGATGGAGAGTTGGTGTACGAGCGGATCGAAGTTACGATAGCTCAAGTGGTTAGAGCGTATTTAACTGGAGGTCGTGGGTTCGAATCCCGCTCATGACGCTGACTTTTTAACTCAACCAAGACCTTACATAAAAATATTAATAATTTGAAAAATGTTAATTGGCCAATCGGACCACGAACTGTAATGGATTTAATGATTAAAATTAAGTATATCTTCACGAAAGCTCTCCGCGGCCATTTCATTTGGCGCCGAGAATCAAATAAATTACACGACATTTGAAAAATGGTAAAAAAGGAGGGAAAATTCGAGAGGTGAGGTTGAGATGGGAGGTTGGTGTCGTAGGGGTTAGAAGTCACGATAGATCAAGTGGTCGAGCAGCTGCTTATTTAGCCGAAGGACTTATGTTCGAATCCCGCTCGTGACGCTGACTTTTTTATCTCAATCAAGACCTTACATAACAAGTATAATTAACTGAAAGAAGTAACTTGGTTAATTGACCACTAAAACATAAATGGATTAATATAAAGAAACGTTAATTTAAATCAGTTCCTATGAGATATCAAATGTTTTTCTTAGATATGAGCAGGGTAATGTAATGTAATAAAAAGGAGGGAAAATTCAAAAGGTGGGGTTGAGATGGGAAGTTGGGGTCCGAGTGGATCGAAGTCAGGATAGCTCAAGTGGTAGAGCAACGGCGTATTTAGCCGAAGGTCGTGGGTTCGAATCCTGCTTGTGACGCTTACTTTTGATCTCAACCAAAACCTTAATTAATTGAAAAGAATTTAATTGGTCAAGCGGACCACGAAACCTAATAACTATATTTTACTGTGAAAATAAAGAAATAGGTGTAAAAGGTGGCATATTGCGCTATCATGGCTATAATCATGGAGAAGCAATTACAAGCAGTTTATTTTTGACTATTCTTTTTGATTCAATCGTTCAACCATATCTTTTGTTTTCTGTAATATTGATTTATTTAGGTATTAAAAGTCCACTGAGTAATTGAAAAGAAATCTGAAAGCTTCATTATGTTACGTGAATCTCACTCAAATTATTTTTTCAAATGTAAGTGCAAAAACGCAATAAACCAAGTAATATGCACACGCTAATTTTCACTCACATGCATTTATCAGTAGAATGGCAAAAGAGAAGTATTAAAAAAGGAAAAAATTCAACTTACAAAATTTTTTTTCTCGAAACAGGGTCTATTCACGAGAAATGTCAGATACGTGTCCGATATTTTAGGGGGTTCAAGACGTAAAGTGGAAAGTTGAAATTTTCCATTTTTTCAATATTATTATTTCCCATTCTATTCGCTCAAATCAACTACGTAAATATATCATATTTCAGTAGTTTTAGGTAGATAAAAATATATTAAAAGTTATCAAAGTTTAACATTAATAAAAAAATTTCTAAAAACCAAATATTTTTCATATAAACTAGGTTATAATATTTGTTACGTGAAACTATTATAAAATTTAGGTTTTAGCACCTTTAACTACCTAAATATAAATTTTTGTTTGAATTTTAAATTTTTGATTTTTTTACGCCTAAAATTTTTCTGATTTTTGAGAAGTATTTATTAGAATATCTGATTAAAACGTCTATAATTTAAAAACGGCTAAAATGATTTTAATTAAACGCACCATTTGAAAGAAGAGGAAAGTCGCTTTTTAAAAATCTATGTACACCTACAATAGATAAAATATTTTTATAAAAATATACTCAAAAGAAGAAAATTATTTATCAGAATAACCTAGTTTTTTTTAAATAGAAATAATGGTCCGATGTTAATGTTTTACGACCTATAAAATGCTACTTGATAATGTCTTCAAAACAAATTATCAACCTTGAAAATCAGTGCCATAGGTTTTGATAAAAATGTTAGAGTTTGCACTGGGTAGGTAAGTAATCCGTAAACGTCGTTGAAATTGTCAGTCAAAAAAATCAATTTCAACTTTCAAATTTTTTTTTCGAAACCAAGGTATTCATGAGAAATGGCACATACGTGTCCGATGTTTTAGGAGGGTTGAAGTTGAAAGTTGATATTTTCCGGGTTTTTTTAAATATTATTATTTCCGCGTTCTATTCGCTCAAATCAACTACGTAAATATATCATTTTACAGTATTTTTTATGTAGTTTGCAATAAAAATATAATAAAAATTATCAAAGTTTAACAATAATCCAAAATTTTTTAAAAACCAAATATTTTAACTATGTTATGCAATCTAAACATAAAATCTAATAATGTTATGTAAACTAGATTATAATATTTTTTACGTGAAACTATTATAAAATTTAGGTTTTAGCACCTTTAACTACCTAAATATAAATTTTTGTTTGAATTAGAAAAATTTTGGATTTTTTTACCCCTAAAATTTTTTCGGTTTTTGAGAAGTATTTATTGGAATATCTGATTGAAACGTCTAAAATGATTTTAATTAAACGCACCATTTGAAATAAGAGAAATGTCGCTTTTCAAAAATCTATGTACCACTACAGTACATAAAATATTTTTATAAAAATGTACACAAAAGAAGAAAATTATTCGTCAGAAATAACCTCGTTTTTTAATAGAAATAATGGTCCGATGTTAAAATTTGATAACCTATAAAATGCTACTTGATAATGTCTTCAAAACAAATTATCAACCTTGAAAATCAGTGCCCTAGGTTTTGACAAAAATGTTAGAGTTTGCACTAGGTATGTAATCCGTCAACGTCATTGAAATTGTCAGTCAAAAAAATTAGTTTCAACTTTCAAATTTTTTTTGCGATATTTGGGCCTATTTACAATCAGTGGCAGATACGTGTCCGATATTTTGGGGCGTAGAATCACCAAAAATAGTTTGGGCCAAATCTGTGATACACCAACCATTCGTCCCCTTTTAAGAATTATTTTCTACTGTTTCCAGAATATCGCTAGAAGTTGTGTGTACATTACGTTCTGCTTTGAACCATTCAAACAGGTCAAAACATTAATCATTATTCAAAGAAATGTTTAATAGTCGTGAAAATTTCAATAATCTTGGGGAGATCACCTAGTAACGATTTTTCTTATTAATAGGTGTTTTTGTATATATTCAGGTGTCGCAAGGAGCATGTCCCATTCTTGGTAGATCGTAAATCATGCGTAATCGTTGAAGCGAAAATCATGAAGTGAAAATTCACTCGTAAACCTCAACACAGAAAAGGAATAATGTTAGGGCCCGGATTGATTCGATTTAATTTTACGATTGACCCCAAGAGCTCCTCCGGGGCCCGGCGATGAAAGGGCGTCGGTTCACATGGCAATAAAGTTGTCGTAGGGAGCAGTGGACATAGGACCATTGTCGGTTATGACTATTGTACTTGTGTGTTAAATAGTTGTCTCCGCGGGGGTCAAGTTTCCCGATATCCACAATGGGAATCGTCACAATGCTCCCGTTTTGCCAATCCCCACCGGAAGACCCGGAATGTTAAAACGCGATTCAAAAACTAGTTCTCCCTGTCTATCGCTCTTTGATTTTGTTTTTAACGGATCGTCTTTGATAATACGAACCGATATTTGAATAACACAGGTCGGACACTTGGAGATTTATGCAAAAACGAGGGGGGCAGGTGAATCCTAATGAATTCCGTTCCGCAGTAGCTGTGATTGTTTAACCCGACACACGGATCCCGCGTTCAAATGCTAATCTTCGACATCTCTCATCTCCAGATCATCAGGGGCTGTAAAGCGCGGTTTTTCTCTCACGACCATTAGGCACATTTGCCTAAGAATACCTCAATCACGAAAACAATCAGTCTTTCTGCAATATCTTTTGATACCTTTCATCCTCATCTAACTGTAGTCAAAAGAAAAAAATACAATTGTGTTCATTTATAAATTGGTAGTAATAAGATGAAGGATCAAGTAAAAGTTGCAAATCAAAACACCTTAAATATATGATAATGATGATAACGTATTCTGAAGACGAATTCAACAGATAAGGATGCATTCTGAAACCGAATTCAACGGCACTTCTTATAAAATTTGTTATATTATTATAAAAATATATTTTATTAATTATTATCAATATACAGCGTGTTCCGAGAACATTACTTCAACAACTTATCCTACATGTCAAATTGGACTAAAACTTACCTATTATTTAAAGGAGTCTGAATTGTATCCGAAATATTCCACTATTATGGTACTTAACTAAAACTACTTAATAAAAGTATTTACTTGTATGTTGTAGAAATGGGAATGAAATACTATTCTTCAGTCATATTTCGGGTTGAGGCCTCAGTTGCAACGCCTGATTTGCCTTCTTTTGTATGTTTAAGAACAAAAAGTAAAATAAACAACGGACAAATGAACTTAATTAATTTGAAACAAATGCTTTTTGGTGCTCACCGAGTGAGATGTGAACGATGGACTTGTTCGTAGAAAATAAAATAAGCTTGTTCGTTGTAAATGCAATAAAAGACAAAGTCAGAGATCATGAATTGATTTAAAGGATAAAAACTATGAAAAATTAAGCATGAATGAACATAGAATCAGAAGTCAGGATTGACCTTGAAATAAAACAATACCGAAGTGAAATGCGAATAATACAAATGAAATTTGAAAATGGTGCGATTACAATAGTCTGAAAAATACATTAATCTAATTATCTTACATTAAATTAATGTAAAAATGTAAACTTTATAAAAAAAAAAACCTACGAGAGTAATGTGTGATGATTAGTGACCGTTAATCGATAATTATTCAGAAATCGTGAGATGCGGTCTGGTGTGATGCAGGTTTCAGAAAAACATTTTCGTTATCGTGCACACGTTTCGATCTTTATTGAGATCATCTTCAGGGCTCAAAGTGTTTGTTTTCTTCGTAAGTGTGCCATTCTTGCGTGGGGCACTCTCAACACGACACTTTGAGCCCTTGTAGGATGTGGAAAAAAGTGAATTTATACAATGCAAATAATATTTTTTTATATTGAAGTGCGTAGAAATATTTTGATTGAATAAAAAAAATATTTTTTGCATTGTATAAATTCACTTTTTTCCACATCATACATTCTTTTGTTAAATTTAAACAATGCTTGTAAATCCCAGGCTCTGAAGATGATCTCAATAATGATCGAAACGGTGGGACGATAAAGAAAATGTTTTTCTGAAACCTACATCACATCAGACCGCATCTCACGATTTCTGAATAATTAACCTACGAGAGTAATTTGTATTTTTGTTGTAACCTTAAGCAAACAAGATACAAAATCACTAAGAAAACAAGCTGTTACGAGTTTACAATATCCTTGTGTAAAATGTAAGTAAAATTCTCTTGGTTCTGTAACTGTCAGATATAGTGCTTAATAAATGTTGCTCCTACTAAATTCACTAGTTTCGTGGTCCGCTTGACCAATTAATGTATTTCAATTAATTAAGGTTATTTAGTTAAGATAAAAAGTCAGTGTCACGAGCGGGATTCGAACCCACGATCTTCGGCTAGATACGCCGCTGCTCTACCTCTTGAGTTATAGTGACCTTGATCCACTCGGACACTAACTTCCATCTCAACCCCACCTTTTCAATTTTCCCTCCTTTTTGTCATTTTTCAAATGTCGTGTAATTTATTTCATTCTCGGCGACAAATGAAATGTATTTATTATTTCATCTCAACTAAAAAACCTTAATTAATTGAAAGACATTAATTGGTCAAGCGGACCACGAAACTAGTGAATTTAATAAGTTTAAATGAAGTGTACTTTCCCTAAAGCTCTCCGTTGCCATTTCATTTGTCGCCGAGAATCAAATAGATTACACGAACATCAGTTAGTTAGTGTAGTGAGTGGATCGAGGTCACGATAGCTCAGGTGGTAGAGCAGCGGCGTATCTAGCCAAAGATCGTGTGTTCGAATCCCGCTCGTGAGACTGACTTTTTTATCTCAACTAAAAAATCTTAATTAGTTGCTCCTACTTATTAACCTTTAACCCATATAACTTCCAAAAGGTCAGTTGTCACGAATGTAAAATTAACGTTAATTAACCAACTGAGACTAAACTACAGTTTATAATAGCAATAGTAGTAAGCACAGATTATATGAAACCACGTATATAGTAAGTAAAGAAAATTGTTGGAAGATTATTCCATAAAACTGAAATCCCATGCATGATATCGTTACTAAATGATTATGACAATGAATTTTAAAATTACGGCTGCCATGTTAAATTTAACGGTTCTCCCACAGAATGGTGCTTTCGAGATAGCGCAATGAAAAAATTGTGTGAAAGGATATTGATGTGAGTCATCCCTGGTCGTAATTCCGGTGCCGCCAGAGGTGTTTCACGATCACACAATAATCGAGATAATACCAACTCGGAGATTACGATCCATAAATTTAACGCGGCCATATATCACCACGCGTCGCGGTCGTAAATACGTAAAAAACTGGGCGAATCGATCTCCGAAGTACGGATTGCCACCTCGAGGAGACGTCTGCTAGGTAAATGTATTCACAGTGTTAAAGCCAGATAACACACTCGGCTTAATAATTGGCAGGGAGGGAAGATTAGCTGGCGTCTAATTTGTCGTGGAACGTCTTCGGCTAATGAGGTCGTCCCGTTTGACAGCGGGGGTGCGGGATTATCTGAATCGTGGAGATACGGGGCGGGCATAGTTTTAAACATTGTACTGGTAAATTGCGAACCCTCCGGCCGCGAAATTTGCTTATTAACATGTAAATTGAAGGTGGAGTATAGTTAGACATGCCGCGTCGTTGCGTTTTGAGAACGTGTGAACCGGTAAATGAGGTTTTTATACACAAATGATCTCAACAATATTATTTTAAATGGTCTAACACAAATAACAGTAAAAAGGAGTATTCTTCGCCCTTCCTGTATCTTATTTATAGTGCTAACCTTTCTACATACCAGTACCCTATTTTCCACCTAAGCGGATGACACAGCAAGTTTATGTTCTGCCCCGAATCTTATCAAAGCAAACACCAACATCCAAGTCTCAACGAGGGTTAATGTAAAATTAACAGGAACAAAGAACTTGCCTGTGCATAATATCGTAGTATATGATCAACAAGGAACCATCGACTTCCACTTAAATTTGACAAATAGGATATTAAGTGTATTCACGATCTTTGTGTTAACCCTGTTAGGTCTGTTAGATCTTGTTAGATCGAGAAAAATGATGACGTTTACTTGTAAGAATCGGCTAGTTAACATTGCTCGATCTAACAGGCCGGATCATTATCCGTGGGGCATAGATAAGTAATATTTATTGACAAATTACATAGAACATAGGTACTACATAAATTTATAATTTAGCGGGAAAGTACATCCCGCCAGCAAATAAATAGTATCATTTAGCGATAAAGTAAATCATCTGAACATCCTAAAGCAATCATCCAACAATTTAAATATTTTAGATATTATTGTAGAAACATAGTATTCACTTAGTGGGGAAAAGTTTACAAAAAACTACTAATCATCTAAGTTGACTCATATTTGGCAATTAAACCCATTTTACGGGAATCTAGTAGTGTTCTCTAATAATAAATAATAATAGATGTCAACTATAAACCAAAACATCTAAGAAATAACAAGTACAATAAGTAAAAATAACAATATCATCAAATACAAAACATAAACAACAGTAAAATATAAACAGCAATACAATAATAAAAAAACAAAAATAAATAAATAAATAAATTTAAATAAATATGGCATAGCTCTGGTATCATTAATGAGTCAGATATTTTTCATAGGTAGAAGTTACATGATTTATTATTGGCTTTATATTATATTATGCTTTATTCTCTTATGTTTCCACGAAACTGTGGTATATCTCCCTACCAATCTGCAGATTGCATTTTGGCTCATAGAGAGACGTGTAAAAAATTGTTTCCTGCTCGCGACTATGACGTCGCGAATCTATTTTATGCCAGTTTGCGTATGGATTTGGGTAAAGACAGAAACACACTTACCCGATGCTACGCCATGCGACGCTACCCGATGCTACCCGACGCAAATCCAAACTCCGATTTTCCATAAGGTTGCATTACCCCCGTGCACATCTACCCGATGCTACCCGACGCAAATCCAAACTCCGATTTTCCATAAGGTTGCATTACCCCCATGCACATCTTCCGTTCTGCCATCCTCACTGTCTAGATTTTCGCTTGAAAAAAGGGTATCTTCAAGTATGTTGGGTTCAATTTCAGGGCTGCTGAGACGACCATGATACTTCCTTGAGGTAGATATGATATTTTTCGCCTGAGATATTGGTTTTTATTTTTTATCGGGTGTTTTCAGGTGTTGAAAGAAGTCGAAAGTATGCATCAGGAACATAATTTTTGGTAACTTAGCCAAGTGACTTTAATGTGACAATAATTGTAAGGTTTGTGGAACCGAGGTTTTTTCATCGATTGTGCCTTAAGTGTCTACTTGTAACCCCTTCCGCGGTATAATTAAGCCGAGAAGACTCTTATATTTTGAAAGGATAATCTTAACCGCGGAGTTTCCAATTTGTCCCAGTGGTGAACACAAAAAGACGACCAATTATTACATCCGTGGAAAACGAATTCCGGGACACTTAAAATGGCAAAGCCGGTCGACGGATGTAAACCTCATTTTCTGACGAGATGTAATAGGGAGCCAGCGATTTGAGTAGGTACGCGCAAAGGAATCTTATTATGACCGAGGGCGCTCAAGGGGCCGAAAGACCCTTTTCAAAAGCCCGAGGGTGCGACGACCTCGAGAGGGATTCTCAGTGACATTTTTTCATATAATGTTCAGATCTTGATAAGGTTAATGAGCAATATTGAGCCGCGTCCGGGTTGAATGTGTACAATTAGACAGGGTTGGATTTTTCTTGATAAATGCACCGGGAAACCTTTTCATATGTAAATCGATCGGGCCGATATCCTCCAGCATTCCGCCGCCCGTGAGAAAGTATAAGTAGTGTCGAATTACTCTATGAGACATTGACAAAGGGGAGAAAAAGCGATTTAGCATTATAATAGTGATGGCTCTTCTCCGATAATTCGTCTTCTTCCGCTCTGATGAAGCGCTCCTGGGTCGACGCCCTTAGAAAACAAACAAGGAAAAAATGTTCGAACCCTTGGTGATGCAGGTGCTGCCGCATTAGACGGGTAATTCAATAAGGAAACGAAAAATCCTTTAATCACTTTATAATTTATTCAATTCCACTTATCCAGCACAGAAAAGAAAATACATACAATAGTTCTATTGTACTATATTTTCATCGAACCCTGACAGTAACACCTTTTAGTTTCAGGTCAGAGGCAATAACAGACCACAGATGACCATACATTTTTTAGCTCAAATTTAGTCCATAATGATAAAACAACGGTTGTGCTGTAGTACACTATTTAAAAAAATAATTTTACATTTTAGAGCGTCTGTTTTGTAAAAAATTCCCTATTTTAATATTTGTGACAGATCTCATAATAATATGATAATTGATGGTGTGAAATCACTCAGAATAGGTCATTGCAAACTCACGCATGGTTTTCTTATGGCGAAAGAACATTCACCGATATGTCAAGCATGTCGAGAACGGTTAACAGTGAATCATATTCTTACTGTTTGTATCCGATTTGCGCCGGAAAGGAGTGGATGTGGTGTTTTGGGAAGTTTGGGATAGATTTTGTCAGATGGTGGAGTCAGAGTAGAAAAAACTTTTCAGTTTCTTGAAAATGGCCGGTCTGCTCTCTAAAATTTAGAAAACCCATGTCAAGAACCGCTACCAGTGAATCATATTCTTACTGATTATTTGGAGATCGTGATATGCGGTCTGGTGTGACGTAGGTTTCAGAAAAACATTTTCTTTATCGTGCCAACGTTTCGATCTTTGTTGACATCAATTTCTGGATCTGGGATTTATAAACATTGTTTAAATTATACAAATACATGTAACATGTGAAAAGATGAATTTATAAAAATCTGGAAATTTTAGCTCAACAAAATTATTGTACTCACTCAAAGTGTTTGTTTTTGTGTACATCTGTCATTATTGTGTGTCGTGTTGTGAGTGCCAGTGAGATATTGATATTTTTTGTTTATATAATCAACAGAATAATCATCAACTACAACTCAACACTAACACCATCGGCTATTACTAACAATATCACATCAAATCTATCAAATAAATACAAACTAATATACATATCCATGCCATCAATTCACTGATAACTTTAAATTAGATTTCAAAAACTATAAAGCTTTTTTTTTATTATAACTTTTTTTCAAAATGGAAGATCTCACACCATTAATAAATAAGTCTGACCGCTAACAGTGAAACATGTTCTTACTGTTTGTACTCGATTTGCGGCGGTGCATGGGGTGCTTCGGGAAGTTGGGACAGATTTTCTCAGATGATGGATACAGAGTAGAAAAACTTTTCAGTTTCTTGAAAATGGCTGGTCTGCTCTCTACAATTTAGAAGACCGATATGTCACGAACCGCTAACAGTGAATCATAACTGTTTGTACTCGATTTCCGCTGGAAAGGATTGCATGTGGTGTTTAGGGAATTTTGGGACAGATTTTGTGAGATGGTGCACACAGAGTAGAAAAACATTTCAGTTTCTTGAAAATGGCTGGTCTGCTCTCTAAAATGTAGAAGACTCCTATGTCCAGGATGTCAAAAACCGCAAACAGTGAACCATATTCTTACTGATTATTTGGAGATCATGAAATGCGGTCTGGTGTGACGTAGGTTTTAGAAAAACGTTTTCTTTATCGTGCCAACGTTTCGATCTTTATCAACATAATCTTCCGGACCTGGGATTTATAAACATTGTTTAAATTATACAAATACATGTACGATGTGAAAAGGTGAATTTATACAAATCTAGAAATTTTAGACTGAACAAAAATATTTGTACTCACTCAAAGTGTTTGTTTTTTGTGTAGATCTGTCATTATTCTGTGCCGTGGTGAAAGTGCCAGTGAGATATTGATGTTTTTTGTTTATATAATCAACAGAATAATCATCAACTACAACTCAACACTAACACCATCTGCTATTACAAATAATATCACATCAAATCTATCAAATACAGACAAACCAATATACATATCCATGCCATCAATTCTCAGATAACTTGAAATTAGATTTCAAAAACTATAAAGCTTTTTTTTTATTATAACTTTTTTTCAAAATGGAAGATCTCACACCATTAATAAATAAGTCTGACCGCTAAAAGTGAAACATTCTTACTGTTTGTATTCGATATGCGCCGGAAAGGAGGCATGGGGTGTTTCGGGTAGTTTGGGATAGATTTTAACCGATGATGGAAACAGAGTAGAAAAACATGTCAGTTTCTTGAAAATGGCTGGTAGCTCTCTAAAATTTAGAAGACGAGGCTGATGTGACGATTCGGACTTGTTTCAGACGGGAGCGCCCTTATAATAGCGTCAGTCTCACTAGACGCCACAACAATTTTTTTTGGTCATCAAGAGTAGGGTACAACGCAGATGATCAATTTAACAATAAAAAAAAGAACTCGATAAAGGTACTGTTCTTGTTTTCCGCTTCAAAATTCCGCCCAGTTGTCTTAAACACGACCAGAGAAACCCACGGCGTACATACAAGATCGAAGAATTCTTCAGAGCGGGCGGTAATTTTCGTTTTTACTTTTTTTTCTGTTCCCCTTTACAGAAACTATTCATTGTAAATATAATGTTTTTTCAATTAAAAAAATAATTATTTCAGTAGTGGATTTCTATCTTCATTTTTACGTTTTTTTCCTGTTATATTTTTTCTTTAAACCTCGAATAAAGGAGAAAAAGGTTAATTTTATATTTCATCTTTTTTTAAGCGAGGCCATTTAAAAATTTTAATGATAAATTAAAAGAAAAAATTAGTCCATCGCATAAAATTGGGGGTGGCTGAAGCCACCCCGGTGTGATCCTGTCGGCTCTCTTGCTTGCCGGCAGTTTCTGTTCGCCACTTTAAACATATTTATGTTGGAGGGAGATTATGATCCTTAGTGGTTGCTTGCCTTTATTAATAATAATACAATTAAAAAAATGTTAGTTTCTAATAAGATTAAAAATAGTTAAAAAAACAAAAATACAAACGAAATTTAAGATTTGTCAATGAAAATTTTTTGTACAAATGTATTTGAGAAATCGTTAACTCACATCATTCACCCTAAACACCTAACAATTTTGATTATCTAGGTTATGGTATCAGATTAATTGATCTATTTATTGATTTGAATGATAATATTATCAAATGTGCTACTTATGGAATGCCTCTTTCTTCGTTGAAATCTTTATTTACTTTCCGATGGTATCTTATATTCAAAATTTTAGTTATTAATTCCCCAATTTCCCAATGTTGCAACAATAACAGATCTCTCACCCCTGTATCCATGTTGTAAATTTAATAACGCTTTCTTGGTGAGATTAGAGAGGAAAGTGCTCATGGAACTAAGTGAGAACACGCGTTTGCGACGAGTTCGAACCCCTCATCAATCACCCGGTTGGATTAATAGCCCTGGGACAGTGGCAAAAACTTGCAGCTCATTGACTCACGCTCGGATCTCCTCGATTCTATCAACCCCGCCCATGGGCACTCACGGTTGATTATTTCCAAAAATCGGGGAGAAATGAGGGGGCTCGAAACATAAATAGTGCGGCTGATTGAAGTATTAATAAATAACGTCGACGAACACAATCGGTGTCATTATGACCGTCTTTTTCTCGATTGCAAATTGGCGATCACCGATTAAAAATTATACATAACCCGGAAAGTATATTTAACGATTTAAAAATAATTAAAGAAATAGTAATGTCCAACACCGAACTCTGATAGATAATTTTTTGTCGGGATACCTACAAGATTTGATCTACGGAGCTTGTGATGCCATAACTTTGGTATTATCATAAACTAAAATAGCAAGACATTTTTCACATAAAGCTTTTTCTTCTCCAGGGTTAAGGAAAAAATACTTTTATGACGTGGAAATTTATTTATAGAAAAAGATGAAAACATTTATTTAATCGTAATCACACCACTTTAAAAAGGCGGCAACAAAATTTTTTTTTACGATTGAAAATGATGAAACATTATTTGAAAAATCCACTTTGAGAGTGGCATGTACCGGGTTTACTCAAAAACTACTCAATCAACAAAAATTTTAAAAGGATATTTTTAAATGTGGCAATAATTGAATTTTTTTGAAAATACGAAAAAAACTTTTTTTCAAATACTTACATTTTTATTTTAAAATGCATGTTCATTCGATTTTGTTAAAAATTACGAAAATCATTCATAAACCCATGCAGAAAAACAGCTTCGGAATTGCAAAAACTGTCATTGATTTTGACAAAAATGAATTTTTGTATTTCATTGAAATATCTTACTCCCATACACATGGTGGGAGATGTAAATCAATAAAAAAAAATTATGGAATAATTAATTATGTTTATATTATTTATAAGTTATGAATTATTTATTTGACCTTTTTGCTATCATAAAGTAACAAAGCAAAATTAAACAACAATTAATAATGAAAGGAAATCGAACAAATTAATTGTTTAAAATATAATTTGAAAAATGGCAAAAGGAGGGAAAATTCGAAATATTGTAGGTTGTAGTGGGGTGTTGATGTCAGAGAGGATCGAAGTCACGATAGCTCAAGTGGTAGAGCAGCGGCGTATTTAGCCGAAGGTCGTGGGTTCGAATCCCGCTCGTTTTATCTCAACCAATACCCTACTTAAAGATTAATTAATTGAAAAGAATTTATTTGGTCAATCGTACCACGCAAGTAATACTTGACTATTTTCTGTGGGGCCATTAAAAATACAGTGTCCACGCCAATCATAACCCACGAACGAAGTTGAAGAACTGCGGCAAATGATAGAAAACCTGTCTATCCAACTCCTCTGACTATCTCTCTGAGCAGCGGTGAGTGGTTAAAAAGAGCAAATCTTTGCATCTTTATGAAACGCAGGCAGTTTGAACATGAAATGTGATGAATAAATCGCAAACAAAATAAGTTGTTTTTTGCCATAATTTTGTCATTTTTTGCCAATTTAAAATCAAAATACACCACTGTTTTCAGCTTAAAAAATACATTAAAACGTTGTGCCAGGATGTATAGGGACGTATTTGAGATTTTGAAGTTAGACTGGTCTGGTACCTTGTATAATTTTTCTCCAAAAGAAAGTACAAATTTGAAACAAAACTAAAAAATATTAAACACATATTTTTTATAGCCTCATTGGTTCAAAATAAATTCAGCCGGGTATTCTAAAAAGGAGGATGATATGGGGTAATAACAGGTATTTGAAATTTTGAAGTTCATCTTGGCCTGAGGTACCCCGTATAATTCTCCAAAAAAGGTAAACATTTGAAACTAAACAAAAAATATGTGTTTTTTGTTTTTGATAACGGCATTGGTCGATTGAGAAATTCAGCCGGGCAATCAAAAAGTGATTTTTTATAACTAATTTAATTGCGGCTTGGTGGGCTATTGATGTCCCTTTCACACTGCAGCCTAACGATCATAAAGATGCTCAACCTCAGGGCACAAAAAATGGAAACAAAACGAGACTTATATCAAACAACAACATATACAATAAGTCCTGTTTTCTCCAAACGGCCCAAATATTTTAATAACGGGGGGGGGTCTTGATCGTTCTCTATATGAAGCCCAGGAATGCTTTAATTAAGGGTGACACATCGAGGAACCTTTCCCGACACCTATTTGGCATTTGACCGAAAATAAATTTACCCCAATGGCCTACATGTAATGGGATGAGTACGATTCTTTTTCTTCGATTCTCGTTAGCTGAAATATTTAATTATTTACAATAATGTACTTTCTAATGTCCCATTATAATAAAAAAGTAATTCCTTTGGAAATTTTTCAATTGGATATCAACTATAGTTTAGGTTTTCCGTTAAAATCAACTAACCAATCAATCAAACGACATCAGATGAATAAGATTTTTTCGTGAAGTATATGTATTCGAAGTAGATTCGTATTTAATTCCCTAGTTTTCGTATTCCGATTGACAAATTAAATCTTTTAATTAATTAAGGTTTTTAGTTTGGATACAAAGTGTCCGAGGATCAAATATTACACGACATTTGAAAAATGACAAAAAGGAGGGAAAATTCAAAAGGTGGGGTTGAGATGGGAAGTTAGTGTCCGAGTGGATCGAGGTCAAGATAGCTCAAGTGGTAGAGCAGCGGCGTATCTAGCCGAAGATCGTGGGTTCGAATCCCGCTCCTGACACTGACTTTTTTATCTCAACTAAAAACCTTAATTAATTTTGTATTTAATGTTGCACACTAAAAAGTTAAAATTCTTATGATTTTAATCCGTCATGAAACTAGATAACACTGTTTTTGAAGTTCATTACTTACATAAAGATACTTTTCAAATAAGTGTATCGAAAGCCCTCAAGTCCAATAACATATCAGTGCGAAATTATAACCATTAATTAGTTAGCAATGAACTTCAAATTGTTTTTTGTTTTATTTGAGAGATAACTTGCAGACAAAATATGTGTATAAAATGGAAAAAATATATATAAACTGGATTTAACATAATCAAAAACACACAGACCTACCATTGGAGTGGGGAAAAGGTAAAACGAGCCTGAGGACAACATAACGGGAATAGGAGACAAAAACGATCAGTTATGACTTAAGTACATCAGCCCGAAAAAACACATAGAAAGTTCACAACTTATAATACTTATTAGAATAAGAAGTTCAAATTTGTATCTGATCATCATTCAACGATTTAAAAAAAAATCATGCACAAAGTAATAAAATGCTTTTGTAACACTCCATTAGCGTAAGCTATAGGTTATACGACATTAGCAAATAAGAAGTAAACAATGTCGTACTCACCATGCTATACAATAATGAGAAATTTATTGTATTTATTACACTTATTACAATCCCATTAGTTAGTTAATTACCGAAGGCGTGCTAGAGAAAAAAACTAATTTTTAACTCATTTTTATTTTTTCTCTCAGTCTCTCTTTCTGTCTCTCAGTCCATCTGTCTATCTTTCTCTCTCTCTCTCTTCATTTTTCTTTGAAAAATGATGTAATTTTGTTATTCTTATCCGACCCAAGGATTGAATATTCACCACATGGCCTTCTATTTATATCGGTCCTCGTCGGAGGTGATTCGGGTGATGAATGTCCTCTGTGTCAGCTGTCACAGATAAGCCTGACGAAGTCCGTGACGGAGCATCGGACCGATAGTTTAACTTGTGAGCCGAGCTGATAAAGCGTCGAGTGGGAAGTAATAAGACGAGTATTTAAAGACGAGCCACTAGAAATTTTTTTAACCTCCTTTCGTTTTTTATTTATTTATTTTTTTATTTCACTTATCGACCAGGTCCGGACATGTTCTTGAAGACAATGGTGGATGATCTGTGAGCCCTTGGGATTTATAAATTGCTCCCGATGTTTTATCGTTACTTAACGACAACTCTCTACTCGTTGAACTTACGACCGAAAATTACTCGGAGAACAGAATTTTTAGTGTCATAAATAAAACATTGTACATGAAGGATGAAGAAAGTTTCATTAATTTGGAAATTTTTTAATAAAATATCAATGAACATTCCTTAAAATGTTCTTTAAGTCCTTTGATTAGACCATATGATG
Source organism: Cimex lectularius (assembly GCF_000648675.2). Lineage (NCBI taxonomy): Eukaryota > Metazoa > Arthropoda > Insecta > Hemiptera > Cimicidae > Cimex > Cimex lectularius. Next base: position 508,692 of record NW_019392904.1, on the reverse strand, counting down.
ACACTCCTCTTTGCGTTTTCCTGTCGTGCATTCAGACTGTTAGCAGAAAATATACGTCAAATTGCTCCGTTGAATAAAGATATACATACATCAATACTGTCAAAAAGTAATAAAAAAGTTCTTTTGACATGAGTTAAAGAATATAAAAAAAGATACATAGAGAAATAATGGACAAAGTTGGGGATAGAAAAAGATTCAAATATTGGCTAACATATTCTGACAATTCTGTCAACTTTCAAATATATATACAGGGTGAATTGCTACTCGTGCTACAAACTTCTCCAGTAGATTCTTCACCCTAAAATGAACAAAAAAGTTCATATTGTCCATGGTCCGATTCTCAACCATTTCAGAGTAATTTCGCTTTTTATCGATTTTGAAAGATATCACGTCCTGGCGTCGGAAAATCGTGATATCTTTTAATCTAAACATTTCTCT